>NC_044562.1:13303346-13611784 GCF_007565055.1 Rhinopithecus roxellana | reverse complement strand
TTTCTATCAGATACTTTTTCTAAAATCAAGAGGTATTTTTTATGTAAATTCTACAATCTCAGAAATGAAAGTTTCTTAGCATGTCTTCTTCTTAATGATTGGATGAAGAGAGGAATACATTAGTAATGCAGGTATGTATAAGATTATTTGGAGAAGGAATTTTTAGATGGTGAGAGTTGATGGAGTCCAGTATGCAAATGGAAGTTTTGGACTTAGAAAGGCACTATGATAGTACATCCAATGTAACATGAGGAAGAGAAGTGTTTGTGAGTTTATGTGTGTGTGCGTGCATGCACTTAAATACATTGATATAATTGGTAATAGAAAAATAACTCATACGTATCTGATGATTTCTATTTTTCCAGTGAATTTACAGTGAGGCATTAGCTGAGACTATGCAAGGAGGAAGTTGTATTTAGGTTGTATGTAAAATAATCATCTCAGATCATTGCAAATGGAAAAACCAGAAAAATATTGAGACATCATTAGGCAGTGCTAAGGCACACTTAAAATTTGTTATCTTAAAGTTAGTTCAGATTGACAGATTGTATTTATTTATATACATAAACTTAAATTTACATCTACACTTAACATTATTTATATATTACTATATTTAAATATATAATATATATAGTAATATATGTAATGTATGTTATATGTTATATAATAATATAGATTAGCTATATAAAATATATAGTAATCTCATTCAACAGTTAAGTTTGTATGAGGCTAGATTAGTCAATTTTACTAGACTCAACTTTGGTCATACATGTCATTCGAAGGTGTTCAGACTCTACAAAAAGGAGCACTGGCATCAGACTATTGAATCTAAGTTAGATTAGATGAGAAATGATAACACCAAGAAGATGCTAGCAGTGAAAAGCAGTTGGATCACTCAGCCTCATACCACTATATGGCTGAGAATATGTTGGAGTTTGGATAAAATCATAAGTGAGATTTAAAGATAATGGAGATCAACATTTCAGAGGTGGAAAGTAGACTTGAAGAGTTTGAAGACCTGATGAGTCAGAGTACCAAGTGAAATTGCATGAATGTTATAGTCATTAAAAAGTGATGCTGTTGCTAGTACAGAAAAGCATGCAGAAAGTGAAATAATTAAATAATTTGTGAATCAAGAAAAGTAAGAAAATATTGATAGCATGCTGCAGTTTGGAGTAATATATCAATATATCCACTGGTGGTAGACTGATTGTGCATCAGAGGAATTAGCCCTTTGGTGAACGAAGGGAAACTTCTACATGGGGAAATGAATTTTGGCAATTATTCATTATTAGAACAAAAGATAATGTATCTAATGTGCATTTCACGTGTACACTTAAAAATAACTATCAGTAAACTTCACATTTATATCTTACTTTGATAATTCATGAAGTCATCTGCTACACACATTCCTCAAATAATTCATCTTTATTACTCGACCATCTTTGAATACGCAATGTATATTTATTCATAAACAGAATCAAGGTTTAAACAGGTTTGTATTTTATTTCTTAAATAGAAAGATATGTTACAATATGGCCAGTTCATGTAAACAAACTTCCTGGATTCTGTGGGCTTTCAGCATCTGTTCCACACCTCAGTAGAGCATATTAAGCACTTTTTAAATACTTGGAACCCTTGGGATCTCAGCCTGGGCAAGATTCTGTTACCAGATGTGTCTCAATACCAAAAGTGCTGCTTTTGGGTGGATGTAAAGTTACTGAGCCTTTTCTCTAACTAACCCCCGTTGAGAAGCCTGCTACCTATTTTGGGCTCATTTTAATTGCAAAAATAAATCAGCACTTGGTGACAAAATCATCGGAGCACAGAAGGAAAACCCTTCAGGTTTCATGGAAAACAAATTATACAAAGCACATCAAAAATTTAGAATTGGGCATTATGTGTTAAGTTTGAACAATCTAAGTCACTAGAGAGCTAAAATTTGGTAACAATAATAATGATGTAATTGGCATTAAAACAAATCTGATAGATAAAATGTATCATGTTTTAAAAATATTTCCACATGGAAATTCAGGTCATCAAACCAATAAAAAATACTTACGCAAAAACAATGTTTGACAGCTTGCAGTTTCTCTGGGGAGACAAGATTGCATCCCAATGTGATCACCTTGCCATTGAAATATTGTAGTCTGTCGTACCTCTTGTCCTCTCCAGACCCTTTTAACCAGCCTGAAAGTTAAATATGCATTAAAAGCAGAAGACATGAGTTTCATTGTCATCTTGTGATGAGTCAGATTTCCAAGGTGGAAACTCCCATTTCACTTGAGAAGTAATTGACAAAAAAACAGATGCCTCTTGGCATCTCACTGCTTTCTCCTCCATTGACATGTTTTTACTATAGGTAGAGTTTTTGTTTTGTTCTCTGTTTGTTTTTGTTTTTCAGTCAGGGTCATGCATTGCAGTGTGTGTGTGTGTGTGTGTATGCATGTATATGTGTGTGTTTACATGTCTTTACATGTGGAGCACCCTGATGATAGTTCCTTAAAGAGACCAGAAGTGCCTGAAAAAGAGAAGGGTGTCTGCCATGTTTCACTTGAGAAAACAGAATGTATCAGAGGAGTCATATATTTTTTTTCTCAAGTTAGGGAAAAAATATTGTTCTTTAATCTCTTATCTATTTGCCTTTAATCAAATTACGTATTGTCTCTCCATTGAATTCTTCATTTGTAAAGTGGAGGTAATAATCGTAACAATTATTCAAACTGTAATTGCGAGGATTTGGTAAAATGTGTGGGATAATTCCAATACAATGTATGGGACATATATATTCAAAACATGGTCATGATTGTTTAAGATAATGACAATCACAATGTCCCCCCAAATGATTGTAACTCCCAAATTCATATGTAGAAATTCTAATTCAAGGTAATATTAAGAAGTGAGACTTTTGTGAGGTGATTAGATAATAAGGGTAGAGCCTTTATAAATGGTATTAATTCTCTTACATAAAAGACTCAAGGGAGCTTATTTGACCTTTCCGTTATGTGAGGACATAGCGAGAAGGTACCAACTATTATTCAGGAAATGGGCCTTCATCAGATATGAAATCTGCCAGTACTTTGATGTTTGACTTCCAGCCTCCAAAACTGGATAAATTTCTGTTGTTTATAAGTCACCCAGTTTATAGTATTTTGTTACAGCAACCTGAGTGGGCTAAGACAACAATAATTTTATACTGGTATTGGGATTTTTGGTGGCAGTGAGAAACAAAACCATGCTCATAGATTTCCTATGGAGACACCAAATTAACAGCAATATATAACCAAAAAGACATGATGAAAACTCAAGAGACAGTTAAGAAGCAATAGTACCACAGTTAAGTGCAAAATCAATGAAAGCTGCATTAAAATGTCTAAGAATATCTATTGCATTTTATTCTCAAAAGCTATGCCTTCAAGCTAGCAGAGCTTGGTGCGATTGGAAGAAAACACCCAACATACAGTTTCTCCCTTGAAAGGGAAAGAATGAGTGAAACATGTGACAATGACAATTTATTTTTACTTTTTCAAAAGAATACTTGAGGAATTAGCTTCTGATTCCCCTGACTTGAGCACTATGGAAACTCATGTATTTTGGATGTCTGGGAGCCACAGAAAAGAAGGGAGAGATGAGTGGATTGCTGCAGCACCAGAGAAGCATCAGTACCACAAAAGAACACCAGAGGCAGCAAGAGATTTTGGTATCATAGAGAATAAACTGGTAAACCCCTGTAATGAAAAAAAAATTCACGCACAAGGCTAGATAACATTGCATCTCCAGAAAAGATTTGAGAGGTCTCAGAATATCTAGCTGGGAATATTGGTAAACATGTTTCTCTGGGTGAAACAAGTCTGCAAGGACAGAGAGATGACTTTTTTTTTCCAATGTCCAAATCAAAGAAGAAGAAGAAGAAGGAGGAGGAGGAGGAGGAGGAGGAGGAGGAGGAGGAGGAGAAGACATAAACAAACAGGAAATTTTGGCCCAGTCAAAGAACTAAATTATATTTCCAGAAACCGACTCTCAAGAAAAAAACATGTAAGAACTATTTGACAAAGAATTGAAAATAATCATCTTAAGGGAGCTCAGTGAACTACAAAAGAACGCAGAAAGACAATTATACAATATTTGAAAAGTGGTGCATTAACAAAGTAAGAATATCAACAGTGAGGTAAAACTATAAAAAAAAAAAAAACCTTTCACATAGAAATTCTGGAGCTGAAGAACACAATAACTGAGCTGAAAACTTCAGCAGAGGTGTTTAACATCAGACTTAAGCAGAAAAAAAGAATAAGCAAACGTGAAGACACGTCATTTAATATTTTTGACTTAGCAAAGCAACATAAAAATAAAGCGAAGAAAGTCTAAAGAACTTATACAGTATAGCAAAGTAGACTAATATACACATTATGAAAGTCCCAGAAGGAAAAAAAGAAAGAGACAGTTTACTTGTAAAAGTAATAGCCCCACATTTTCTCAATCTAAGGAAGGAAATGGACAATCAAATTTAAGAAGCTCAGTGTGCCTGTAATCTCAGCTACTTGGGTAGGGGAGGCACGAGAATTGCTTGAACCTAGGAGGATGAGGTTACAGTGACCTAAGATGGCACCACTGCACTCCAGCCTGGGCAGCAGAGTGAGACAATTAAAAAAAAAAAATAGATGAAAAGGTATTCGACTAGAATGAATCTAAAGAGATCTAATCTGCGACACATTGCACTCAAACTGCCAAAAGCTAGAGAGAATCTTAAAGGCAATAAGAAACATGTGATTTGTCATATACCAAGGAGTTCCCACAAGATTATCAGTAAATCACTCAGCAGAAATATCACAGGCCAGAAGAAACTTAGAAATATATTCAAAGTGCAAAAGAACACACACTCGTATACACACACACTGCCAACCAAGAATACTACATCCATTGAAACTATTCATCTAAAATGAAAAGGAAATAGACCTTCCTAGATAAACAAGCACCAAGGGATTCATCATTACTAGTATTGCCTTACAAAAAAAATGCTAAAAAGGTTCTTCAATTTAAAATGACAGGATACTAGACAACAACATTAAAGCATACAAAAACAGATCTACACAAAATTTTATGTATATCTATACAAAATCCTGTAATACTGTAATGGTAGCATATTAGTGTTTTTTAAAGCAGGAATAAAATTTAAAAGATAAAGGAAAGAAAAATCACAACAATAAAACTATGCTAATGAATAAAAATATGATATGACATAATTCGTGAAGGCACTTGGGTCTTTCCTGTTGCCTGTTGGCCCTCCTCTAAGCATACTTTACTTACTTTAAAAAATTCATAATTAATAATAATTATTTGTTAAATTAATAACATGAAGAAGTGGGGAAAATGTAAAAAAATACTTTCTGTATATGATTGAGGTTGTTATCAGTCACAAATATATGGTTACTACATATAAGATGTTTTATGTAATCCACATGGTAACCAAAAAGAAAATACCTATAGAAAATACACAAAAGAAAGATAAATAAATACAAACATATTGATTTTTAAAAAATCAATGAAATACAAAGAAAGACGGCATGAGGGGAAAAGAGAAAAAAATAACTGTAAGACACATAAAAAACAACTAACAAAATGAAAATAAGAAGCCCTTCCTTAACAGTAATTACTCTGAATGTAAATGGATTGAATTAATAAAATTCACAGAGTGGTTGAATGGATAAAAAGCAATCAAAACAAAACAAAAGGCAATTTATGCTGTCTACAAAAATCCATTTGAGATGTTAAAACACATATAGGCTGGAAGTGAAAAAATGAAAAAAGATATTCTATGCAAATGATAAACCCCAAAAAGCAGGAATGTCCATATTTATAACACATAAAATATACTTTAAGTCAAAAACTGTAATAAGAAACAGGGAAGGACATTTATAATAAAAGGATCCATTCACCAGGAAGATATAATAATTAAAATATATATGTACCCAACATTAGAGCACCTAAACGGATAACAATTATTTATAAATCTGAAGGGAGAAATAAACTGTAATACCACAATATTAGGAGATTTCAATATCCCACATTTAGTAATGTATGTAACAACCAGAACAGAGACCAATAAGGAAAGAGAGGACTTGAAAGAGACTAATGAGAACTAAGATAGATAATGCAGAACATTCTACTCAACAGTAGCAGAATACATATTGTTTTCAGAGCACACAGGACATTATTCGAGATAAATTACATGTTAGGCCACAAAACAACCCTTAACAAATTTATGAATATTAAAACTATACCAAGTATCTTTTCTGACCATAATGAAATGAAACTCCAATCAATAACAAGAGGAAGACACAAAGTTAATACTCCTGCACTGTACACTTAAAATGGTTAGGATGGTAAATTTTGTGTTATGTGTCTCTTACAATAATAAGAAAAGATTATATAACATGGTTAAGGATAGAATATTGTGAGGTCAGTCAGAGGGGTAGAAATAAAACCAAATACATGTTATATAATGGAAATCATAGGAAGAGAATGTATGTCAAAAAGAAAATTCACAACAGTACTGAATGCTTCAGAGAGGTCAAGGAAAATAAGGACAGGAAAGTACATTTGAGATTTGGCAACACAGATGTCATTAATCTCTCAGCAAGAATCATTTCAGTGGAACAAAGATGGGTTCAAATGGTTGCAAGGCTAAGAACCTGACCATATAATTTATCATCTAATCATGGATACTTTTGAGAATAAAGGGGATGCTAAAACAATGAACAATTGAATATTTAATGTGCAACGCATTGGTTTTAATTTGCTGGTAGATTTATAAAATTTTTCATTGGCCTGCTACAGGCCTGGAAATAAGGAAAAAGATTGGTTACTACTGGGACCAGAAGTTGCTGTCTTCAGGTAGAGAAACATTTCTTACAAGCCTTAGATCTAGCACATTGTTAGGTACTTCAAACTCAAAGACCTGTAGAAGAGTTAAAATGAATGAATAAATTACTGCAGTTTTGCAAACAGGTTCACCTGAATCTTACAAGCCTGAAACCCATGCCCTCTTAGGGAGATGGCCTGAAGCTGTGGGGGAAGTTTACTTAGGATTCTCAGAAAAGATGGAACGTCAGGGTCTGTAGATGGGAGACAGATGGAATAGCCTCCTTGGAGTAGTTGTGTAGACATTTTTTTTTTTTTAGTGGAATATTTTTTATTTACAAAAAAATCCCTCAAAGCAAAAAAGTTTTCCAACCACACACAGGAGGGATATGGGTAGGGGAAGGTGTCTGTCCATCTATCCCTGGCCCCCAGCCCATGTGGTTTTGGCAACAATAAGGTCTATGGGGTAATGGCTCCTGAAATTAAAATGGTGTGTGTATGAGAAGGAAAGGAGGGCAAAGCTGTGGGAAGCAGTGGAGGGGAAGGAACAGAGGAGGTCAGCACTGGGAACACTGAAAGTGGGAGGCCATTTCATAACATTGTTTGTTGATGAAACTGCCGTGGACACCTTCTTTGCCCATCAGCAGGCCTAGCGTCTTGGCAGTCATGACGACAATGACATTGAAGGTGGGGGCTCCACTGATGCTCTTCATATGAAGATCCACGGTCAATTCCCCATCCTGCAGCACTGAGTTGTGTAGACATTTGTCCCATGTTGTTTCCAGGAGCAACAGAAGAGATAAGTCCAAATGCGTTGAATATCCATGAGGTGGGTTTCACAAATGACCAGGCCTTATGCATTCTTCCTTCGGGTTACAGGCATATGAACTGGTCCCAACAGGGACTACGAAGAGGAACAAGGTGCAGCAAGCGGGAACCAGGAGGCAAGGGCAGTAGAAATGGGATGGAACTTCCTTGTTAACTCCCCTGTCCTTCCCCGGTTTAGCAGTAGTCATTGCACTTGGCTTCAGAGCTTTCTTCTGAGAGTCCTGAACTCACTCTACCTTTCTAAACTGAATCTTGTGTTAAAATGTGAAGTCTGTTCACTGCACATGCCTTAACACATTATTAGACACAATCATGGCTGAAAGTTAGAAAAATAAGGTAAAATTCTACCAAACCCATCCTGGCATAGGTTAATGCTAAAATTAATGATTAATTTAAAAATAAAAATCCTGGATGGATGTTAAACTGAATGGACCACAGGCGTAAATGGATGGGATTCTCATCAAACCAAGAGAAATGTTCACCGCAGCACAAAAAGTGAGTAGAGGACACAGAGCACAGTCAGCTCCTTCTAGAACCTTGGTGATAACGAAGAACAAAGGCACAAAATGTTGAAGTAGAGGTTGAAGAAGAATATCTTAAGATATGAATGAACTGACCATGTTTATATATGAATAGAAAAGTGACAGGAGAGAAATATAGGATTTTCATTTAAAACACAGATGAATACTTTTCAAAATAATTAATTTTTAAATGCAATTTCCATTTAAATCACAATGATATTTTAATTGTGAATGCTTGACAAAATATATAGATAGAAATTATAAATAAATAAAAATAGCAAAGGGCATTTTAAAACAAAGCTAACTATAGAAGACTCATAATATATTACATAAAATGTATTATAAAGCCACAGCTTGACCCTTTTTATAGACTCTTGAAAGTACTTCTTCCTCTTTGATCACATGCTCGTTCTGCCAGCTCATGTGTGTGTGTATGTATATGTTACAGAAGAGCACATTGCTAATGGCTAAATAGATGGGCATAGTACTCTTTTCTTTTGTGCATCCAATATCTTCCCAAAGGACATACTGGATGTGAGATATTATGATACGAGTTATAGAGTTTTATAGGAAGGAGAAAGAAAAGTAAAAAAGTGACTACAGAGTAGTTCCTGGAAAATTTGAAAGCACCTAAATTTAGTACACTAAAGCCAGGTGTTTCATATGAAAAAGTAGAGAAAAGATTTGTAAATCTAGCTGTCAACGCCAAGCTTCCACATATAAGAAACTTAAGTCACTGCCAAGAACAAACTGCTTTGAAACAAGAGGTATCTTTACAGAGCACAAATAGAAACACCAATATTTCAGTGATCTTACAAAAGTGTGAGTGATTCTTTTTCTCATAATCACAGAACCTGCTGCTCTACACCCTATACTTCCTCTAGTGGGCATACATCCCACATCATCTCAGTGGGAACGCTTTTTCTATGTTTGGAGAATTTTCTATGTCATCATTATGTCCTCCTCACCCTCAGTGTTAGAAGCTATCCTTTCGTTTGCACCAAATCTTTTTCTCTTAGATCTCAGACATGTGAACTAGCCTGCAGTACTTGTCTGCACCTAGATTTGATTTTGTTTGGATAAAGTAATATGATGATGTATGTCTCACATAGAAGTTTGGTAAAGATAATGATAAAGGTGCCCGGATTGGCGAAACAGTAGTTGAAGGACTTTCAGGGCCAAGTACAAGCATCATCAGAATGACCTATTGTGCCAGCACAGGAGTGGCATGGTAGTAACTGAGGATTGTTCATGGATATAGAGATTCAGAGCCTGACCCTTCAGACATCGTGAAGATTCTGAAATCTGTCTTACATCCCTAGATTATTTGTTATTTATTTATTTTTGTTTAAACTTGTTAGAGTAGATCCTGTTTCTTGCAAGTACAATACCTAGCATGCTTTCCAAAAGAGAGCTTACCGACCTCTGATTCGTTACTTCCCTTTGTAAAAACTGAGGTAGATTCCAAGTTTCCATGAAAGCTATCATTTCATCTACAAGACTTTGAAAGTGTAAGCATCCTATGTCACAACTGAAAGAGACAGTAATACTATTCCCTTAAGAAATATCACAAATGTTGCATGTTATCTCCAGGAAGAAGAATTTAAGTTATTGGATAGTTTCAAGAGGTAAACAAACACACACACGTGTGCGCACACACACACACACACACGTGATGAGAGTAGTTCAGAGCCATGTGACTTTGGACTTATGTCCCAAATAAGAGATGCAAATTTTGGTTTAGTACAATGCCTATCTTAGAATAAATCTTTAGTAAATGGTATACATTATAAATTCTTAGGCTAAGATGTAACTCAATCTAAGGGCTACTTATGATAGTCAAAGCACCTAAGCATAGATTGGGCTTTTCAGAGAATAATGAACTCCTTTCAGTTCAAGTATTTTAGCATAGCTGGGGTAATCATCTGCAAAAGGTTTCTTAAAGGGGTTTGCAACACCAGATGGAGATTGGCCCAGATGACATTGAGGTTCTTCATAACAGGTGTACATTATGTCTAATTCCAAGACGTAAACAAAACTTAGACATGTAGTCCATTCTAATCAGGTGTTTTCTATGAGAACCAAATGCAGATTTTTGTATCACCTGTGTAGATAGCAGAGCAGAAAAAAAGTGGCATATTATTTTTTCTCTAGATTTCATAAACAACAAATATTAACACTAATACGCTCCATGAATGTTGGCAGCTTGAAAAGTCAGAGCTTAGAGAGGCCTTAGATTCACGTCTTATGCAAGATACTCTGACATAACCCCATTTCCCTAAATCCTGCCAATGCTATAGCTTGATGAAGCCTGATCTTTAAAAAAAGAAGCTATATAGTTCCCTTAAGTTTCCTGTATACCATTCACAAGACAGGTCTGTTATAGCAAAGATAAATCTATCCTGGGAGTTTATTATATTATAGATAAAAGATAGTTCAAAATGTAAACATATTTTTATGTGTTAAGGTAACTGATAATGAGGTTTATGAAATATATGAACTATTTATGGTATAATGGAAAAGGTGCAGAATTTGTGATTGGAAAACTTGAATTCAGTTTATTCTGTTAAGAGATTTTAAAAAAGACAAAATCATGATTCTCATAAAAATAAACATGTGTTAGTTACTTTATTTTACTTACAAATGAGAAAACTAGTAAGATGGTTTGACCGGTTCAAAGGAGAGTTCAAAGAACAAATATGTTTATAAATAAGAAATGTTAAAATAGAGAAAGAATTTAAACTTTTCATTTGAAGAACGTGAGCCTCCTCTAAATTATCAGACCCAGAGAGACATAGAATGAGATACCAGTCACATCCCACTTCTCCCTTAGGTTAAATAATCAAATCTTGAAACTGCTTGCTATCACTACATGGAGATATAAATTAACCTAACAATGCCACACACTGAGCCCCATAACCCATGCAATGTATAGCCAGTCACTAATCAATGCTATTTCTGTAAGCCAATGAGAACTCCCAACAGACAACTTTGTATCAGTCCACTCCTTGTCCCTCTTTTTTTGTCTCTAAAAACTTGCTTGCAACAAAGGCTTAACAAGACTCAGATCTGAAATTATTTGGGTTGAGTCTCCTGGGCAGCTGTCCTCATCTTGGCTCAGGTAAACTATTTAAAATTATAATATTTGTGCTTCAGTATTTCATTTTTCCTTTAGGTCCATAAAATGAATTTGCAAACTGGAGGTAAAACCAGAGCCTCCCACAGGAAGGAAGTCAGTTGAGCTTCTGCTGAAAAGAATATACATAATTGTCTACAGACAAGAGTTATTTACATTTCTACCCATTATCTACAATTTGTAGTATTGTAACAAACAAACAAACAAACTAACAAACTGACTACAATCAGATAGCCTAGAAATTGTGCTGTAGACACTGCACAGTTTTCCATCAAGGCACAAAATTTTCTCTGCGTTTCTTGTGCTCTAAGACCTTGATGTCATCTGACCCGTTCTTCATCTGATATTTCAATTCCATCTATAACATTTGTAGATAATTATACAGTTATGTTTAATTATTTCCAATAAGAAAGTAAGCTTATATAATAATAAGATGTTTAACATGTACCTTAATATCTGATGAGCTTTGGTGTTCATTAATAAACTCCTTCTTGGAGGATTATTAAGAAAATTTCAGGCAGGGACCAGTGGTTCACCCCTGTAATCCCAGCACTTTGGGAGGCCGAGCCGGGTGAATCACTTGAGGTCAGGAGTTCAAGACCAGCCTGGCCAACATGGTGAAACCCAGTCTCTACTAAAAATACAAAAAAAAAAAAAAAAAAAAAAAAAAAAAATAGCAGAACCTGGCAGCATGTGCATGTAATCCCAGCTACTCTGGAGGTTGAAGCAGGAGAATTGCTTGAACCCTGGAGGCAGAGGTTGCAATCAGTCCAGATCGCGCCGCTGTTCAGTCTGGGTGACAGAGTGAGACTCTGTCTCAAAAATATAAAATTTCATGAGACAATGTGTAGAGCACACCCAGTTCTTGACCTGGTATTTCTTCAAAAACTATTCATGATTCCATTGTGACCCCCTCAGATCGTCTAATTTCTACAGGCTTTGAGAAACTCTGTAAAGGAAAAGGAGAATGAACATTAATGTTGAAAATATATTAAACAAAAACAAAGAGCTATTGATACATGCAACAACATAAATGAATCACATAAGTATTGTGCTAAGTGAGAAAAACCAGACCAAAATCCCATCCCTTTACATGAGATTCTAGGAAAAGGTAAATTTATATATAGAAAAATTGGTAAGTGTTTTTCAAAAATCAGAATGTAGGGGGAAAGGAATTTATGCAAATGGAAGTAGAGGATTTTCAGGCTTACGGAAATATTCTATGGTGTGTTTGTGGAGATATTCATTTGTCTAAACCCACTAAAGTGTACACTTAAAATTAATATACTTTATTGCATATAAATTAGACCAAAATAAAGCTAATAAAAAAATCACATGTGATTTGGTCCTGTCTCCTTGAGCCATGTGTAAACACATCTTCTAAAAGTTTCTTTTTTTGTTTTGTCTGTGCATAGTGAAGTTTACATGAAAATCTTGTTTAGGTGTGATTAGTTTACTATCAGCTGCCCTGTGTATTTTACTAATCTTGATATGATCTTGGGCAACTAACTTTTTTTAAGACTCTTAATTCCTCAAAATGGCAAAACTAAAAAAGTGGATTTTATTACTTCTTGGAATGCTGACCTTCTATCAATGAACATATTGAGAACAAAGCTCACTAAACATAAGTAATATTTTCTCAGTGAAGTTGGCTATTTTGTCAATAAAGAAAAGATATATTCAAGTGGATCAAAGGATACATCCATGTGAGTCAGTTCCTTCTGAATACATGCTGGTTGTGTGAATGTGTTTCATTTTGTTTGTTTTCTTGTTTTATTTTGATTTTCAAATGACTAATGTTTTCTTTATGATTTCACCAAAATGACTAAAATAGAGATTCTGCAATGAATTTTAAAACAAGGGAGTAACCCCACTTAATGTGACAACACTGCTTTTAAATTGAAAGGCTCTTTCTATGTAAGTTTCCTTTCCTTTAGCAAGGCAAGCATTCCCCTAGCTGGTTATTAGTAGCATACTGTCTTTGGCTTGATCCCAGGGGCACAAGAGAGATGATGATTCGGTCTGACAACATTTCCATTTCCTTGGTAAGGATCACTTACGAAGTGCCTTTAATCATTTATGAGTACGTTTCATTTGCTGTTTGCTGCAAACAGCTTGACTGTGCTGAGTTTGACAGCTTTCCGACATTCTGCAAACAGCTGCAATAATAGCCTTGACAATGTCATTTACAAATGAGACACATGCGGTATGAACAAAGCAACTGATACACTCTAAGTAATATGGTAATGGAATGGCAAGTGGTATGGAAAGCAAGATGGAAATGATGTATCACCCTGTAGGAGAGGTGTGTTCCTAGACAGAGGAAAAAATTGCTAAAATGCATACTTTTAATCATGTAAATACCATTGCCATGAAATTGTCCGAAATAATGGCTCTGGATAGTGTGGGATACTTTACCTTTCCCTGTTACCTCTGAAGTCTATTCCCACTGTTGACTACAAACCTTCCACATTTTTTTTTTTAATTTAACCAAAGCTTGAGTTTCCTGAAAGTGAGTCCATAATTTATCTTATTCCAATGCCTAGCATAGTGTGTTATGCTTATCTTATAGTTAATACATTTCTAATTATATCTGTACTGTCCTTTCTTCATTTAGATCAAACAGTACATTTTAAAAAATATATACACATGTATAAATTTCCTAAATGTGATACATCTATGTATGCATACATATATATGCAATGCATGTATATGTTTATAACTTTGAAATATGAATGTATTATTGTGTGATCCTAGATGACAAGTCTGAGATTTGATGCACATGGTCTCCTTTGCTTAACATTAGCAAATTTGAAAGAAGATTCATAAATTGTTTTAATTCATCAAGTCTGAAGGATCAGCCCTCACCATTCATATTGGTTATATAGGAGAAAAACTATGAAACATTTGCATTCCTTCATCACAAATTCTTTTTAAATATGTCTTTTAAGGAGTAGTTTTAGATTCACAGCAATATCTAAAGGAAAATCTAGAGATTTTTTTATACACCACCTACCTACCCTCATATTCACACAGCCTCTCCAACTATAAACATTCCACATTGGAGTGGTACATTTATTACAATAAATGAACCTATATTGACACATCGTTATCACCTAAAGTCTGTAGTTTACATTAGAGTTCGTTCTTGGTGTTGTACATTTTATGGGTTTTGACAAATGTCTAGTGACATCTATGTACATTACAATATTATACAGAGTAATTTCACAATCCTAAAAATCCTCTGTGCTCCTCTCGTTCATCTCTCATTCCCTCTGACCTCTGGCAACCACTGATCCTTTTATCATTTCTATAATTTGCCTTTTTACACAGTTGGAATCATACCATATGTACCCTTTCCATGTAGGTTTTTTTCACTTAGTAAAATGCATTTAAGTTTCATCCATGTCTTTTTATGGCTTGCAAGCTCATTTTTTAAGCGCTGAATAATATTTCATTGCCTGGATATATACAGTGTATTCATCCATTCACCTACTGAAGGAAATTTTGGTTGCTTCCCTGTTTGGGTCTTTATGAAGAAAGCTGCAATACATATCTCTGTGCAGGTTTTGTGTGGACATAAGTCTTCAATTCCTTTGGATAAATACCTAGGAGCAAAATTGCTGTATCAATTAGCATGGTAAGTATCATGCATTTTAAATATTGTCACGGCCATGTTATTTCCCTCTATGATTTACGTTTTCTGCTTCATGTGTTGAATTTGAAGCTTGAGTTTTATAAAAGCTGGTGTTTGATAATATTGAATTAAATTAAACAAGTCAGCTTTTACCTTATTATGAAAATACATTCCCAGTATCTGTTATATTGATACCTTTTGACTTTGGTTCCACTTGGAAGTTTATTCCCAAGAAATACATGTATAAAGACAATTCTTTGGAACAATATATTACAAGAGTATATATAATAACTAAAAAGAGAAAACAATATTAAAAATTGCGATGGTTTAATAAATGATGATATATCAATATATAAAATGTTTAAACACTTTGAAGATGACACACTGTGCTGCTATTTTAGTAACAGTATAAAATTTTCTGAAGTGCAATATTTTGTACTAAAGAGTCTTGTGATTTCATCTTATTGTTCTAACATTATGTATAATTATTGTTGTGAATTATTTCTTTATTAATAATACTGTTTACTGAGTGCTTACTTTGTACCAGGCAGTTACCTAGGAGTTTCAATATACTCCTTGTTGAATGCTCAAATAAATTCTACGAGGCAGGTACATTATTCCTATTTTACAGAAAAGAAAATTGAGGTTTTGGGTGTTAAGTAGCTTTTTCCAATGCTATACATTTATTAGCCAGGGCACCTGGGATATGAACTCAGACCATTTGACTCCATTGCTCCATTGCTCTCCCTCTACACCACCTATAAACTCATTACCTTGGATGCTGTCACAAGTGATGTTTTAAAAAAGATAGGATCAAAATAAATAAATATTTGTCTTGATGACACAAGAGTATGCAAAACATCTAAAACACAATAGTCAGTGAAAAGTAAAATGGTCCTAAATGCTGTATACACTGTGTTTATATAATAACATATATGACTAGGAATTAAAACTAGATTATGCACAAAAAAGGAAAACTCCTTTCTTAGAAATATACCAAAATAGGCCTTTTTAATTCAATTTTCTCCATAAGCTGTTCTATAATCTGTTCAACGAAAAGTAATACAGGATTTCTCATGCCCAATTAACAGAAATTTCTGACAAGAAAATATGTTGATACTATTGCAATTCTAAAGAAATTATTTCTGATTTTCACATAAGTCAGAAAAAGTATTCTCATGTGTCTTAGGAGTGCTTTTTTTTATTTTTCTAGATTTTCTATTTTCAATTTTCTAAATTCTTCAATCAGGTCAGTTGGCAGGATAGGATCAAGTAGCTTGGACAGGGGATGTCTACCTGGCTCATCAGGCCATCTCCAGCACTGTATAGAACACCACATATTCAGTTTCATATAGCATTGTTATACATATTTATAAAGTTAATTAGTTAATTACAGAGCAAGTGAAATCTTTATTCCAAGTAAAACTCTCTAGACATTGAAGTGAAAGATCCATGGTACACAGAATGTTCAGTAGCAGAAAAGTTGACTCTTGGATCCAGGCGGCAGAATCTCAGCATAGGCTCCATGCAGTGGGGAGGGGCTCTGAAGTCCACCAGACCTTGGTAAGCCTTCTTCTTCTCAACCTTGGATGCTCCATCTATCAAATGAGATAAATGCCTTGCTGCCTTGCTAACTCACTGAGTGGTAGTAAAGGAAAGAAAGAACAGTTTCTAGTGGAACTCCTGGTGTGCGGCGCCCTGCATCAGCTCATCTTCCTCTTTCATCATTGTGTGACCCTGATCTTCACAGAACTTCAAGAGGTAAAGAGATTTTCCTGGATTAAGTAGGAAAACAAGAGAAAATGTTTTTAAAGGAAAGCATGATAAAAGTTAAGAGAAGACATAGGGTATAAGTGTTGTGTCCCAGTCACAGTGTAGAAGAAAAAGGGCTTTTTAAGTGCAGCTCATCACTTCCAGAAAATAAATAAGTCAATCAAAAGTGCTCTATGTATTGAAACAGGGTTCTCTTCTCCAGCCATAAGTTTGAATAAATTTCTTTCCTTTGCAAACGTGGCAACTGCCTTAGACAAGTCTCTTCACTTAAGCAAGAGCCTGATCTATAGAACCTGCAGATAATAATAATAATATCATCATTCACTAGAATGTTAGATGATCATTAAATAACTCTGAAGTGCTTTGAAAATACTAAGCACAGCATAAATGTTAAGAAATATTAATTACAATGAAATTGGTTATAATTGGAGTCAGCATTTAAATCTAGAGAGAAAAGATCATGATTATAAAGAACTAACATCTAGTAAGTTCTTTTATATTCTCTCTTCTCAGAACCTGTGGAGAGTTCTGCAATAAGAGTATAGGGTAATAAATGTTAAAAGAGAAGGACTCAGAATAGTTGAGGGAATGAATTTTCCTGGCTAAGTGGCACAGATGATGAGCTGTGGATTGAGTTGAGGAGGTGTGGAGATGGGATTTCCAGCTTAGGCTCTCTTCACCCAGTTGTTCATTTTATAGCTATTTATGAAAGAGCATCTATGTCCTGGTACATTATATTGCCTCCTGGGCATGTGAAAATCCACAAGGTGGACCCAGCCAAGGCCTTCACAGAGCTTGTTTGACGAGATAGAGTTATGAACTCTGACTAATTTTACCTCCTTGGTCTTCAGTTTCCCCATATATCTAGAAGAAATTTTTCTTTTCTCTACTCATTCCACAGAGATAGCGTTGGATAGAGATAAATGTAATAAATGCCTGAAAAAATAGTAAAATATATAAATGTAACCACCATCCTGAAGAATAACTGATATTTTCAATCAGAAATTTTGTCATGGAATGAATGAATATGTATGAACATCTGGAACTTGAAGGAATTCTTTCTTTGCCAGGGGATCTAGTCCAGGAAACTAATAAAAATGAGGGTTTATATTATCTGTCTTCTCTTTGTTTTGTATTTTGTATTGAGAAGACCATAGCTATCTTCATTCTTTTTTTTCTTTTTCTTTTTTTTTTTTTTTTTTTTTTTGAGACGAAGTCTCACTCCGTCGCCCAGGCTGGAGTGCAGTGGCACGATCTTGGCTTGTTGCAACCTTCACCTCCCAGATTCAAGCAATTTTCCTGCTTCAGCCTCCCAAGTACCTGGGACTACAGGTGCCTGCTATTTTTGTATTTTTAGTAGAGACAGGGTTTTGCCCTGTTGGCCAGGCTGGTCTCGAACTCCTGACCTCAGGTGATCTGCCTTCCTCGGCCTCCCAAAGTTCTTGTTCTTCTTTCTTTAAAAATAAATTTCAAGCAGGCCCAGAACCCAAAATAAATTAGAGAGCAGATTAGGGTTCCAAATAAACAAACAAATAATAAATAAATAAATTCGCTTATTGGATTTGTAAAATAAGGGACCCATTAATGTCTGATGAAATTATGTGTATTTGTTTCCCTTTAGATTTGAGTTTCAAAACCCATGACCCTAGAGAGAGGAAAATGTAAAAGAAGAATCTTCAGAAGAGCTAACGGGTATTGGTTAATAATAACCCAGAATGAGTTACTAAGGAAAACACTTGGAATACATCCTTAATCAATGGGTTTGTAACTAAGAACAATAACCACACTCCTCCTCAACTTAAACCTTGGTGTTTCCACAAGGTTTCTTCCACAAGAAGAACCACAAGGTTCTTCCACAAGAAGGTCAGCGTTCTCAAGGGTGTCATGTGTAACAGCTGGGAGCATTACATCAGGAGAATGTTTTACAATTTATAATCCAGTCAGTCTTTAAAAAAAAAAAAAAAAAAAAAAAAAAAAAAAAAAACTCCCTGACATCAGATAAAGTATTGTATATAATATATCCTTCTCATATCAAAAGCACAATTTTGAGGCCCTAAGCCATGTATTCGACATATTTCTCATTCTACCCTTAAGATTGTGTCTCTGTTGATATTAAGTCCTGAAAGCAATGCTTACATTCAAAATAGCTATTTATGCATGCAATACATACACATAAATAGCTAACATGGCAACAGTGATAATCCCACATTAGCCTCCAATTAGATTACATTTCAATTTTAGAAGCAAATGGCAGGCAGTGGGGATTGCAATCCACACGAATTGAAATGTGAAGGATACCACATAAAACCATAATTACGTGACTCCAGAAATATTTCTTCCCTGAATCTAGGGAAATTATGGAATGCTGCAGGTGATTATCAGTTTATGATCTGAACCCACAATCTGTTTCCTTGTGTTTTCTTATTCTCCAGGCAGCATGGAGTTTAGGCAAAAGGAAGGGTAGCAGAAGAACTGCTGAGGTGTCAAAACAGCAAGGTGGCAGATAATAAAAGACTACATAATTAAAAAGTATTACACATCCATTTGATTATTGTCTCTGCCTAACTTTCCCTCACTAGCAATGAATGAAATAAAATGTACCTTAAGGTATTTAAAACAATTAAAGCACTGTACACCATATTTAGCTTCTTTTAAAAATAAAAGCCCACAACTTTTCCATGTAAAGGCGTAGAAAATTGTGCTCATGTGCTCATCATACTGTATGCACATCTTAGTATTATGAACTAGTCGAAATTATAAGGAAATAGACAAATGTGTAGTCCACAAATTTAAATTTATATTTTGCATCTTTATGTGTTAGAAGTAACAAATTTAAAAGATGGAAAGAAATTTCACCACTAAAAGTTATCCTTTGGGAGTTTGGAGGTTGTTCTTTCACTGTAAGTGCATCTCAGCTAAGTGCTGATCATGAATTTATGTTTTGTCAGTAGCTGAGAACTGGATCTTCTGAAATGAAGCACATGAGAGGGTTTCAATTGTCTAACAACAATTAAATGTGTATTATCTGTCAGTTTCTATGTTGTGTTTTAAATACATCACCTCATTCTTTCT
This sequence comes from Rhinopithecus roxellana, assembly GCF_007565055.1. NCBI lineage: Eukaryota > Metazoa > Chordata > Mammalia > Primates > Cercopithecidae > Rhinopithecus > Rhinopithecus roxellana. The sequence goes on along the minus strand of NC_044562.1, from coordinate 13,591,959 downwards.
CTTAGAATGTGCTAGTTGATTCTTCCATTTCAGGTTGAAAACAGAATCAGTAATTGAATTCCTTATCACTGAAATGAAAGAATATTTATTCATCAGAATAGTAGATGGACTGTTGGGAAACAATATAACAATACAGCATGTTTTATAGCACAGAGCAATGCAACTATACAGTATGGTGATTAAAAGCATGCACTTTGAAGTCAAATAGACCTGAATTCAAATGCTGCCACTGAGTTACGTGATCTTAGATGAGGTATTTACCCTCTTGGCACCTCAGTACCCTTTTTTTGTGAAACAAATATAAATACTAATATATAGAAATATAGCGATAATTAAATGAAATAATATACATAAAGTACTTAACATATAACTGGATCCTTAAGGACTAAAATATTATTCCTTCAATTATTACTATAATTGAAAGCATATGTTATATACTCACAATCCTCAGTGTATTTCTAAGAGGCTCTTCTGAAATCTACAAACATTCTTTGTCTTCCATAGTTAAATGGGTTCATACCATCCATCCACTGAATAAAAGTACACAGAGGAGACAGTTATCTGAATGATACATATACTATTTTCCTGAACCTGGCAACTTCCTCTGAATGAGTTTTTAGTGTCCTAGTTTATAGGAAACAGAGTTCCATTTATGATTGTTCCCATCTACACAACCATTGGTGGATTTGTGTTTGCTCCTCCAATTTCTGTGAAGTGATCAATTATGTTACTGACTGAACAGGTAAAAGCAGGGACTGTCTGGAATTGTTATTGCTTGACTTTGACATTGAAAAGTTCCAAAAGGAAACCGGAAAAAAAGACAAACTGAGCAAAAACAAATATTCATCTCAAACTCTCACCAAAATTTTCAGTAATTGCAGAAAATTTGAGGTAAGAATAGAATGCCACAAAATGTATGGAAAACAATGTTGCATTCCATCTGCAGACGAAAAAGTTTAGGAATATCATTAATCATTTTAAAAAATGGGACACCCAAAAGAAGACTTCTGTGAAAGGTGTGATTTGGTCAAGAAGTGCCTGAAGATCAGAGATAGAAGACACCTTGGCAGAAGGAGCTCTGGAGGATTGTTTTAACATTTGATGTTGACCAGCTTACTTTTTGTCATCTGGGATGGAGTCTACATGATACCTTGTCCTTGATTTGTGCTAGCAGTAAATATTAGAGGTATTTACCCTTAGGCTGGAGTAGTGAGTGTAGGTACTTGGGACAGAGTGGCAGCTTTGTGTCCTAGGGAATGAGTAAAAATATTCAACATGATCCAAAATGCCTAAAAATAGAGGACAGCCCCTAATAATGTATGTCTATTGGCAACACATACATTTCCTCCCACAGAGTCCATGAAGGTAACCTCAAAATACACAGAAAATATGTGCACAGACAGGCTAGCAGGGATTCTCAAGTGAGAATACAAACATGGAAACAAAAGCTACAAAATATTTTAAGAAGAGCAATTAAGGAAGATCCAACAAAAAAACAAACAAACAAACAAAAAAAAAAAACCACACACACACACAAAACAAACAAATGACTAAATAGATGTTATTAAAAAGCAGAAGATATATATAATTACTTTCTCCAGAGTTAGAAGATATTATATCTCAGAGACAATAATAGTGTTCTGACAAAAATACAATTAATTGTCTTGAAAAGAAAAATTATTATTATTAAAGTAAAAAGGAAAAATGAGCACACTGAAAAGTAATAGGCAGAGATTGACTCAGTAACCTCTTACAAGAGTGGTACAAAAAAACTGTATTAGTAAAATATGAAACAAATGCAAAAAGATAAAAAGGAGAATACCAGCAAATCTGTCATTCATTTACTACATACAACACAGAAGGTGTATTCTTTAGGGTGGACTAGAATGTGGAAACATATTTCAGCACTTCAGTGGTTTAGTGAGATAGAAGGTTATTTCTTGCTCTAACATTGTGGGGCATGTGATAGTCTGGTTGGCAGTGGTGAAAGGTTCTCAGTATAGGTCATTCAGAGGCTCAAACTGACTATGGCTCGGCCACATGCAAATTTCCCTAAGCATACTTCTCAGTCGAAGCAGGAAAGATCATCACCAAGAAGTGCGTGAGGGTGATTTGTATGGTGGATCTCCTTTCAACGATATGACAGATGCACATCTTTGCTGCTCACTTTTCTCTAGAGAGAGATTAGACGGTCAGCCATATCTCACTGGAAGAAAGGCTACTGAATGAATCTTGCTAACTAGAGCTCTCCACCACAGAGAAGAAGAAAAAAAGTTAAGAAACGGTAGCATACACTGCCGTTTTTTAAAAATTAAAGTGTTCATATGGAGACTGTTCACTCTATTGCCTGGGCAATATAGTGAGACTCCATAAACATTCATATATTTATTTCATATATATATGTGTGTGTGTGTATATATATAGCCACCAAACCTCGTAGTATTGCTTTAGGCAGGACGTTGAAGAAATTCTAAAGTAAAGTTGAAGTTTTATTTAAAGTAAGCTAGGAATGTTTAAAAATAATACATAAATTTAGCACAGAATCTGGCATAGATTAATAGTAAACACTTAATAAATGTTTAACCTTTCTTTTTTTAATCTTTCAATTCATTTCTGTGAGATGCTTTGTATAACTGTTCTAGTTCCAGGTCTCTGGTTTTTGAAAGAGTGCTGTGATGGTTAGTCTGACGGGTCAATTTGCTTTGACTAAGAAGCACATAGAGAACTGGTAGAGCATTACTTCTGGGTGTGTCTGTGAGGGTGTTTCCAGAGGAGACTGGTGTGAGTCAGTGGACTGAATGGGGAAAGATATGCCCTCAACGTGGGTGGCCACGCTACAATTGGCTGAGGGCCCAGAAAGAACAAAAAAGCAGAGAAAGGATTTCTTTTATCTCTCTCCTGGAGTTGGGACACTCTTCTTCTCCTGCCCTCGTACATTGGAACTCCAGGCTCTCTAGCCTTGGGACTCCAGGTCTTACACTCATGATCCTGCAATTTCTCAGGGCTTCAGCCTTGACTGAAAAGTACAGCATTGACCTTCCAGGTTCTGATTTGGACTGAGTTTTCTGATTTGAACTGAGCCATGCTACCGTCATCCCAGGGTCTCCATCTTGTACACTGCCTGTCATGAGACTTCTCAGCCTCCATAATCATGTGATCCAATTGTCCTAATAAATCCTCTCCTATCTATCTATCAATCTATCGATCTATCGATCTATCTATCTATCTATCTATCCATCCATCCATCCATGTCTGTCCATCCATCTATCCATCTATCCATCTATTCTATGATCTGTCTCTCTGAAGAATCCTGACTAACACAGGTGACATGACAAAACACCTTTAAATTGTTAACTAGAGGTCTAAGTGGAATAGATCCACTTTTATTTAATTAATAGCACTTAATTTTTTGACTCCTTGATTCCAAAAAACTAGTAAAGGCTAGTAAAAGTAATATTAAATATTATATAATTATTTTATAGTTGCCTTCAAAATTGCTATTAGAGAAGAAAACTGACTTTTCTTAGATAATTAACTTAATATATAAGGTAGACTATGGGCATATGGACATTAAAACATGGAGAGAAACAAAAGGACTGCATGGTACTACTTCAAAGAAATGCCAGGAATTTGTGGAGGAGAGGCTAGGGGTAGAGAGCAGAGAACAGTGGAGGAAAAAAGGGGGAAATGGCTATTCAAGAAAAGTGGCAAAATGTTCACAAATGCTGAGAACTCTGGTGTCTAATTCAATGTGACATATTTTTCTTATGGTGATATGAACCCTTTCATTTATCAAATCTTTTCCTGATGTCCGTCATGCTCAAAAGCTTTCTGTGACTTTGTCTGTTTTGTTAGATTACACAGAATGCACAGATTGGCCTGCACAGTGTAGCCATACAGAATGATGGAGCTCTTCAAAATTCTCTAAAAGGGAAATGATATACTTAAGATACAGGCAACAATTAGAAAGCAAGCATCCTGGGAAAAATACAAAAAATATTGAAAAAGAATTATAGATTATGTCTATGTCATGGAATGGAAGTTTGAGCCTATCTTCTCTAGATGTTACAGGGCAAGAGCGGGACTTTGATTCATGTGTTAGGCATTTAGCATGCATCTCCTCATGCACGTTGCTAGGCTAATATGCAAATGAGAATCACTTAGGTCATGAGGAAGTCTTGTAACTCCTAAATATCTGCATCTAAACTGATGATTTTCTCTTTTTATATAATTTTTGAAGTGAAATAAAATAAATTAGATATAATTACTGTACCATAAAATTCATCACTTTTTTTTTTTTTTTTTTGAGACGGAGTCTTGCTCTGCCACCGGGCTGAAGTGCAGTGGCCGGATCTCAGCTCACTACAAGCTCCGCCTCCCGGGTTCACGCCATTCTCCTGCCTCAGCCTCCCGAGTAGCTGAGACTACAGTCTTGCACCACTACGCCTGGCTAATATTTTTAGTATTTTTAGTAGAGACGGGGTTTCGCCATGTTAGCCAGGCTGGTCTTGAACTCCTGGCCTCAAGTAATCAGCCCACCTCCACCTCCCAAAGTACTGAAATGACAGGCGTGAGCCACAATGTCCAGCCAAATTCACCATCTTAATGTGTAGAATTCAGTAGTTTTTAGTATATTTGCAAGGGCTTGCAGCCATCATCACTATCTAGTTCCAGAGTATGTTTATCACTCCAAAAAGACTCTCAGCCTCTGACAAACCCATCTACTTTCTGCCTCTATGAATTTGTCTATTCTGGAAATTTCACAAAAATGGAACCATACAATATGGGGTCTTTTGCAATAGGTTTCTTTCACTTAGCATTATGCTTGTACTTTTTCCTACTGTTTGTATATTTTAATTTATTTTTTTAATTGAAAAGTGATATATATGGTGTACAACATGCTGTTTTGATATCTGTATAGATTGTGAAATGGCTAAATGAAGCCCTTTACCATGTGCATCCACTTATACGTTTGGACTTTTGGTGGTGAAAACACTTGAAATGTACTATCTGAGCAAGTTTCAAGTATACAGTATACCATTATTTACTGTAGTCACCATAATGTTCAGTGTTTCTCTCCAAAGTATTCCTTCTTTGTAACTGAAATGTTGTATCCTTGAAAGACACCTTCCCGGCCGGGCGCGGTGGCTCAAGCCTGTAATCCCAGTACTTTGGGAGGCCGAGACAGGCGGATCACGAGGCAGGAGATCGAGACCATCCTGGCTAACCTGGTGAAACCCCATCTCTACTAAAAAAAATACAAAAAGCTAGCTGCCCGTGGTGGCGGGCGCCTGTAGTCCCAGCTACTTGGGAGGCTGAGACAGGAGAATGGCGTGAACCCAGGAGGCGGAGCTTGCAGTGAGCAGAGATGGAGCCACTGCACTCCAGCCTGGGCCACAGAGCAAGACTCCGTTGCAAAAAATAAATAAATAAATAAATAAATAAATAAATAAATAAATAAATAAAAGAAAGACACCTTCCCAAGCCCCTCCCTACCCAGTGTCTGGTAACTACCATTCTACTCTTCATGAGTTCCACCTTTTCTCACTCCACCTGTAAAGTCAGATCATATGGTATTTGTCTTTTGGTGTCTGGCTTATTTCACTTCCTACAACCTCCTCCGGGTTTATCCAGGTTGTTGCAAATGACAGAATTTCCTTCTTTTTGTGAGGCGAAATAGTGTTGTTTTGTGTATATATGCCAGATTCTCTGTATCTATTTATACATTAACAGAAACTTAGGTTGATTCCATACCTTGGTTTTGTGAATAATGCTGCAATGAATACTTTATTCATCTAATCATCAACTAATGATTTTTTGAGTTTGGCAAATTATTAACGTTCCAAATGAGTCAAAAATGTCAAGTTTCTGTTACATAACAAATGAAGGGGCAAAAGCTGACATTTTTTGTTTTCACATAGTTAATGTTGAGAAGTAAAATGGAGTATGTATGACCAGATTATTATTATCCTTAATGTAATCACCTCCAAGGTCAAGATTTAAGTTATTAAGTTAGAAAATTAACAAGGTCCCTTTGTGTTTTTGCCTCAGCATTATACCATTTTCTCTAAGTAGTAAATTAGGGGAAAAAACAAGATTATTTTTGTAAAATATGATTAGAGAGGATGTTAAAAGAAATGTCTGGGGGCCATTCTGTAGATGAAACAACATTTAATGAAGAGGGAGAGATTTTCATTCTCAACACATCCAGCCTTCCTTGTGACAATAAAGCTCTCATGAGACATTACATGATAAACTTTTTTTTTAATTAAATGTACAATACAACTGCAAATAATATGAAAAATAAAAAGTTGGTCTTAAATTTCAGTCACTCAATCCTGTGAAATAGTTCAATTCCTCACATTTCTTTTCCTCACTGAACAGTGAACAGACTGTGGGAAGAAAAGTGTAAGACGACTTAGCATCCCTATAGTTAACCTCTTCCATGTAAATGTCATCATGATCTTTCTATTAAAATAAAAAGATGAGTTACTCAGAGGGCAAGATGGACAGCTTGACGCAGCCACCAGGTGGAACAGCTGCCAAAGAGGGAGTGAGTCAACTGGCACACTCCTCAAAGATCTTCAGAGGGAAGCCAGAGAGAGTGAATTGAGGGAAGACACAGTAGTTGGGCTGAACAGGACGAAACCGGGAACCCAGCACAGGGCTACCATGAACCGGGACTCATTCCTGGCTTCCAATGACTCAGGAATGGATGAGTTGAACTGGCAACCCACTCTTGCATGGGCCTCTGGAATCCCAGTAAAAGGAGACCCCTTCGGCTCTCACAGACACCAGAGTTGGCAGGGAGAGCTGCTGAGGGAAGTGATAGTGGTGGCAAGCCAGCTCTTGTGGAGCCCAGAGGGTTTGGTGCAGGAGCATGTGTTCTACTGCAGATGGCAGGGAAGCCCATCTCCCTAGGCTCAACTTGTTCCCATAGGAGATTTGAGCCTTAGGGGAACTGTGAGACCTGAACTCTGCAGGGTAGTCTTGCCCATCAGACAGGGTCGGTCTGCTGGCTTCTTCCAGGGCCCCAGACTGACTGTACACACTTGCAGGGCAGCCTCAGGTGCCTTGGGGGTCTGCATCATAGCTTCTGTACTGGCCGACTATGTTTGACCAGTAGAAAGCTCCAGCAGCGTGGTCCCTATGGCCATACACCAGCCCACTTGCTCCCTCCCCGCCCTGCAACTTCCCCCAGGCCCATGGCAACCTATGACATTGCTTTACTGGCACACATATGCACAGGCAGGTTTTTCATTTCTTGCCCTAAAGCACCTGTGTATGCAGGTACCCTGCCCTGCCACCGATACAGTAGGAGTGCACTCTACCTTCCCACACCCATCAGACCACCTTTGCAGTCAGAAACTTGGTGACCACAGAGATAGCCAGCACCGCCCCTGCCAGCACCCTGCCCTTGCACCAACACAGCCACAGAAGTGAAACGAGGTGCAGAAAACAGCAGATCCTCCTCTGCCTCTGTGACCACCCCTGCCTGTGGTGCACAGAAAGTGCACACAAACCTATGCCTGCCAGCAACCCATCACCATGTTAACATCACTAATAGGGTGACCACATGCACAGTTGCCAGCAGGGGTCCCCTGCTCCCCAAGCCGAGCTGCTTCTGCCACTATGGTGAGCACTCACATGGAAGCAGGCACCCTGGAACCCACTAGGACCCCGCTGCAGTCAACAAGCATGCACCCCATCATGATGCTGCTGCCACTGCTGCTGGAACATATGAATGAGGATGGATCTGACTGTCATAACACTACAAAATACTTTGGATGATGCCACCCATCAGAGTGTAGTGACCACTAGTCCAGGAATACCTCAACTGCCCCAGCACAGTGAATTCATAACTTTGAGGAGCCAGAGAACAAAGTTGGGTTCTGACACAAGTCCCCCAGAGTTAGAGCCTGCAGTCCAGGAGTTGGGAGCTGAGCGCTGTCCCCCTAAAATCTCCCAGAAACAGAGATAGCTGATTCCACCTTATACCACAATTAAACTCTCAAGGTCATCAAATAAGATAAAAGAAAAAAGAGTCATACAAAGGTCAGCAACTTCAAAGATTGAAGAAACATCAGCCCACAAAAATGAGAAAGAACCAATGCAAGAACTCTGACAACTCAAAAGCTAGAGTGCCTTCTTCCCTTCAAATTGTCATACCACCTCTCCAGCAAGGGTTCTGAACCAGGCTGAGATGGCAGAAATGACAAAAACAGAATTTAGAATATAAATAGGAATGAAGATGACTGACATGTTCTGAACCAGGCTGAGATGGCAGAAATGACAAAAACAGAATTTAGAATATAAATAGGAATGAAGATGACTGACATGCAAGAGTATGTTTAAACACAATCCAAGGAAACTAAGAATCACAATAAAATGATACAGGAGCTGACAGGCAAAATAGCCATTATAGAAAAGAATGTAACCAAACTGACAGACCTGAAAAACACACTACAAGAATTTAATAATGCAATCAAAAGCACTAACAGCAGAATAGACCAAGTAGAGGACAGAATCTCAAGAATTTGAAAACTGCCTTTCTGAAACAAAACAGTCGTATAAGAATTTTAAAAAAAGAAAAGAAAAAGGAATGAACAAAACCTATGAGAAATATGTGATTATGTAAAGAGGCCAAATCTACAACTCACTGGTGACTCTGAAGGAGATGGGGGAGAGTATAAGCAAATTGGAAAACATATTTCAGGATATTATCCATGAGAATTTCCCCACCCTAAAAATTAAAATTTAGGAAATGTGAAGAATCTTAGTAAGATACTTTACAAGAAGATCTTCCCCAAAACACATAATCATCAGATTCTCCAAGGTTGAAATCAAAGAAAAAATGTTTGGGGCAGCTAGAGAGAATGGTCAGATATCTTACAAAGGGAAGTGCATCCTGACTAACAGTGGACCTCTCAGCCAGAAGAGATCTTACAAGCCAGAAGAGATCTGGGACCAATATTCAATGATGTAAAACAAACAAACAAAAAAAGAAATTCCAAATTCCAATATTATATCTGGCCAAACTAAGTTTCATAAGCAAAGGAGAAATAATTTTTTTTTCAGACAAGCAAATGCTGAGAAAATTTGATACCACCAGACCTGCCTTATAAGAGCTCCTGAAAGAAGCACCAAATATGGAAAGGAAAGATCATTACCAGCCACCACACAAACACACGTAAGTACACAGGCCAGCGACACTATAGGGCAACCACAGAAACAAATCAGCATAATAACCACCTAGCATCATGATTACAGAATCAAATCCACACATATTAATATTAACCTTAAATGTAAATGAGCTAAATGTCCCAATTAAAAGGCAGAGAGTGGCAAGCTGGACAATGAGCCAAGACATGTAGGTATGCTGTCTTCAAGAGACCCTTCTCACATGCAATGACACCCATAGGCTCAAAATAAAGAGATAAAGAAAAATCTATGAAGCAAATGGAAAACAGAAAAAAGCAGTGTTGCAATCCTAATTTCAGACAAAACAGACTTTAAACCCACAAAAATAAAAAAAAGGAATAACATCTCTTAAAGGTAAAAGGTTCAATTCAACAAAAAGAACTAAGTATCCCAAATATATATACACCTAACACAGGAGCACCCAGAATCATGAATCAAGTATTTAGAGATCTTTAAAGAGACTTATACTCCCATACTATAATAGTGGGAGACTCTAACACCCTACTGACCATATTAGACAGATTATTAAGGCAGAAAATTTAAAAAGATATTCAAGACCTGAACACAGCACTGGATCAACTAGACCTGATAGACATCTACCAATCTCTCCACCCAAAAACAACAGAATATACATTCATCTCACCATCACATAGCACATACTCCAAAATTGAACACATAATTGGACATACAAGACTCCTCAGCAAATGCAAAAGAATTGGAATCATAACAAGCACTCTCTCAGACCACAGTGCAATCAAACTAGAAATTTAGACTAAGAGATTTACTCAAAACTATGCAATTACATGGAAATAGAATAACCTGCTCCTAAGTGACATTTGGGTAAATAATGAAATTAAGGCAAAATCAAGAAGTTCTTTGAAAGTAATGAGAACAAAGAAACAACATATCAGAATCTCTGGGATGCAAGACAGTGTTAAGAGTGAAATTTATAGCACTAAACACCCACATCAAAAAGTTAGGAAGATTTAAATTTAACAACCTAATACCACAACTAAAACAACTAGAGAACCAAGAGCAACCCAGCTAGAAAGCTAGCAAAAGACAAGAAATAATCAAAATCAGAGCTGAACTGAAGGAGATTGAGACACACACACACACACACACACACACACACACACACACACAGAGAGAGAAAAAAAAAAACTCAACAAATCCAGAATCCAAGAATTATTTTTTTGAAAAAAAAAAATAAGCAAATAGACCACTGGCTAGACTAATAAGGAAGAGAGAAGATGCAAATAAACATAATTAGAAACAACAAAAGCATATTACCACTGAACTCACAGTAATACAAGTAAGCATTAGAGATAATTATGAACACTTCTATGCACATAAACTGGAAAATATAGAAAAAAATGATAAATTCCTAGACACATACACCCTCCCAATATTGAGCCAAGAAGAAATTGAATCCCTGAACAGATCGATAATGAGCTCTGAAATTGAATCAGTGATAAGTAGCCTAACAATTAAAAAAAAAAAAAGCCAAAGACCAGAAAGATTCACAGCTAAATTTTTTGCCAGATATATAAAGAAGAGCTGGTACCATTTCTACTGAAACTGTTCCAAACAACAACAACAACGAAAGAGTAGTAACTTCTCCCTAACTCATTCTATGAGACCAGCATCTTTCTGATATCAAATCCTGGCAGAGACACAACAAAAACAGAAAACTTCAGACTAATATTTTTGATGAACATCAATAGAAAAATTCTCAACAAAATACTGGTAAAACAAACCCAGCAGCACATCAAAAAGCTTATCCACCATGATCGTGTAGGCTTTATCACTAAAATGTAAACTTAGTTCAACATATGCAAATCAATAAATGTGATTCATCACATAAACAGAACGAAAGACAAAAACCACATGATTATCTCAATAGATGCAGAAAAGGCTTTTGATAAAACTCCACAAACACACCTTTATGTCAAAAACTCTCAACAAACTATTGAGGGAACATACCCAAAAATAAAAATACTTAATGGGAAAAAGCTTAAAGCATTCCCCTTGAAAATTGGCACAAGACAAGGATACCCTCTGTCACTACTCCTATTCAACATAGTATTGGAAGTCCTCGTCAGAACAATCAGACAAGAAAAAGAAATAAAAGGCATCCAACTAGGAAGTCAAACTATCAAACTATCCCTATTTGCAGATGACATGATCCTATAACTAGAAAACCTCAGAGCTTCAGCTCAAAAGCTCCTTCAGCTGGTAAACAACTTCAGCAATGTCTCTGGACACAAAATCAACATACAAAAATTATTTGCATTCCTATACACCAGCAACAGACAAACCGAGAGCTAGATAAGGAACACAATCTCATTCACAATTGCCATAAAAAGAATAAAATACCTAGGAATACAGGTAACCGTGGAGGTGAAAGATGTCTACAATGAGATCTACAAAACACTGCTCAAAGAAATAAGAGATGACACAAACAAATTTTTAAAAAATTCTATGCTTATAGATAGAAAGAATCAGTATTGTAAATATTGTCATGCTGCTCAAAACAATTTATAAATTCAATGATATTCCTATCAAACTACCAGTGACATTCTTCACAGAACTAGAAAAAAAATCTATTTTAGAATTCATATGGAACTAAAAACGTGCTCAAATAGTGAAGGAAATCCTAGGAGGGGGGAAAAAAAACACCAAGGCTGGAGGCATCATTCTATACAACTTCAAACTATAATACAGGGCTACCATAATCAAAACAGCAAAGTACTGGTACAAAAATGGAGACATAGACAAATGGAATCGAATGGTGACAGAAAGGAGAGCCCATAAATAAGGCTGGACACCTGCAACTATCTGATCTTCAACAAAGTTGATAAGAACAAGCAATAGGGAATGGATTCTCTATTCAATAAATAGTGTTGGGATAATTGGTTAGCCATATGTTGAAGATTGAAACGAGATCCCTTCCTTACATCATATACAAAAATCAACTTAAGATAGATTAAAGACTTAAACATACAGCCCAAAAGTATAAAATTCCTGGAAGACAACCTAGGCAATGCCATTCTGGACCTAAAAATTGGCAAAGATTTTATAATGAAGATGCCAAAAGCAATTGCAACAAAAGCAAAAATGGACAAGTGGGATCTAATTAAGTTAAGAACTTCTGCACAGCAAAAGAAAATATCAACAGACTAAATAGACAACCTACAGAATGGAAAAATTTCTTTCAAACTACAAATCTGACAAAGTTTGAATATCCACTGTCTATAAGGAACTTAAATAAACTTTCAAGAAAAAACAAAGAACCCCATTAAAAAGTGAGCAAAGGACATGAAAGGACACTTTTCAAAGGAAGACATACATGCGTCCAACAATTATATGAAAAAATGACTGATCATTAGAAAAATGCAAATCAAAACCACAGTGAAATATCATCTCACACCAGTCAAAATGACTACTATTAAAAAGTCAAAAAATAACAGGTGCTGGTGAGCTTGTGGAGAAAAAGGAATGCTTTTACACTGTGGGTGAAAGTGTAAATTAGTTCAACCATTGTGGAAAGCAGTGTGATAATTCCTCAAATACCGAAAAGCAGAAATACCATTCAACCCAGTAATCCCATTACTGGGTATAAGTTTTTCTACCATAAAAACACATGCCCACAAATGTTCATTGCAACACTATTCATGATAGCAAAGACATGGAATCAACCTAAATGCCCATCAATGATAGACTGGATTTAAAAAAGTGATGCATATACACCATGGAATATTATGCAGACATAGAAAAACAGAAGCAAAATCATGTATTTTGCAGGGACATGGATGGATCTGGAGGCCATTATCTTTAGCAAACTAATGCAGCCAAAAAAAAAAATGTTCTCACTTATAAGTGGGAGTTAGAAGATGAGAACACACGTGGACACATAGGGGGAACAACACACACTGGGGCCTTTGGAGGGTGGAGGGTGGGAGGAGAGAGAGGATTAGGAAAGATAACTAACGGAGAGAGAGGATTAGGAAAGATAACTAACGGGTACTAGGGGTAATACCTGGGTGATGAAATAATCTGTAGAACGAATTCCCATGACACAAGTTTACCCATATGACAAATCTGCACATAAACTCCTGAACTTAAAAGTTTAAGAAAAAAAATGAGAGAAAAAATTTTTAAAAGAAAATGCCTGCTAAATCTGTGAAGCATCCCAATACTTTTTGACATCCAGAATTTGACGTTTCTTTTTACGTGAGACAAAATAGCCAGTGGCAACCTTACGTTGCTCTCATCATTGACTCATTGGCACAAAATTTCCATCACCATCAGTCCCAGGCTTTTTGAAACTTTTCCAACATTGAAAATAAAAATGGGAAGAAAACCTATGTACCAAAATAAATAAATAAATAATATGTAACAAGAAGCCAGTAGAATTCTGGTCCATAAAAGGGCTTTTTCTTGACCGTAACAAGTTCAGAATAGAGATGAAATGGCTCTAAGCCTGTGTAAGAGCATTTCTCCCAAATTCTGGAAAAGCATAAAGAAGTAATCCTTCTCTCTTCAGCTGATGATGGCAAGTGGAGTGATGGCACTCTACTAGGGAAGAAAGAGCCTTGCTGATTCTGTCACTGGGTAAACACTTGATTACACTTAGGAAGGTAAAATTTTTCTCTCTCCATGTATTCGTTCAAAATGGCCTTGACAGCCGCTTCCAAAAAGTACTCAGCATTTAGAGATTTTCAAGTAAGCATAACTACTTCTCAAGCAAGGGAGATGATGCTTTGCCAGACTTCCAGGATAAGCTGCCTTTCTTTCTCATTTTCAAGAAACATTACATTGACACATTTGCAAACTCAAAATCATGAAAACATTTTTTTCACTTCTTCACCTACATTGATTTTGTGACCCGTTATTTCTTCCCCTGTGCACTGAATTTTATCTAAGTAAAATTACCATAGTTTCTAATTACCGACTCAGCTTATTTCTGAATTTTCCCTTTCGTTCATTTCTCTCTGATATTTTACACTGCAGCCTGTTCTCTCTCTCCTGGATCCCATATTTTAACTTTATTTTTCTTCAGATTCTTCTCTAATGTTCTCACCACTGCTTTTGACCTCCTTTCCTGTTCTTCATACACTGAAAATGCAGCCCTTCTAGGGCCCTTTCTACTGTATGAGCTCCAAGCTCTTCTTACTTTATTTGTCAAATATAACACTATTGATTTTTAACCAATTTCTTGAATCCATTCCTCTCTCCTGAGATTCACTGCCATGTTTTCTTTTGCCTACCAGCAGAGTCAGTTTCAAGGGCAAGCCACCTGCTGAGAAACATGGGGTCCCATGCATGGAAGAGCTCTGTGCTTAATTTATTGTTCTGCAGTCACCATCTTAATACATTTAATAATCCTTGAATAGGACCTTGCATTTTCATTTTATGCTGGGCCTTACAAAGTATGTAGCCAGTCATGTCTACTGGCCATTTCCTTGAGTATGTTTCACAGATACCACTACATGTTTCTAAATACGTATCTTTTTGTTACTACTTCTCATCTACTTCCCAACAAGATATAACTAGCTAACAGCTAGAGATAATTAATGGCTTCTTCCCTCATCACACCAAAGAATTGGTCAAAATGTTTTTAAATGTTATTTTATCAGAATTTTCTAAATCTAATTTCTTCTTTCTGTCTTCATGGCTAATTCCTTAATTCAGGTCTTTGTCCTCTATTTCCTACAAGATTGTAACATCATTGTTATTGCCATAGTACTAGATGTAAATTCGTATCAGATCATGTCACTCCTATCCTTTAAAATAAGCAAAAGTTCCACACTGATACTGTTCAGATGCATTCACATGGGCCACATAGGTTGCTATAATCTTTTTTCTGTTAATTCTTGCTTCATTTCCTCTATTCCTAACAGTGCAATAGAATTTCAAGTACACTTGATTATCCACTCCCCTAAAACCAGGTGCCTCCATATCCTTGTGAATTTACCATGTTTCTGCTGAAAAGTCCTTAGTCAGCTTCGTCTCTGAAGGGATTTCTATGATTCTTCAAGATCAAATTCAAATGCTATCACGGCTTTAAAGCTTTCCTCTTCCCTTGAGAATATATATTTATCCATGCCAGGTTCACTTGGTACTTTTTATATATGTCAGTTACACAATTTATCACTTGAGTTGTTGAAGAAATAATTGTTATTTTTACTGTGCTGTTAGCATTAGCACACAGCCCAGCATAGTGTAGGCAATAGATGTTTCTTAAATATTAAGGTATTACTATTAGTTATAAAATCAGCCTATAATTTTATTCAGGCATGCCTTATTGTATTATACTTCACTGTACCTGTTATGTTTCATGAATGTTGCACTTTTTTATAAATTGAAGATTTGTAGTACCTGTGAGTTGAGCAAGTCTAGTGACACCAGTTTTTTCAACACAAGTTCTCACAATGTGTATCTGTCACATTTGGGTAACACTTGCAATGTTACAACTTTTTCATTGTTATATGGGTTAGTGTGATCTGTGAACAGTAATCTTTGATTTTACTGAGCTAATTGTTTTGGAGTGTCACCAACTGTGCCCATATAAGACAGCAAACTTGATACGTGTGTGTTCTGACTGTTCCACTGCTTGTTCCCCTACTTCTCTCCCTCTCCTTGGGCCTCCTTATTCCCTGAGACACAACAATATTGAAATTGGGCCAACAGCAATCCTACAATGGCCCCTAAGAGTTCAATTGAAAGGAAGAGTTACATACCTCTCAGCTTAAATCAAAAGCTGTATGATTTAAGCTGAATGAGGAAAGACATGTCAATACTGAAATAGGCGGAAAGCTAGGCCTCTCTCACCAACCAAACCTTCTAGAAAGAATTCCCAGTGGTAAATGCACAGAAGAAAGTTACTGAAGGGAATTAAAAGTGCTGCTCCAGTGAACACACAAATGATAAGAAAGCAGAACAGCCTGTTGCTGAGATGGAGAAAGTTTTGGTGGTCTGGACAAAGAAACCAACCACAACATTCTCTTAAGCCAAAGCCTAATCCAGAGCAAAGCCCCAACTCTTCAATTCTATGAAGACTGAGAGAGAAGAGAAAGCTGCAGAAGAAAAGTTTGAAGCTAGTGGAGATCAATTCATTAAGTTTTAACCCATCTCCAATGCATTGATTACAAGTTGAAGCAACAAATGCTTATGCAGAAGCTGCAGCACATTATCCGGAAGAGCTAGGTAAGATCACTGATGAAGCTGTCTACACTAAATAACAAAATAACAGATTTTGTGTAAATGAAACAGCCTTAATATAAGAAGAAGATGTTATTTAGGACTTTCGTAGCTAGAGAAGAGAAGTCAATGCCTGACTTCAGAGCTTCAAAGGACAAACTGACACTCCTCTTAGGGACTAACACAGCTGGTGACTTCCACTTGAAGACGATGCTCATTTATCATTCCAAGAATCCTGAGGCCCTAAGACTTATGCTAAATCTACTCTGCCTATTCTACAGAAATGAAACAACAAAGCCTGGATGACAGCACATCTGTTTACAGCATGATTTACTGACTATTTTAAGCCCACTGTTGAGATATACTATTGATAAAAAACAATCCCTTTCAAAACGTTACTGCTCAGTAACAATGCCTCTGGTCACTCAAGACCTCTGATGGAGATATAAGAGGAGGTTAACGTTGTTTTCATTCCTGCTAACACAACATCCATTCTACAGCCTATGGTTTAAGGAGCAATTTTGACTTTCAAGTCTTTTTACTTGAAAAAAAATTATGTTAGGTCATAGCTGCCATAATGATTCTTTCAATGAATGTGGGCAAAGAAAATTGAAAACCTTCTAGAAAGAATTTCCCATTCTCGATGCCATTGAGCACAATCATGATTCATGGGAGCAGATCAAATATCAACACTAACGGAAGTTTGGAAACAATTGATTCCAGTCCTCATGGATGATTTTGAGGATTCAAGATTTCAGCGGGGGAGGTAAATGTAGATGTGGTAGGAAAAAATCAAGGGAAACAAAATTAGAAGTGGAACCTAAAGATGTGACTGAATTGCTGTAATCTCATGATAACACTTAAATGAATAAGGAGTTGCTTTTTATAAATGAGCAGAGAAAGTTGTTTCTTTCGATGGAATCTACTCTTGATGAAGATGCTATGAACATTGTTGAAATGAGAACTGTATGTTTATAGTGTACAAAATGATGTTTTGATGTAAGTATACATTGTGGGATAGCTAAATAAAGGTATCTAACATAAACACTACCTCACATACTTATCTTGCTTTTGTGATGACAACACTTAAAACCTACTTTTTAATAATTTTTGATATACAATATTATTACAATCTGTACTCCCTGTTATGTACAATAGATATCTTAAACTATTCCTTCTTTGTACCTGAATTTTTTTATCCTTTAACAAACATCTCTTCAATTTCCCCAAATTCCAGCCTCTGGTTACTGTCTCTGAGTTCTACTGTTTCACATTCCACATGTCAGTGAAATCGCATAGCATTTGTCTTTCTGGGCCTGCCTTACCTTACTTAACATCCTCCAGGTTCATTCCTGTTATTGCAAACGACAAGATTTTTTTTTTAAGACTATAGAATATTCCATTGTGTATATATACCACATTTTTGATCCAATTATCTGTTAATGGACATTTTGGTTGATTCCCTGCCTTGTCTACTACTGTATATTGTGCTGCAGTAAACATGGGAATGCAGATATCTCTTTGGCATACTGATTTTCATTCTTTTGGAATTGTTAGATTGTATGGTGATTCTATTTTACTTTTTTGAGGGATCTCCATACTGTTTTTCATAATGACTATACTGATTCACATTGGCACCAACCATATATAGGGTTTCCCTTTTTTTCATATTCTTGCCAATGCTTGTTACCTTTTGCACTTTTGATAACAGCCATTCTAACAGATATGAAGTGGTGTTTGACTGGGGTTATAATTTGCATTTCTCTGATGGTTAGTGATTTTTTTCACATACATTCTGGCCATTCATATGTCTTCTTTTGAGAAAATGTCTATTTAGGTCATTCTTTTTTTTTTTTTTTTTTTTTTTTTTTTTTTTTTTTTTTTTTAGAAATTTGAACATGGCTTACACTGCAGCACTTTTCAGGTCATTTAAAAAATCAGATTATGATATCTAACCTGATTAATAATGAACTGTCCATTGTCTATATTTAATCAGGTTACTTCACTTTTTCTCTTCCCTGATATATGTGTTTAGTGTTATAAATTTCTCTCACAGCACTGCTTTTACTGTGTCATGCAAATTTTGATGTCACATTTTCATTTTCATTTACACTTTAATGTATTTTTAAACATTCTCTGATATTTCATTTTAGAATTATGGAGCAATTCAATGTGTGCTTTTTAGTTTCCATGTGTTTGAAGATTCTTTTAATGGTATTGATTTCAAATTTAATTTCATTGTGGTCAAAGAATACACTCTATATGATATCAATTCTTTTAAATATATTGCAGTTTGTTTTATGATCCCTAATATGGTTTATCTTGTTATGTGTTCCATGGGTGCTTGAAAAGAATGTGTTTTCTGCTGTTCCTGGATACAGTGTTCTATAAATGTCAATTAGATTCTGTTGGTTGATAGTGCTGTTGAATTCTTCTGTATCCTTGCTGATTTTCTGTGTAGCTGTATTTATCAATTGTACAGTGATGTTTTGAATTCTCCAACTACAACTGTATATTTATCTTTTCCTCCTTTCAGTTCTCTGCATTTTTGCTTCACATATCTTACAGTTGAGCTCTTTGGTACATCTACATTTAGAAATATTATATCTTTTGGGTGGATTGAATTTAGTCATTATATAATGCCCGCCTCTGTCTCTGAAAATATTTTTTGCTATGAGTTCTGCTTCATCTAGTATTAAAAGTAGTAACTTCTGCTTTCTTTTGACTAACATTTGCATGACGTGCCTTTCTGCATCCTTTTACTTTTAACCTGTCAATATTACTATATTTGCTGCAATTTCACATAGACAATATATATCTGGGTAATGTTCTTAAACCTCCAGTCTGTCTTTAATAGGTGAATTAACCCATTTGTATTTAAAGTAAGTATTAATGTTAGTAATTAAGTATGCCATTTTATTTTTTGTTTTCTTTTTGTTCTCTTTGTTACACAGTTTTCTGCTTACTTTTCCTTGCCTTACTGTCAGTTAATTGAATATATTTTAGAATTCCATTCTGATTCTCATAGGCACTGTTGGTAGTGTTTTTGAGTATATCTACATAAATAGGTGATAGATAGATAGATAGATAGATAGATAGATAGATAGATAGATAGATGCTCCAAACATTACACAACATATAAATAACTTATCACCATCTACCGGTGTCATTTTTTTTTTTTTTATCAACTCAGTTGAAGTGTGGAGACTTTATTTACTCACAGATTCCTTTTTCTTATCCTTCATATTTATGATATAATTGTCTTAATTATTTGTCTACATACATTAGAACCACGTCAATGTTATTATGTTTGCTTCCACATTCAAATGTAATCTACAAAACTCAAGAGGAGGAAGAAATGCTATTGTATTGACCTATACTTTTGCTTACTGTATTTATTTTTCCTCCCTGATGTCCAGTATATCTTATTTTACCCTTTCTTTTGTTTTTAAAGAACTTTTGTTAGCAATTCTTTTAGAGTAGTTGTACTGGTGACAAATTTTCTTAGTTTCTGTCTATCTGATTTTCCTTTTATTTCTGAAAGATATTTTCTCTGAATATAGGATTCTGGACTGACAGTTCTTTTCTCTCAGAACTTGAAAAATATTGTGTCAATGCCTCCCTGCCTCTATGGATGTTGGTGAGAAATCTACTGTCATTTGAATTACTTTCTGTTAATAGATTAAGTGTTTCTATTACTGTTTTCAAGATTTTTCTGTCTTTAGTTTTCATAAATTTTAATATAATGTGTCTTGACATGGCTTTATTTGAAGTTATCCTTTTTTGTTTGCTTGTTTAGCTTCTTGAATCTATAGGTTTCTTTCTTTTACCAGTTTTATAAAGTGTTTAGCCATATCTCCTTGGATATTTTTTAGTCCCACACTCTTTCTCTTTTCATTCCAGTACTCCAAAAACACAAATGTTAGATCTCTTTTTATAGTCCCACAGGTCCTTGAATTTATTTCTTTCATCTATTATTTCTCTGTTGTTTGATTGGGTATTTTTTCTTTTTGTTCTGTCTTTTATTTCACTGATTTTTTTCTCTGTCCCACCCATTCTACTTTTGAGTTTGAATTTCTATTTCAGTTATTGGAATCTTCAGTTCTAAAACGTCTATTTGGTTCTATCTTTTTTTTTTTTTTTTTGCTGAGACTTTGTATTTCTTTTCTAAAGCTTCCTATTTTTACTTCTTTCTAAAGTTTTCATAGTTGGTTATAAAAGCATTTTTATGATGGCCTCTTTAAAATCATTATAAATTATTTTTAACCTCACTGTCATCTCAGTTTTGACATCTTTTGGTGTTTTGTTCATATAATTTTATTAATATATCTTTCTGATTCTTGATATAATGAGGGATCATCAATTGAAACCTGAATATCTTAAAATCTTGGGTATTATGTGATGAAATTGTGACTCTTATTTAAACTTTCTATTTTAACTGGCTTTCCTTTGGTTAAACCCTGAAGAGAGAAAGAATCTCATATAAAACTGGCCATATTATAATATTCATAATGTCTAATTTTTAAAATGAGGGATATAGAGAAACACTAATGTGTGTCCTATTAATAAGAACAAAATTCATCAACAGAAACTGTACTTGAGAAAGAATAGACGTTGGATTTACTAGACAAAGACCTTACGTTAACTCTCTTAAATAGGCTCAAAGAGTTAAAAAAAAAAATAAAGGAAACCAGGAGTATGCTGTCTCAATAAATGAGAATATACATAGAAAGATAAAAGTCATAAAAGGGAACCAAATAGAAATTCTGGTGATGAAAAGAATATATTGACTGAAGTTAAAAATTCACTGGAAGTTTCAATAGCAGATTTAAATAAATAGGAGCAATAGCCAGTGAACTTGAAGATGGGACAATTAGAACTATACTCTCTGAGGAGCAAAAGGAAAAAAGGCTGGGAGTTGAGTCTAATCTTTCTCCCTCACTGCAAGACCCCATTGCATTGGTCCCTATCCTTATCTCCATAGCATCTCTTGAATAAATTCTGCCTTGTCATCTTTAACAAAATAAAAGAAAAAAGATTGAAAAAAAAAAAGAATAGAGCCTAAGAAACTTCCGGGATGACATCGAACATACTTACATACATATAATGCGCATTTCAGAAAGAGAGGATAGAGAGAAAAAGACAGAAAGAAGATTTAAAGAAATAGTGGCTGAACACTTCCCAAATTAGATGAAAGACATTGATCTACATACGTAACCTGGAATGACTATACTGTTGTCAGACAAAATAGATATTAAGTCAAAAACAGGGAAGGCAGGTAAAATAGAGAAGTGAAAAACAGTAGAGAAAATGTATGAAACCAAGAGTTGGTTTCTGAAAGGATTAATGAAATTTATAAAC
Source organism: Rhinopithecus roxellana (assembly GCF_007565055.1). Taxonomy (NCBI): domain Eukaryota; kingdom Metazoa; phylum Chordata; class Mammalia; order Primates; family Cercopithecidae; genus Rhinopithecus; species Rhinopithecus roxellana. The sequence continues at coordinate 13,570,191 of NC_044562.1, read as the reverse complement.
TTTTATATTAGACTGATTAAGAAAAAAGAAGACTCATATTACTAAAATCAGAAATGAAAGTGGAGATATAGAGAGCATTATAAATTACTATATAACTTACCATATTTTTAAAAGAATTATTAACAGAAGGCTATGAACAATTGTATGCCAAAAAATTAGATACACTAGACAAAACTGACAAATTTCAAGAAACACACAAACTACCAAAACTGACTCAGAAATAAACAGAAACACAAGTATAACAAACAGAGAAAATAAAATAGTCATTAAAAACCTCCCCACAAGGCCTGGGATCAAATGGCTTCATTAGTGAATTCTACTCAATATTTAAATAGGAATTAACACTAATCCTTCTCAAACTCTTCCAAAAAATAGAAGAGGAGACGTTGGATTTACTAGACATCAGTTAGACTCTCTAACTGATTCCCTAAGACTAGCAGTGCACTTACAACTTAACTAAAGGGCAGACAATTCAGTTTATAAATTGGCAAAGTTCTTGAGTGAACTTTTTTTTTTCTTTTTCCCAAATGGCTATTGAATTTATTTGCTTGATCAATAATGGTCCTGGCAAAAATTAGTTAACCAACGCTGAGAAATTTGTAATGAAATACTAATTTTAAAAATCCATGACACCTTGATAGAAATTAGAGTTTAAACAAACAAAAAAGGAACCGTTGATATTGCCAGCAGCTATAAAGTGAATGTGCTGAGACCGACAGGACAGCAAGAAGGCATTTTCACATTTATATCTGACACCTTGTCATACTTTCAGTCGCCAGAATATCTTCTCTCCAGATTAAAAAAAAAAAATAGTATGTTGATTTCTATAACCAAACTTTTTTTTTTTGTATAAAAATCAAATAATGACCAATGGGTCACAACAGCTCAATAGGTAGAGGATTAAAAACTGCATCAAGCAGGTGTTGAAAATAAATACCACTTAGGAGGAGGAGTTGGAAACCCCTTTGTGGGGTTTGTTATTGTCCCCTTGAGTGTGTGTGGGATTTGTCTTCCAAGACATGAGCCTGGCCTGTCTCACGGTGCTACTCACTCTGAAAGAGTGCAACTGCAGCACGTTGCCTCCAGAGCCCAGCCTCCCAGAAGCCTCAGAGCATCCCTCGAACATTTTTTTCACGGAGGATATGTAACTGGCCACCTATTAGTATATGCAATGATGCTGAGCATCACTAGTCATTACAGAAATGCAAATAAAAACCACAATGGCATATTAGCTCAGAGCTACTAGAACAATTATCATGAAAAAAGGTGGCGAATATATGTGTTGGGGACTTTATAGAAAAACTGGAACCTTCATCCTTAGTTGGGAGAGATGTAATATATTTTAGCCACTTTAGAAAATAGTTTGGCAGTTTCTTAAAAAGTAAAATTAATATTTACCATATGGTCCAGTCATTACACTCCTAGGCATATAAACCCAAAAGAACTTAATACAGGTATTCAAACAAACAAATACTTGTATATGAATATTTATAGCAACACCATTCACAGTGGCTAAAGTTGACAATAGATAAACGAAGAAACAAAATTTAATAATCCGTGCAATGGAATATTATTCAACCATAAAAAGGAATAAAATACTGATGCATGCTGTAATCTCAATGAACCTTAAAAATATTATGCGAAGTGAATGAAGACAGATACAAAAGATAACATATTTACTATGTCAGCTGTCTTAAATATCTGTAATAGATAAATCCATAGAGACAGAAAACAGATTAGTGGTTACTAGGAGCTAGGAAAAGGGAGGATGAGTAGCTGCTGCTTAGTGGGGATAAGGTTTCCCTTCGAAGTGATGAAAATCTTTTGGAACTGCACAACATAATTAATGTATTAAATGCCACTGAATTATACACTTTAAAGTGGTCAAATTTATGGTATATGAGCTTTACCCCACAAATGCCAATTGATTCGATTTTCCCTTCAGATAATTTGAATTTTCTATGTGCTGATTAGGCCTAGATAATGACTGGGAATATTTGTTAATATTAAATTTATTGATAATTTAATGATAATTTTAGTTGTTTTTTGAATGCAAACCATTCTTACACACCTGAAATAATCTCACTTGGCTATGATGTTCTATCCCATTTATATATGAATGGATTTTGTTTGCTAATATTGCATCAAACTTGGTCATTATATTGAAATGTGTAATAAAGTGTTTAAATATGATGATTATAGATTTATTTTTCCTTTTCTTTCCAATTTTGCTTGTATATGTATATACTTGTACATAAATTTGCATGTATATGTAATATGAATACAAATTTTGTATATGTGTATTATGATAATATATAAAACAAATATAAATCTACATATTTTATGTGTGCATAAGATAAAGCAATATATTAATATTTATATTGTAATTATATTGTAACACACACAGAGGCACAATTTTCCTTCTGTAAAATGCACATGTCTAAGCATAGAGTTGAATCAGTTTTGGCAAATATATAAATTCTTTATAAATTCATTATTATATCAACAACACTGCTATCTTTTTGCCCTAGACACTGCCTCAGCTAGTCCTTATTTGCTATTTGAGTGCGACAAAACTTGATTTTCAAGACAATAACACTCTGCACATAAAAACTGCAATAGTTTATTCTTTCTAACACTGAACAAAAGATTTGAAAGGAAGCACTCTTTTCTGATATGTGTTATAAACCTTGGATCCCCATGTACCTGTTTTTTACCTGCTTCTCTGTATGTCATGAGAAACCTTGAATAGTCTTATGACAGATTCCGCTTTTGCATTGAGTGGTATAATTAAGTTTAGGGGTAGAAACATTCCTCCCTTGGGTTAATAAAATATCTACCACAGATGCACAGGGACTGAGAATAAAATAAGAGTTTGTCAGTAGATATGGTAGAGAGATATCTTCTCCCTGGCCCTCCATTCCATTTCTTTATTCTTAAACCTATGTATTTGGGCTATTCTAAAAGTTGTCAAACCAGAGCTATTGTGCCATCTAGAAGATGGCATCTTCCAAAACAGTGGAGACTGTTCATTTATTTTGCAGTTAGCACTATAGCTAGGCCCTGAAAATTAAAATTGAATAAACAATTTCAATTCTCCAGAAGGCTAACTTACGATGACGATATTTTAAAATAATAAAATGTAATTATATGCCCAGCACAGTTCTAAGAACTTTTCATATGTCAATTTATTTAATCCCCACAGCAACCCTACATACAGCGTCATAGTCATATTCTTTTGCAGGTGAGGAAAACACGGCACAGAGAGGTGAAACAAGTTTCTCAGAGTACACAGTTTATAAGACTTAGATTAGCTTATAAGGCTGACTTAGAGTTAGGTAATAGCTTATAAGGTTGAAGATTTGAACTCAAGTAATTATCTCCAGAAAGCAGACCCTTAGCCACTACTCTTTTCCCCTCTTTAAGGGCACCTAGGGCTTCCAAGGACATGAGTTCATCGTCTTCCTTGAATGTTATGTGGACTCTTTTTTTTTTTTTTTTTTTTTTTGAGACGGAGTCTCGCTCTATCGCCCAGGCTGGAGTGCAGTGGCCGGATCTCAGCTCACTGCAAGCTCCGCCTCCCGGGTTTACGCCATTCTCCTGCCTCAGCCTCCCGAGTAGCTGGGACTACAGGCGCCCGCCACCTCGCCCGGCTAGTTTTTTGTATTTTTTTTAGTAGAGACGGGGTTTCACCGTGTTCGCCAGGATGGTCTCGATCTCCTGACCTTGTGATCCGCCCGTCTCGGCCTCCCAAAGTGCTGGGATTACAGGCTTGAGCCACCGCGCCCGGCCTATGTGGACTCTTAAATGTGATGTAGAAAAGGAGAAGTATGGTTACGCTAGTATGATAGCACCTAACTTGTGAATAGATGTTTCATATAAAAAGTCATTGTGGGTCCACAATGACAAGGAGAAGTATGGTTACGCTAGTATGATAGCACCTAACTTGTGAATAGATGTTTCATATAAAAAGTCATTGTGGGTCCACAATGACAACCTGTCCAACTCCACTATAAGTCAGTATCAAGCTATCAAGTTATGTCACATAATAATTTACTTAGGAGGCATTTGCCTTGCTTCAAAACCACGGAGGAATCTTGAGTCTTCTATCCAGTGTATAATGGTCATCACAGATCCTCTCCATCAGGGCCTCTGGAGTCCATAGACTAAGTATTTTTTAGTCAGGATCACCTGGAGAACCTTCTGTTGCTCTAGGTAACATTTTAAAACAACTACTTTTTAAGTTAACCTTTGAAATATTCAGTGAAAAAATACATAACCATGATATATAGTGCCTCCAGAATCCAGAATGAACCATCGGACATTTTAAAGGTAGAATTCATCTTTTGTTCTTCCTTTGGGGAGAATTTTATACTATGCTTTAGATCATTGAATTCCTAGACATTCTCTAGTGGTGGTTATAAAAGGCAAATATTCTATTTCAATTTTAGTGATAGGAAGAAATAATATGAGAAAAAGTTAAATGCTTTTTTCTTCATCAAGAAATTCAGAAAATGTTTTACCATTGTACATGATAGTAATAGGTATTAACCCTCAAAATGATTCCATAAGTTAAACCCTACTATTCCCCCATTTTAAAGATGTCAAAGCTGACACTGAGAGCATTTGCATAACTAATAAATACCAAAGACTAGGTTTTACCTTGCATATTTTGAATTCAATAATGAACTATTTTTATTATATCCATTATGATCACCAATGTTTATGGCCATACAGCGTCAGATTTAGATGTTAATCTCTTACACTTTGAAAGTGTGCAATAAATGAATACGATTTAGAATAATAATCATAATATCTGGAGCTTAACTTCGGCATTTGAAACATGAAGATTCTGCCCCATTCTGGAACTACTGCATCAGAAATATTCTCAAATGGGATCTGGGAACTGATACTTAAAATAAACACCTGGGAGAAGAGAGTCTACACTAAAAGTCAAGACCTACTGCTCTAACACTTACTGTATGGAGATGCAGTGTCTCCAGCAAAATCTGTTTCCTCTTTGATACCTGGCTTCATAGCTTTATGGAGCCAAATTCCACAATGCTAAATGACAAGGGGCATTTATCAATGTTTCACAGTCCCTCTTCTGTCCATTTCTTCTCACTTGACTTTGAGATGCACATCTAGAGCTGTTGATGAACATTTCCCTAAAGAACCCAGGTCTCACCTTCTGCTTACAGGTAACCCTCCCCCTACTAAACTTTCATACATTTTGAGCACTGACCTTGACTTCCCTTTGTATTTTCTCTGGTTATTTTGAACAAATACCTCACTGAATTCAGTTGTTTTTTGTGAAACTGTATTATAACACCACCCTGAAATATACTATGTCCCGACCTGCAGGACAGTCGAACGGGCCCTGGAAGGGGGAGTGGGAATGGAGGAGACAAGAAAACACGAGAAATGGAGCCAAGACAAATAGCCTGATCAAGTCTCGTTTAATGGTGGCAGTGCAATGCCTTATATAGGCTGGCAGAGGAAGAGGTTGGGCCAGGGCGGTGACAGGAGACTGGGCTTACTCAAATTACAATCGCGCATGCGCCGTGGGTTTGTAGTTTTCCCGGGCGCGGGATCGCACCGGCGCCCTAGGCTGCATATCTTCCTGGGCGGGAAAATGTTTGCGTGCACGCGGGAAAGGTTGGCGTGTGTGGAAACAGTTTAGGCGTGCGCGGGAAGGGTCCACAATAAAGAACCCGGAAATGTGCCATCTTGTCTCCGCTTTGTGGAGATCAAGCAACAGAGGTCAGCTAATTCCGGGCCTCACGGCTCCGGACAGGTCCCCCTTTTTTATATATAATTACGGCTAGATTGTCCCTCGGGAACTGCGCCTGTCTTAGGTTGGAGTAATGCATCTCATCACTGGTACCCGTCATGGGATTAGGCAGTAGCTTATGACGGCCCTCCTGTCTTAGGTTAGTGAGAGATGACACTCTTTTACCCGTCATTGGCTGTCCAGTTCAGCGCATAGGGAAGGTGGTCATAATGGGTGTGAGTATGAACCACTGCGATCTTCTTGTTCTAGGTGATGATAATGGTCCTGTATAGGCTTCGCTTGGATAGCCTAGACTTGTTGCTTAATGAATGTCATGAGCTTATTGAAGACCAAAGGTCCTACAGAGAGTAAGAGCAATAGGCAAAGCAGGGGGCCCAGGAATGGCATAAGATAGGGAAGGAGTCCATGGAACCCAGTCCAAAACGGGTTATCGGTTATTTCTTTTCGTCGTTTTTCTAGGTTTTCTTGTAGACGCCTGATTTTATCCCTGACAATCCCGGATTTGTTGGCATAGAAACAGCACTTCTCCTGTAAAGCCAAGCAGATGCCTCCCTGTTCTGCAGTTAGTAAATCTAGGCCTCTTCTATTTTGGAGCACTACTTCTGCCAGAGAATCTACCTGATCTTGTAAATCTTGTATAGTACTTGAAATGGCCTGCATATCTGAGATCAATTGGCGAGACAATTTGGTGTATTGAGTAACAGAAACCCCTAGGCCTGTAGCCCCAGTTGCTATGGCAGTAGTTATGCCTAATCCTGCAAGTAAGGGGATAAATTGTATTGCCCTTTTGTTTGTTCCTAAAAAGTGATCTATAGCTGGGATAGGTACAGGTTCATCTCCAGGGATAATGTCTATGTCTGGCAAAAGTGTGGCTAAGACACAGCGTCCTGTCCAGTTAGTAGGTAAATAGGTATAAGCCCTATTATTGCCACATATAAAAACTGAGCTGTTTGGGGCACACAACGGTTGGGAAATATTTACTATGGTGGAACAATTATTGAATTGATTGGATCCTACATCAAGGTCGTAAGTGTAATTAAGGGGAGGGGAGTAGATGCAAGAGGAACTAGGAAATTCTAAAGGCTGTACTTTAAGGGGAGGAATTATGGTGCAAGGGATATTGGATGTATAATTTAAGTCATTGCTGGGCATGGCAAGAGGAACGGGATCTCCTGATTGCAGACACAGCCAGCAGTCATTAGCCAGACTAGAGTTGGAATTGTTAAGCAGGTTATGAGTAGCCGTGAGGAGGGCAAAGGTCTGGGCATCAACTTTCTCTTTCCCTCGGGCTTTGGGCAAGGCCAAGGGGTGGTAGTGAATTTCCAGGTACAGGGACCTTTGCAACTCTTCAAGCTTTTTGTATACCCTAATTTCTCGGACCTTGTCTTGTGGTCCTCCTCTGTCAGAGATATGAAGAGGGGGGTGAATATTCCAGCAAACAGGCTGTCCTACAATTCCAGTACAGCCAGCTGATATAAGGTTATTGGTATGTCCTACAACTGTAGGGACACTACTGGCCCCTATAGTGGGGGTTCTAGATCTTGTTAAGATAGCAGTATAGTATGTTTTACCGCCAGAGGTACATTCTAAATAAGTAGTGTAGCAGGAACTATGCATAGCAATCTCAAATGTGTCACAAGGGCAGGTTGTGGTATCCCCTCCGCTAAATATTCTTGGGGTTGACACACACCTCCACTTAAGAGAGTCACTAGACAGGTATGCTGTGTAAGTGGAGCAGGACACAGCTGAGATGTACGTATTTGGAAGGGAGGTCACATATCCCCCCAAACAATCACAGGGCTTACCGTATCGTTGTCGTATATATTTACGGGACTCATGGGAATTACCAAAGCTGGCATATACCTGGAGTGCTTGGCAAATCAGCACCATGGTCCAGAGGGGCTTGTAGTTGAAGTTCATCTCTGCAATAGAGGAAAAGAGCACTCTCAGGGAGAAAATTACTCCCTGGATTGGTTATTGTTAGGTACCTGTCTTACCAGTCGCTCTGGTAGCCATCTGGCTGCATCATGAGTTTGAGACAAAACACAAACTGAGCCTCTTCCCCAGATTAACACTGGGTCTGGACCATGCCATGTGTTGTCTAAGGGGTCTTTCCATTTAACCATGGCAAATTGTTTTTTGGACTCAGAATGCCAAAATCGATCGGCTGCTGATCTGTTCAGGTTATCCAAATTTAAAAAATTTAAAATGAAAAGTGTGTGATTAAGGATATTTCTAGGGGTGCCCTTAGTAGGGTACCATTCTCCCTTTTTTATTTTGTCAATGGTGGTTTTTAAGGATAGGTATGCTCTTTCAACTATTCCTTGTCCTTGAGGGTTATATGGAATTCCAGTAATGTGTTTTATTTGTAATTTAAGACAAAAGTCTCGAAAGGCTTTGGATGTATAGCCAGGACCATTGTCTGTTTTTAGTTGTTTAGGCTTTCCAACTATGGAAAAACAGTGTAGTAAATGAGCTATAACATGTTTGGTAGCTTCTCCTGTTTGTAAGGTGGCTAGTATAAATCCACTAAATGTATCTATACATACATGGACGTATTTTAAGTTACCGAATTCTGAATAATGAGTGACATCCATTTGCCAGATCATGTTGGGAACTAGTCCTCTTGGGTTAATTCCTAAGTGAGGGACTGGCAGGTATGTTATACAGGTCTGACATTGTTTAACTATTTGTCTTGCTTGTTCTCTAGTTATTTTAAACATCAGTCTCAAAGTTTGAGCATTAAGATGGTGTAAGGCATGAGTAGCCTGTGCTTGGGCTAGGTTTGTATTTGTAGCTATGGCTACCATCTTGGTTGCCATATGAGCCAGTTGGTTGCCCTGGGATAGAGGTCCTGGTAATCCTGAATGAGCTCTAATGTGTCCAAGAAAGAAGGGTGTTGTTCTATTACGTATTAATTGTTGGCATTGTAAAAATAACTCGGCTATATGTGACACATGCTTAATTTGTGCTACTGTCTCAAGTAGAGGTATTGAGTGAACTAAGTATGCACTGTCAGTATAAATATTAAGAGCCTGATTAGGGAAGGCTGACAGCACTGTGATTAGGGCCTGCAATTCTACTAGCTGAGCTGAAGTATGGCTGGTTTTGAATTTAACAGTGGTGTCAGCAAAGGTATATGCAGCAGTTCCTGTGGATGACCCATCAGTGAATACTAATAAGGCATTGTCTGAAGGTGTTTTACTGATGACATGAGGGAAGACAAAAACATGTAGCTTACAAAATTGAATAAGCCTGTTTGGCGGGTAATGGTTATCTAAGTTGCTGGCATAAGAGGCACAAGCAATCGGCCACGTTTCAGTGTTTTGCATTAGCCAACGGATTTGTGGCTTAGAATAAGGTTGTATGATCATACAGGGTTCAATTCCAAAATATTTTTTGCTATTGTCTCTCCCTAGAATAATTAAATCTGCTATGGCATCATAATAGGGGAGTAATACCTTTTTGGGTGATGAAGGCAAGTGGACCCACATAATAGGGTTATTTTGCTAGAATAAACCAGTAGGTGTCAGTGTTGTGTTAAAGATTAAAAAGATTAATGACTGTGAATAGTCTATGTTAGTAACAAATTGCTCAGCAATGGCTGTCTCTACCCTATTAAGTGACAAAAGAGCTTCTTTTGATAACGACCTAAGGGACTTAGGGTTGGGGTCACCTCTCAGGGTGTCGAATAAAGGTTTTAAGTCTCCTGTGGTGAGTTTTAAGTAGGGTCGAAGCCAATTTATGTCTCCAAGGAGCTTTTGGAAATCATTGAGGGTTTGTAACTTATCTTTACGGATAATGGCTTTTTGATTTGTAATTTTAGGTCCATTTATTTGAAAACCTAAATATGTATAAGGGTCTTGTAGTTGTATTTTTTCTGGAGTTACTTGTAACCCTGCTGTGGTTAGTTCCTGCTTGAGTTGAGCAAAACACTGTAAAACTTGTCCTCCCACTTGTCCTGCTATAAGAATGTCATCCATACAGTGTATAATATACATTTGTTTCCATGTTTCTCTAACTGAGTGTATGGCTGTAGCCACATATTTTTGACACAAGGTGGGACTGTTGGCCATACCTTGAGGTAACACTTTCCATTGGTATTGCTTCATTGGTTCTTTAAAATTTATAGATGGTAAGCTAAAGGCGAATCATTTTTGGTCAGTAGGATGAAGGGGAATTGTAAAAAAGCAATCTTTAAGGTCTATGATAATTTTAAAATATCCTTGAGGGATTGCTACTGGAGAGGGTAGCCCTGGCTGTAAGGCACCCATAAGGACCATAGTAGCATTTACTGCTCTTAAATTTTGTAAGAGTCTCCACTTTCCGGATTTCTTTTTTATGACAAATATGGGGGTGTTCCAAGGAGAGTTGCTTTCTGTAATGTGTCCTGCCTCCAATTGTTCCTGCACTAACTGTTGGGCAGCGGCAAGCTTCTCATTGGTTAATGGCCATTGATCAACCCAAATGGGTTCATCTGACTTCCAAGTGATTGGGTCAGCACTTTTTTGGGGTGCAGGCATGTCAATGGCCACGGTTAAAAATTTCCAAGCCCCCTTTTATCCAATTTTCCTGTGGCTGGGATTGGCTGTAAAATGCCATCTTCTCTTTTTCCTAACCCTTTTCCAGGGTGGTAGCCCTGAGCCAACATTTGTGCAGTGACTATATCATTTGGGCTACACGTCATAACCCTCATTTGGGAGAGAAGATCTCTACCCCAAAGGTTAACAGGCAAATCAGGGATAACAAATGGCTTAATGAGACCGGAATTACTTTCTTGATCTCTCCAGGTGAGATATTTGGAACTTTGTCTAGGGTTATTACTTTGCCCGATTCCTCGTAAATTTATTAAGGTCTCTGAAGTGGGCCAACTGGAGGGCCAATCTTGTTGTTTAATAATTGTTACATCGGCCCCTGTGTCTATCAGTCCTGTAAATAACTTTCCGTCTAGCCACAAGGTGAGAGAGGGTTTTTGATTAGTAATGGGCTGTACCCAGTAGATGTCTGAGGATCCAAATCCTCCCTTTCCCCTTAGGGGTGATTGGACTTTATTAGCTGTTTTTAGCAATGGTAACAGGAGTAACTGTGCTATTCTATCCCCCTTGAGGAATGATAATGATGTTGTCAATAGCCTTGGCCATGATTTTGATTTCTCCTATATGATCACTATCAACTATTCCCGGAAAGACCTGTAGGCCTCTCATGGTGACGCTGCTTCTCCCTAGGATTAATCCAAACATGTTTGAGGGTAGGGGTCCATATATACCCGTACTTAGGGCTTGGGGTCCCATTTCAGGGGTTAATACTGTCTGGGAGGTGGAACAGAGGTCCAATCCTGCACTTCCTGGGGTTGCTCTACTAAGCTGTGAAACGGATTGTTGTTGGTTGGTACAAAACTGACCACCCCATAAGCTTGTTTCGGGGCCTGGGGCCGGCCCCTCAATCCGTTTCCCTGTTGAGGTGTTAGGGGATTTCCTTGATTGTCAATTTTAGATTTACATTCGTTGGACCAATGTTTTCCTCTTTTACACCTAGGGCAGAGGCCTGGAGCATTTGCCTCTAAGGTCTTAGCTAGCTCTCCCTTACAATCCCTAGCGAAGTGTCCCATTTGTCCACACTTGAAGCACCCCTTGCTATTCTTATTTTTACTGGCGAGGAAGTCTTTTACAATTTGTCCACTAAAGGCAGCAGCCATAGCCAAACCCTGTTGATTTGAGGGCCCTATGTCTGAACAGAGGCGGATGAAACCTGTTAAGTCTGTTTTCTTTCTATAAGGTCTGATTGCTGCCTGACAAGCTGGGTTAGCGTTTTCGTAAGCTAGCTGTTTTACATAATCCACCCCTGCCTCGGCATTTCCAAATATTCTGCTGGCCGTGGTTAAAAGTCTATGTACAAAGTCTGCAAAGGGCTCATGGGTCCCTCTTTGACCCCCGTGAGCGAGGCTCCTGGATCCCTCTTAACAGGAAGTTTTTTCCAGGCTTTGGTAGCTGCTGCTTGGATTTGAGAAAACAGTCCAGGATCGTACTGCATCTGAGCATCGGTTTCTGTGTAATTACCCGAGCCAGTTAGCATATCAAAATCCCAACCATTTCCGGCTTGTTGGTTTCTCTTGGCCGTATCTCTACAATTTTCATAAAATTCTGACTTCCAAATCAGATGGTTGCCTCCGGAAAGAACTGCTCTAACTAAGGTATTCCAATCTATGGGAGTGAGCCAATTTTCGGCCACAGATTCGACTATGGCCAGGGTGTACGGGGCAGTAGCTCCATATTGTGAGACAGCAGTTTTTAGTTCTTTTATTACAGTAAATTCAAACCCATTGTGGTGCCTCCAGGCTCGGCCCTGCGCATCTGTAGTTTCCGTTACTGGAATAATGTCTCGAGAAGAGGAATCCTCCCTATCCCTACTACCAAGCGACCTTCCTTTTGGGACATGCTGTCCGGGTCTCTGAGGGTGAGAGGGTTTCTCTATTCCTTTAGGGTATTGAACGCTCTCACTTCCTATCCTTAATTTCTGCAATCTAGTGATTAAAGACTGATGTAGTTCTTCAAGCTTTATTTGCTCTTCAAGTTGTGCAATTTTTTCTCTAAGCTCCTCTTTTGGGTCTACTACTGCCATAACTGCAGGGGCAGAAGCCTTACGATAGGGAGAGGGATAAGTAAGAGTTTGTGGCCAGTCAGAATTATGATATTTTGCTGCCCCTTCCTCTAAATTATCCCAGTTTACTTCTGAAGGGTTAAGGTTATTTTTATTTTTATTTTCATTAGTTGTAGGTAAAACTGGGTATTTTTTAGCCTTTTCCTTATTTGATGTTTCTATATTTGTTATTGAGGGGACCCCAGCCTCTTCCTTGTCACTTTGTAGCGATATAAGGTCTATTTCTTTATTAGGTATGGATTTTTCGAGGTCGGTTTGGGAGCTGCCTCTTAATATTTCCTCAGTCTGAGTAACCACCACCATTACCTCAGGATCTTTTTCTTTTTCCTTTTTATCTATTATATCTCTGATCAGATTCCAATAAGAAAAGGCTGTTATCGGAACCTTTTCTGGTCCAAAAGTACTATAGTAATCTTGAAAACAATCTCCCACCCTACGCCAGCTCTTTATGTCAATGGTCCCTCTTGTGGAAACCAAGGGCAGGTTTCTTTTACAAAATCAAAAAACTTAAACAAATCATTACTTTTAACCTTTACTCCTCGTGTTTTTAAAGCCTCTTTTAATTGCCCTATATAAATTTGATGCTGGCTTAATTCTTGTCCCATAATCAGACACTATTACTCACCTCTGGTTCCAACGCGGCAGGCTCCCGCGACGTCCGGAGGAATTTCTTCCACTTTCACTTTCGGCAGACTTTAGTGCCTTCTTCCTCACTTTTTCCCCCCGTGTCCAGGTCCCTGTTCAGGCGCCAGGTGTCCCGACCTGCAGGACAGTCAAACGGGCCCTGGAAGGGGGAGTGCGAATGGAGGAGACAAGAAAACACGAGAAATGGAGCCAAGACAAATAGCCTGATCAAGTCTCGTTTAATGGTGGCAGTGCAATGCCTTATATAGGCTGGCAGAGGAAGAGGTTGGGCCAGGGCGGTGACAGGAAGCTGGGCTTACTCAAATTACAATCGCACATGCGCCGTGGGTTTGTAGTTTTCCCGGGCGCGGGATCGCACCTGCGCCCTAGGCTGCATATCTTCCTGGGCGGGAAAATGTTTGCGCGCGCGCGGGAAAGGTTGGCACGCGCGGGAACAGTTTAGGCGCGCACGGGAAAAACTTAGGCTCACGCGGGAAAAGCTTTGGGCGCGCACAGGAACAGTTTAGGCGCGCGCGGGAAGGGTCCGCAATAAAGAACCCGGAAATGTGCCGTCTTGTCTCCACTTTGCGGAGATCAAGCAACAGAGGTCGGCTAATTCCGGGCCTCATGGCTCCGGACAATACTATATGGTCCTGAGGTGTCTTCATGGTCAGCTTTAAACAGGAACAGGACATGAATTTGATGTGCCCTATATCAACCTGAACTGACTAGAACAGTGCACACGCTCAAATTAATAAATAGAATACTATCAGAAGGTCACATTCCGTAATTTCCATTGTGGTTGTGGAAGATTAACAGAATGGAAATCACTTTGTAAATTTTCTACATTATGCAAAGCATCATGCTAGGAAAAATGTACAGCTGATAAAGATGAAGATGATGATGATGATAAATTATACATAATTCTACCCCTGGTAATGGTCAGTTAATTCTTCACATATTTCGTTATTGACCCAGTAAGTCTAGACAATATTTTAATAGATAATATTTTTCATGGCAACTCAGTCTTGAATCATCCTGAAAATTGAATAAATACAAGGTAGTCTATCACAGTTCTCTAAGCTTGTTTCTGTAGTTAGAAACATGAAGGCAATAAACTGCATTTTTAAAGTCCTGCTTGAAAAGACTTAAGAGAGCAACAGAAGAGGAAAATTTTTTTATTAATGAGGCACTGAGTGGAGGAAGAAGCTTTGCTGTCTAATTTCTGTGTTTTAATCACTAGGAAAAACATGTAAAATGAAAGATTAAATCAAGGCTGCATTGGGAGAAAATGCCAAATTACCCAGGGCTTCAGTTTCTCTTGAATTCCTGCCTCTCTTTAATGATCAATTACATTCATAATTTTAGTCCTTTCACACTCTCTCCTTTTTCTCCCAAATAAAACAGCTTTAGAAAAAAAGTCTGAGAAACATATTTACATTAAATCTTGTTGTTGTTGTTGTTGTTTTTGTTTTGTTTGAGACGGAGTTTCACTCTCGTTGCCAAGACTGGAGTGCAATGGGGCAATCTCGGCTCACTGCAGCCTCCACCTCCTGGGTTCAAGGATTCTCCTGCCTCAGCCTCATGAGTAGCTGGGATTACAAGCACCCACCACCAGGCTCAGCTAATTTTTTGTATTTTTAGTAGAGACAGAGTTTCGCCATGTTGGCCAGGCTGGTCTCAAACTCCTGGCCTCAGTTGATCCGCCTGCCTTGGCTCTCAAAGCTCTGGGATTACAGGCACTGAGCCACTGTACCTGGCCTACATTAAATCTTGTATCTCTATCTTTTCTGACGACTGATTGTATAGTGTCCCTGGAACTTGTGTTCTCCCATTGAAAGCTAAAATTCCTTGGGAAGTTGAGGTCATAGATAATATAAAGACCTTTTAAAATGTGCTGTGTTATCAAAGGTCCTTTATTTTATGAGAAATAGTTTACATATAATAAAATTTACATAATTTAAATGCACAGCTCAATAACTCTGAACATAAAGACACCAGTGTAACCAATACCACTATGAAAACATAGAATATTTAAAAGCCTTTTGTAAATGTAAAATGCAATACAAGCTTTTGGCCTAGATAAAAATAATAAATAAAAAATTGTTTTTCTAATTGCGATGTTTCATAATTATTTTGCTTTGTGGCCTAACCTTAAAAATGAACTGTACTATATTCCATATCTCATGACTCATAGGTATCTTATCATAAGATGCATACAGGCCAATATGACCCTTTCTCCTCATTTGCCTTAAATATGTCACATTTTTCTCTAATAAATTATAAGATGCTATGACAGATGAGATTACCAATGAACACTGAAAGGTTTCTAATAAGATCTGAACTATACTTAGAATCATTGATCAATTATTGTATATAGTCCTCGCTACCATCCTACATCCTCCACACCTCCTGTGTTAAGAAAACATATATCAAACAGGACAGATAAAAAGAAATGTTCAGCTGGGTGCAGTGGATCACACCTGTAATCCCAGGACTTTGGGAGACCGAGGTAGGCAGATCATGAGGTCAGGAGTTCAAGACCAGCCTGACCAACATAGGAAAACCCAGTCTCTATTAAAAATACAAATAAAAAATAAAAATAAAAAATGTACACTTTGGGAGGCCAAGGCGGGTGGATCACAAGGTCAGGAGATTGAGACCACGGTGAAACCCTGTCTCTACTAAAAATACAAAAAATTAGGCGGGTGCGGTGGCGGGCACCTGTAGTCCCAGCTACTTGGGAGGCTGAGGCAGGAGAATGGCAGGAACCCGGGAGGCGGAGCTTGCAATGAGCCGAGATCGCACCACTGCACTCCAGCCTGGGCGACAGAGTGAGACTGCGTCTCAAAAATAAAATAAAATAAAATAAAATAAAATAAAATAAAATAAAAAATAAAAAAACTAGCTAAGCGTGTTGGCACACACCTGTAATCCCAGCTACTCAGGAGGCTGAGGCAAGAGAATCACTTGAACCCAGGAGGTGGAGGTTGCAGTGAGTGGAGATCACACCATTGCACTCCAGCCTGAACAGATCAAGACTCTGTCTCAAAAAAAAAAAAAAAAGAAAGAAAGAAAGAAAGAAAATAAAAAAGAAATGTTTATTTGTAAAATAGCATAAAATATTAAACCAACTGCATTTTGTATTTGTGAGCATAAAATGAGTTTACATGAGAAACATAATGAACAACAGTAATACGTTCAGCTCACAAGCTGAGATAGAGGACAGGTTGCAATAAGATCCTGTGTCTTCACCATAATCCTAACACTGGTCCCATTACACTAAGCCACTTCTGCATAGGTGTGAAAATCATGTTTCCAGAATTCTCCTTGAAAATGAGCATACACATAATCGATTTATTTTGCTGACACAGATAACTTATTTTGTAGAGATTTCATTCTGTCAAGAACCGTGGTAGGTCTGAGACTTTATTCTACTTGCGAGCTAACAAGTTAGCCTGCCATGGTTTTATGGATGCTGGCAGAAAACATGAGACTCTAGAGTCAGAGTCAAAGGACAGTTTATTACTCACAGCAATAGCAGTACAGTAGCCAGAATATCATCATTTTTACTCAAGTTCCCCAAGCCCCAGTTCCCATAAGGCAACATGAAGAGGGACAGGGGATGACTACATATATATATATATATACGAGGCATTGTTGCAGGAGAGAGATCCCCGGTTTTAGAAATGTAAATATTTTATATTGAGTTGCAAGCCAACCTGCACAAAATTTGCCATGGAGAAAAACACTAAATTTATTAAACTGGATAGTAAATAAAACTGTTCTTTGTTCTAGAGAAAGGCACAATTTGTATCTTCTAGGATTGTTTACATTATAAACATCCGTGAAAAGACAGTCTTAAACAAAGGGTGCCAGTGGTTTGTTCATAATCTATGCAGAAACATGAAGAATTGAAGAATTGCTTCCTAACATGGCCTACCAGGAGACAAACTGGAGGGTCAGATCAATGTAACCAGTTTCCTTCAAGTATACAGCATTTGAGAAATGCAAAACAAAGTGAGTATATATGTGTGCTTGTGTATGTGTATATAACGTATATGTCTTGTATATATTATATGACCTGTATATAATGTATACAGATAAATATGTATATATAAGATTTACAAATATACACACATGCATATATAAAGGGAATTATATATATAAAGCACATCATATGTATATGCATAATATATTATATAAATTTCTTTAAAGTCTGTAAAAATATGTATACATATATGTTAAAGTATATTAAGGAAATTATTCGATTTGAAGATACACTGGTGATTTTTAAACTCTCTTCTCCACCTCCTTTATGCATCTGTTCTTATTATAGTTAAATAGCAATTATACCAATTATACTTAGTTAATTTATTTTCTAAAGCCCACAACACTCAAATTGATAAACATATTTTTTCTGTGTGCTGTGAAAATAAAATCCACTTTAGAAAAATGTCACATGCCCAGTAGTCTAAAAATACATTAAAATGAAAATTATCATATGAAGTGCCTGCTCTTGTCAACAAGATTGAATTTTGAAACAATGTAATGCATGTCCAATTAGCAAATGAGTATGAGCTAAATGAAGGAAAAACAATTTAACTCTTGTCTGTTAGACCATGGAAATGAGCAATGTATGCACAATTGTCATATTTACTCATGTATAATAGGATTGAGCACTAGATCATGCAATGAACAGTACTGTTGACCCTCAGCAACTACCATATTTGTATGTAATAACTCAAAAAATGCTAGTTATAAACTTTCTCCTTGTCTTGCACTGCTATTTTTAAAATAGAGCAACAGAAGTCATGCTCACAATTATCTTGTTTATTCTGTTTCCATTAAGAAAATCAAGTACTGAGAATATCTAAAATCTGAACATCTACTCCATGACAAACAATGTACGTGTTTCTGCATTTCATCCTCACTAATATCCCCTGAAGCAGATACTTTCAATCCTGTTTTACAGATAAGGAAATGAGGTGTTAGGTGTCATATTAAACAACATGGAAATAGAACTTGTGATTATCTAACATCTGCACAGAGCTTTTCACCTCAACCGACTGGCCTTATTCTTTTCTATCTGTAGCACTCATCTAGGTAGCACATAAAATCTGGAAAACATTTAGGAAAAGTTTAATTTACTTGGGGATGGGGTTGATGATCAAAAACAACACAAATGCACATTAACTCTGCCTCATATATGCTAATTAATATGCATAAAACAAAGAACAGTTGAAGATGCTAATAACAGTATTAGATCAAAGAAATTGAAGCCACGGTAGGTATTAATGTATAAGTGCTTTGTATACTAGAAAGATTTTGGCTAGGTCTTATCCTGAAATGTAATTGTATACATCTTCTATTGCTGGAATAACAAATTACCATGAAATTAGAGGATAAAACAAATTACCACATAGTTATAAGAGTAATTTTATTGGCTTACAGTTCTATAGTTCCAAAGTCTGAGACTCACACTGGGCTAAAATTAAGGTATCTGCAAGACTGTATTCTTTCTATAGACTTTTTCTTAATATATACTTTAAGTTCTAGCGTACCTGTGCACGACGTGCAGGTTTGTTACATATGTACACATGTGCTGTGTTGGTTTGCTGTACCCATTAACTCGTCATTTACATTAGGTATTTCTCCTAATGCTATCCCTCCCCCATTCCCCCACCCCACTATAGACTCTTGAAGGTAGGATTTACTTCTTTGCCTTTTCTCCTTTCTAGAGGTCACCTACATTCTTTGGTTTATGGGCCCCTTCTTACACTTTCAAAACCAGAACTAGTAGATTGAGTCCTTGTCATCTGATATCACTCTAACCTATCCTTCTGCCTTCCTTTTTCACTGTTAAGATATCATGTGATTTAGATTGGGCCCACATAGAAAATCCAGAATGATCTTTTCATCTCAACTTTAATTACACCTGCAAAGTTCCCTTTGTCATAAAATGTAACATACTCACAGGTCCTGGAAATAAGGGCATGTACATCTTCTAGGAGACATTAATTGTCCAACCACAATGAGGACAGTCTAACACCTACAGAGATTATAAAAATCCATTTATAAAACAACTGTAGGACCCACCTGCATATTGTCTATAAGAAACCCAACTTAAAAAGTATTCAAGTAAAAAATAAAGGGAGAAAAAAGATTACCATGTTAACAATTTTCAAAAGAAAACTTAAATAGTTATAACAACTTCAGAGGAAGAAGATTTCAGAACAAGAAAAATCATCAGAGGCAATGAATTGTCACTTTTCCAAGAAGACATAGCAAACCTAAACATGTATATACCTAACAGAGCATCAAAATACATGAGGCAAATGCAAACAGCACTGCAAGGAGAAATAGACAAATCCACTGTTATAGTTGAAGACTTTAACACACCTCTATCTGTATTTGATGCTTGAAACAGGCAGATAATCAGTAAGGATATGGTTGAACTGAGCATCACTATCAATCCACTTAATCTAATTGATATTTAGAGAATATTCCATTCAACTACACCAGAACCCATATTCCTTTCAAGCTCATGAGTATCATTCATGAAGAAACCGATGAACATTAATAGTCTATAACCACACCCTATTAGGAAGGAAGAGACAAGGAAGGAAGGAAAGGAAGGAAGGCGAAGGTAAGGAAGACAAGGAAGCAAAAGGGGAAGGAAGGAAGGAAGGAAGAAAGGGGGAAGGAGAAAGAAAAGAAGAAGAAGGAGGAAGGAAGAAGAAGAAAGAAGAAAAGAAGAAAGAGAAAAAGAAAGAAGAAAAAAGAAGAAAAAGAAGAAGACAGAAGAAAGTAAGGAAGGCCGGACGTACGGCAAAGGAGGAGGAAGGAAGGCCTGATGCCTTCCTTCCTTCCTCCTTCCTTTCCGTCCATTCCCTCCGGCCCGTCCTTCCTGTCCTTCCGCCCCCTTCCTTCCTTCCTTCCTGCCTTCCTTCCTTCCATTTTAAGTATTGTTTAAGTCAAGTTTGGCCTAAGACTGCCCCTCCTTAGATATTTTATGTTGAGCCTCAATTTTTCACCCTAAGTTGTGAAGTATAACAAGTAGAGATGTAAACAGACCTTAGCCTACACTGTGCCAATCACCAAGTTTTGGCCAATCAAATATAGCCAACTGTACAAATCATGTTCAAACAAGGCAAATGATGAGCCATAACCAGTCCAGCCATTTCTGTACCTCACTTCCATTTTCTGTACCTCACTTTCCTTTTCTGTCCATAAATTTTCTCCTGCCACTTGGCTGTGCTGGAGTCTCTGAGCCTAATCTGACTCAGGAGGCTGCCCAATTAACAAATCATTCATTACTCAATACATCTCTTTAATTTAATTTGGCTGAAGTTTTTCTTTTAACAGTATGCACTTAGGCTACAATGGCATTACACTAGAAAACTAGAAACTAACAACAGGAAATAACTAGAATATCATCAATATTTGGAGACGAAACATGTTCTTTTCTAAGTACCACATGGTTCAAAGAGAAGCCTCAAAATTTTTTTCAAAATATATTTTTGACTAAATATAAATTAATATACATCTAATAAAAATTTGTGGGATGCAGCAAAAGCAATACTCAGATGGAAACATATAGCATTAAATGTATACATTAGAAAAGAGGAAGGATCCAAAATTAATTATCTAAACCTCCACCTTATGAAACAGAGAAAGAGCAATTTAAGCCTCATGCAAGTAGAAGAAAACAAATAATAAAAATTAGAGCAGAGGCCGGGCGCGGTGGCTCAAGCCTGTAATCCCAGCACTTTGGGAGGCAGAGACGGGCAGATCACGAGGTCAGGAGATCGAGACCATCCTGGCTAATACAGTGAAACCCCGTCTCTACTAAAAAATACAAAAAACTAGCCAGGCGTGGTGGTGGGCGCTTGTAGTCCCAGCTACTCGGGAGGCTGAGGCAGGAGAATGGCGTAAACCGGGAGGCGGAGCTTGCAGTGAGCTGAGATCCAGCCACTGCACTCCAGCCTGGGTGACAGAGCGAGACTCCATCTCAAAAAAAAAAAAAAAAAAAAAAAAAATTAGAGCAGAAATCAGTGGTACTGAAAATAGAAAAGCAATACACAATACACAGAATCACTGGATCAAAAGCTTGTTATTTCAAAAGATCAAGAAAACTGATGAACCTCTACAAGACTATGCAAGTGACCAAATGCTCACAGTTGTCCTTAGTTTACCCTCTGCATTGGCTCAAACTTTGGTCAGGCGTCCCCGCCTTTCAATAGGACCTTGAACTTTGGCTTGAATCCAAATCTGAGAAAACTCTAAAATGTGGAATATCCCTGTTACTAGTTTATCCTGAGAGTAAGGTGAACACAGTGAAAATCAAAAGCTGTTAGACCACCACGATTACACTGTCTGCTCCATAGTATTCAATTTCCCCTCAAAAGTTCCTGGTAGTTCTACTAGCTGAACCTCTCTCTAAAAAGAGAAAGCTTTTCTTTTTCTGTTTGATTTTGTGATGCTTGTAGATCTTCAGTTTCAAGAGTTCTTCCTGTTGAAACAGTCTTTCTTAATATAATCTCTTTTCACCTAAGTTCAGATTTCTTTTTATTTAGCATTAATATTGACCAAAAGAAACAAACTCTGTAAAATATTTGAAAAGATGTCTTCTGAGCCAAATGCAAGGAACATGACCCATAACACAGCCCCAGAATATCCTGAGAGCATGTGTCCAAGGTGGTTGGGCTACAGCTTGATTTTATACATTTTAGGGGTCAGAAGTTACAGAAAGACATAAATCAATACATATAAAGTATACATTCGTTTGATTCAGAGAGGTTGATTCATTTGATTCAGAAAACTTGAATCCAGGTCATGGCAGGGGGATTAGAGGTCATAGGTGAATTTAAAGATTTACTGATTGGCAATAAATTTAAAGAGTTGTTATTATCTAAAAAGTTGAAGTAAGCAGAAAGAAAGGTTTGAGGTTAAGATAAGGGGGTTGTGGGAGCCAACATTCTTGTTATGTAGATTAAGCTTCCACGTAGCAGGCTTCAGAGAGAATAGATGGTAAATGTCTTTTATCAGACCTTAAAACATGTCGGACTCTTAGCTAAAAGTCTCCTGGATGAGAAAAAGACCTGGAAACGGAAAAGGATTCTCTACAGAATGTAAATTTTCCCTACAAGAGATGGCTGTGGCAGGGCACGGTGCCTCATGCCTATAATCCCAGGACTTTGGGAGGCTGAGGCAGGCAAATCATGAGGTCAGTAGTTCAAGACCAGCCTGGCCAAGATGGTGAAACCCCATCTCTACTAAAAATACAAAAATTATCTGGGCATGGTTGTGCATGCCTGTAATCCCAGCTACTCAAGAGGCTGAGGCAGGAGAATTGCTTGAACTAGGATCTGGGAGGCAGAAGTTGCAGTGAGCCAAGATCACACCGCTACACTCTAGCCTGAGCTACAGAGTGAAACTTCATCTCAAAAAAAAAAAAAAAAAGGTGGCTGTGCAGGGCCATTTGAAAACATGTCAAAGAAATATATTTGGGGGCAAAAAAAAATTGGTTTCTTTCAGTGCCTGGTATCTCAGTGCCTGGTATCTATCAGATGATACTATAGTAGAGTGTGGTTGAAATTTGGTATCTTATTGCTAAAAAGAGTTTGTTTGGACAGTCTTAGGATTGCTGTTTTAATGCTAATGCTGGTTAATTGTGCCTGAATTCCAAAGGGCAGATAGTATAATGAGGCAACATGTGATCCTCCCCTCCCATCATAGCCTGAAGTAGTTTTTCAGGTTTCTTTGGAATTCTCTTGGCCAACACAAGGTTCCATTCAGTCAGCTAGGGGGCTTAGAATTTTATTTTTGGGAAAACCAAGAAAAGAAAGAGAAGACATCAATTATCAATATCAGAAATAAAAGAGGGGTCAACACTCCTGATCCCATGGACATGAAAATAATAAAAGATAATAAAGAAATAAAATGATAAGAATATGAATAACTATGGACAACAAATGCCCACAAATTTGACAATAAATGAAACACACCAATTTTTATGAAGATACACACTACCAGAATTCTCACAAGGATTAATAAATACTCTGACTAGGCCTATATTTATTAAAGAAATTGAATAAGTAATAACCTTCTAAATAAGTAGAAGGAAAGAATGAGAATGAGCCTAAACAAAGATCCTGAGATGAAACTGAATACAGCTTGAGCAGGAAAGATGTCAAGTTCTGTCTGGTTAGAGCAGAGGGGAGGCATATTAACACTTAAGTGAGGTCTCCGTTTGATAACAGCTGCCAATAGCCTGTTTCCTGCCCCATTGAGCTCTGGGGTTAGAGGGCAAGGGACTCTCTAGGGGGTCCTTCTCACGGGCCAGCAGGAAGGAGTTTATTCAATAGAATCAGCATCTTGGCAGTCTGACAAGGGAGAGAAGGAAAGCTTTGTTCACATGCTGACACTTGAGCTTCAGTGGAATAACATGAATTGGTAAAACTACAAAGCACTTAGCACTTACAAAGAAGAGTCCGTTGAATGGCTTTGGCACTTTGATATAGGATTTGGAATAAAGGAGCCTTGGGAAGCTAACATGATTTAGAGGACTGGAGAAGTTCAAACTGAGGGTGTGGCAATGGATCTAGAGAATGTTCGCAAGCATTAATGTCTTTGCTTCTCATTACAAATTAGTTATAATCTCAAATTAGTGTCAGGTCATTTCCCAATTGTTTTATTTTGTAATTGTTGATCTTTTGGGTTAATGGGTTGTGTGGTAAATTTTTCATCACCAGAAATGTAAAACTCAATATTTTGACTTACTTTAGGACTAAAAGAGTGTGTGTTGTTTGTTGTGTGAACGACATTTTGGGGGACAGAGGAGTTACGGGAGTGTTATTTATTTTAACAAAAAAGACTTTTAGTTGAGTGGCCTTTTAGATTCATGGATCACATTCAAGTCAAGACAAAGAGATGGAAAATTATCAGAATGGAAATTTAGATAAGTTAGCATGATCACAACATACTATATTTTAAATTCTAGGACATAGAGAGTGCAACTATATGGTAGGCAGAATTCCAAGAATTTCCCCTCTCCCTCCAGGATCCTCAATCCCTGGCTATTCAATCAAGCAGTAATCTAGGGACTGTTGTAGAGGAACTTTGCACTTGTAATTTAGGGCTCTAGTCAATTGACCTTAGAGTTTGGAGACTATCCAGGTAAGCCTGATCTAATTACATAGACTGTTAAAAGACAGAAGAGCACAGAAGAGGAAGTCAGAAATATTTGAAACACAAGAAGGACTCAAAGTGCTATGGCTGGAGTAAAGATGGAGAGTGAAATGAAAAGGAAAAGAAATTCAGGTGGCATCTAGTAGCAGGAAGTGAACCCAGCACCCAGCAAGAAAACAGGAACCTCAGTCTTACAATTACAAAGATATGAATTCTGTCAGCATTTGAATGACTTTGGAAATGAATTCATTCTTCAGGCTTCCAGATAGGAGCTCGGCCTAGCTAATACCTGGATTTCAGCCTTGCAATAGCCTGAGCAGAGACCAGCTGAGCTTACCTGGACTTTTGACCTACACAAACATATAATAAATAGGTATTGCTTTAAGATGTTAAGTTTTGGAAATTTGTTGTCAATACAGAAGGGCTGGGCTCTTGACTAAACCCCAACCTTAAGCCTGGAACCACAGCCCTAAATAAAAACACCTGACCCCATTTCTCCACTTAAATGTTGCCTTTTTGGCCTGCCATACCCCTATCCTATGCCCATAAAAAGGCTTCAGCTGACAGAGAACAAAAATGACTGAGTATCAGGGTACAAGCTGCTGAGTGGCAAGGATACAAGTGGTTAGGGTGGGGGGTGGGGAGATACAAGTGGCTGAGCAGTGAGCAGAGAAGCAACTGAGTGTCAGAGAATACATACAGATGCAGCTAACTTCAGATGGGGCAGCTTCTGGGAAAGATCACCTTCTTCCCACACCATCCCTTTTCCAACTTCCCATCCCACTGAGAGCCACTTCCATCACTCAAAATCCTCCACATACACTACCCTTCAATCTGTTTATGCAACTTGATCCTTTCTGGATGCTGGACAAAAGCCCGGGTGCTGAAATGGTGGGGGCCTGGATGGTTCTGCAGGCCCCGCACAGAGTCTGCTCCCACCAGATAGAAGTGACTGTCTAGTTCTAGTGTTCATTCACTCTGGTTCCTGCACTCACTTGTTCGCATGCTGCCTCTTACAAGGAGGTGGTGGGCTGAGTCAAGCCATTCTAGTTCCCACCCACGAAGGGGATCAAGGTCAAGGGAAAAATCCCATCTAATCTGGGGGCTTGTCCAGGATACAAAAAAAAAGGTGAGTTAAAATGCGAAACTGTTGGATCTGTCTCTTTTCAAAGACCTTGCCATCTCTCTTTTATCTTTGCACAAAAGGAATATTGGCTCTGTTTCCCTTCACAGAGGTCCAGCCAGTCTGAACCAGAGGAAGGATACAGTGATTAAAGGAATCCGTTTCCACAGAGCAAGATGCTCTTCTCCTAGGTTCCCTGCCCCCTTATGCAGTTTAAGTTGCTTTCTTCTTTGTTTTTCTGAGATGGTGTTTCGCTCTTGTTGCCAAGGCTGGAGTGCAGTGGCACCATCTCAGTTCACTGCGACCTCTGCCTCCTGGATTTAAGCGAGTCTCCTGCCTCAGCCTCCTGAGTAGCTGGGATTACAGGTGTGTGCCACCACGCTCAGCTAATTTTTTTTTTGTATTTAGTAGAGACAGGGTTTCACCATGTTAGGTTGGTCTTGAACTCCTGACCTCAGGTTATCCACCCACCTTGGCCTCTCAAAGTGCTGGGATTACAGGCATGCACCACCACACCTGGCCCAGTTGCTTTCTTCTTTTCTAAGCAAGGAGTTCTTTTCCTACCTCAACCCTCTGCTTATGATAGGGAAACAATAGAGGAGTGACCCCTGCTGGCTGTTAGCTGGAAATTTGGCAAGGCCAGTTTGAGACTTGATCTAAATGAATCTATGCACATCCCAAACACATTTTTGTCCCAAACTCAGTTTCGAGCTTTAGGTTGAGGCCCTAGAAAGGAAAACCAGATTTGAGGGAGGTAAAGCCAGGCAACAGGCACAGTGCAAATGAGGAGGAGTAACTCTTGCTGATCAAACCCCCACTTCATGGAAGGAGGCCATGCTCCATGGCATAAATGAGACCCAGGAAACTCAAAGGTTGTCGACAGTAGTGGAGGTAGAGGCATAAGTGTTGATAATTACTATTTTCTAGGCCCTCCCTGATTTATGGGTGCAAGCCACATTGGCATCCATGGGTGGCACCTGCCAAGGACACTGGGACTTGGGGATAAGGATGGAAAAGTAAAGGAGGTGTGCCTGCTTTCTTTCCACCTCACATCCCGAGTTTTCACTGAAAGGAGGAAGGGAATGAGGAATGCCAAATTCCCTGTCTTTCAGAATGGGCAACAAAATTCACCACCTCCAGTTTATACTCATAAACGGACCCTGGGACCAGATAGTACATTAGAGGACTTTTGAAAGGGGCCACATTGGTCTTTCAGACACAAGAAACAGGTAGAAGCTTTAATGACCACCATGCAAACTCCAGAATTCCTAAGGTTCACCTCTTAACTGCTACAGATTTGACAAGAACAGCTATCTCCCTCTGAAACTTTAACTGCTCCTATACAAGGTTTAGTCTGTTTTATCAGGGTGAGACAGCTTGGGATGCAACGTTGTTAGTATATTTCACTTCTTCTTTCTGTAATCTTTGGCACTAGATTCTTCCCTTGTATAATACATGTTTGATTCATGCATACTTAACCTTGTAAAGCTTGTTTTTATTTCTTGCCAAGAAGCCATCAAGGTTCCAAATGGGCAGACAGGCAGAGCCTCAGATAACCACCCTGTTTTGCTGGGGACCCTTGGGTAGACCTCTGGGAGGAATCTGAATGCTGTTTCCCCCAAATAATGCCCCCTTTCAGCAGGAAGTAGCTAAGACTGGTCATCATCCATATTCTCACAGCAGTTAAATTGTTGCTTCAGAGGGGGGAAAGGATACAGAACTGCTGGACTCCTGGCTAAATCCCATCCTTCAACCTGGAACTGTGGCCCTAGTGAAAATAGCTGACCCCGTTTTTCCACCCAGATGTTGCCTTTTTGGCCTGCCATGCCTCTATCCTGTACCCATAAAAAGACTTCAGCCTGGCAGAGCAACAAAAGCAGCAGAACAGCGGGAACACAAGGGGCTGAGCAGCGAGCAGAGAAGCAACTCAACGTTAGAAACTACAGATAGATGCAGCTAATTTCAGATAGTGCAGCTTCCAGGAAAGATCACATTCTTCATGCACCTTCCCCTTTCCAATTCCCCATCCCGCTGAGAGCCACTTCCATTTCACAGTAAAATCCTCCGCATACACTTCCCTTCAGTCCGTTCATGTGACCTGATTCTTTGTGAACGCTGGACAAGAACCTGGGTGCCTAGAGGGTAGGGGCTTGGATGCTTCTTTGGGGCCTGCACAGAGCCTGCTCCCACCAGAGAAGAGTAAGCAGCTGGTTCCAGCATTCGTTCACTCTGGTTCCTACAGTCCCTTGCTTGCATGCTCCCTCTCACTTATTATTTTCATGAGGGCCTAAGGATCTCCCAAGTACCATAGAGTATTCTTTGGTAAAAAGACGCTAGTGACCTATAAGCAGAAAGGCATATGTTTAATTCTAGAGGCTCTTTTCCATGACTCCTCACTACAACTTGGATAACAGAGCAGCCACACGCCCAAATTGCCAGTTACCACGGCAGAAGGAAAGAGAGCTCTGGAGAAGATTTTGTGCTCTCAGGCTACCACTTAAGTGCTCACACTAGAAAGTGACACATTAATTCTGCTCACAAATTTTTGGCCAGACTAGTCATATGGACACACTTAACTATAAGAGCCAAGGAAATGTAGTATTACCATGTGCTGGTCATATTTGATGAATGCAATTAATGATTATCACATCCCCAAGTTGGAGAGAAAGCAAGTACAATTAGCTGAATATAGGAACCAAGTCTAATCACAGAACCGATGAAGCTGATCACAGGATTTCTCTGACTTTCAGATTAATATCTCTGTTCTAACCCTGTTGAGTCAACATGTCAACTTAGGCCTATGGTGATAAGAACAAGAAATGGAAATATAAATTAATGAACTATTTACCAAAAAACATCTAAGGTACAAATAATTTCTATTTCATGCTTCTCTTCCAAAATTCCTACCAAGTTGGAAAAAACGAGACATTACCTTTTCTCAAGTCTCTTCAGAGTAGGTGTATATAAGTTATAAACAGACTTCAAACCCAGAAACTTAGCAAATTTGTCATCTCTAGAGTTTCATGTACCTAATTTTATTTTATCACCTTCTGTTATTAAAGAAGGTATAAAAATTTTTATAAGCTTCAGGGGATACAAAACACATCTGTTCTTGCCGGTAAGATCCGTCTTCACCAAGAATCCTTCCCCCATCCTCCCTGACCAAGGCACATCCTCCAATATGCATGGGCAGTTTTTGTCTAGTTAGTTAATCATTTCCAATAGCAAGAGAACCTTCTTCCAAATTACTCTTATTACACAAATGCAGCAAGTCTGTAGGACTGACCCATTTCAGGGCTAGGTTCTCTTCTTTTTAGAGCATACGTACACAGATTAATGCCTACTTAGACTTTTCTAAATGGAAATTTTATTCCTGGAGTTCAACATGGTGAGTTCATGTGAACTAAAGGCACCAACTTTAGTGTAACTTTGTGCCACTAGAAATTTTTAGAATTAATTCCTTTGAAGTAAACGTCACATCTTTATATCAGTGCCTGTTGTATTGCAGGTGTTTCCTTGTTACCATATTTCCAGCCTGGCATGCTATTTTGAATATACCATCCAATATATAAAACATTTTATCTGGGTCTGTATTGCATGTGAATTTTATAAGCATATGAGGTATGCCATCACTCAAGTTGTGGTTTAGATCATAGAACAGCACAGAGCCCTGAAGCATATCACCCGAATACTTCTCATTAGAAAGTAAAATGCCATTTGAGTGTGGCTGCTTTGGTATTTATAGCCGCTTAGATTTGTCTTATCAACCAGCCAGGGTTTCTTCACCATGTTCCCAAGACTGCTTAGAGTCATCATGGAAAATTGTTAGACCTAAAGCAGAATTTTGTTCAATGCTTTGTTATACATTTATTCATTTTTATGCCTTTGATCTGTTGGCCTGAGTCAATGTTATTTATTCTGTATGTAGAAGCAGTTTATTTTCAGAAAAGTTTCTCTTTCTTTGGACAAGCCTCAATTTCATCATCTATTAAACAAAAGTAGTAATTATCAATATGAAGATAAATCAGAAATGTATGTTAAGAGCCTAGGAAACAGCCCAGGTCATACTAATGATCAATACATATCAATTTCATTTTCTTGCCCTTTCCTTTGATCCCATCAATCCCATTGACCCTATAAACCCTCAATAACACTTTTATCTGCAGAACCATCAGCTGATCCAGACATCATTGATTATGGGCATTAGTAGTTAAATCAAACTAAAACAGATATTGCCCTCCCTCAAGTGTCTTCAGAGTAGGTATTTATAAACTCTGAACAGACTTCAAACCCAGAAAATATGTTTAAAACAGTGAGGTCAAATATAATGCCTTCCTAAAGCTACTAACATACTGCTTCAGTTCTCAAAGAAGACAAAAGTAAAGTGATACCTGACTGGGAATATTTGGAAAGACGTTTTGCAGAACATCTTTTCCGACACCTCTGGAGGGAGGGAAGGAAGCTTAGCACTCTGCATGAATGATCATCAAGTAAGAGGGCATTCTGTTCAGGATGTTGGTGAGGTGGGAAGTATTTTCTATTTACTAAGTTTGAGGAATTGGTTAATTCACACATAGGATATGGCAACTCCATTGGTCTGAACATTACGTTAATCAGAAGCCTAGTTTATAATAACCCAGATATGGAAACAACTAAAGCGTTGGTCAATGGATAAAGTAATAAATATATTGAGTTATGTTTATATATGTAAACACATTTTTTTTTCTTTTTCTTTTTTTTTTTTATTATACTTTAAGTTCTAGGGTACATGTGCATAACGTGCAGGTTTGTTACATATGTATACTTATGCCATGTTGGTGTGCTGCACCCATCAACTCGTCAGCACCCATCAATTCATCATTTATATCATGTATAATTCCCCAATGAAATCCCTCCCTCCTCCCCCCTCCCCCCTCCCCATGATAGGCCCCAGTGCGTGATGTTCCCCTTCCCGAGTCCAAGTGATCTCATTGTTCAGTTCCCACCTATGAGTGAGAACATGCGGTGTTTGGTTTTCTCTTCTTGTGATAGTTTGCTAAGAATGATGGTTTCCAGCTGCATCCATGTCCCTACAAAGGACGCAAACTCATCCTTTTTTATGGCTGCACAGTATTCCATGGTGTATATGTGCCACATTTTCTTAATCCAGTCTGTCACAGATGGACATTTGGGTTGATTCCAAGTCTTTGCTATTGTGAATAGTGCCGCAATAAACATACGTGTACATGTGTCTTTGTAGTAGAATAATTTATAATCCTTTGGGTATATACCCAGTAGTGGGATGGCTGGGTCATATGGTACATCTAGTTCTAGATCCTTGAGGAATTGCCATACTGTTTTCCATAATGGTTGAACTAGTTTACAATCCCACCAACAGTGTAAAAGTGTTCCTATTTCTCCACATCCTCTCCAACACCTGTTGTTTCCTGACTTCTTAATGATTGCCATTCTAACTGGTGTGAGATGGTATCTCAGTTGTGGTTTTGATTTGCATTTCTCTGATGGCGAGCGATGATGAGCATTTTTTCATGTGTCTGTTGGCTGTATGAATATCTTCTTTTGAGAAATGTCTGTTCATATCCTTTCCCCACTTTTTGATGGGGTTGTTTGTTTTTTTCTCGTATATTTGTTTGAGTTCTTTGTAGATTCTGGATATTAGCCCTTTGTCAGATGAGTAGGTTGCAAAAATTTTCTCCCATTCTGTAGGTTGCCTGTTCACTCTGATGGTAGTTTCTTTTGCTGTGCAAAAGCTCTTTAGTTTAATTAGATCCCATTTGTCAATTTTGGCTTTTGCTGCCAGTTGCTTTTGGTGTTTTAGACATGAAGTCCTTGCCCATGCCTATGTCCTGAATGGTACTACCTAGATTTTCTTCTAGGGTTTTTATGGTATTAGGTCTAACATTTAAGTCTCTAATCCATCTTGAATTAATCTTCGTATAAGGGGTAAGGAAAGGATCCAGTTTCAGCTTTCTACTTATGGCTAGCCAATTTTCCCAGCACCATTTATTAAATAGGGAATCCTTTCCCCATTTCTTGTTTCTCTCAGGTTTGTCAAAGATCAGATGGCTGTAGATGTGCGGTATTATTTCTGAGGACTCTGTTCTGTTCCATTGGTCTATATCTCTGTTTTGGTACCAGTACCATGCTGTTTTGGTTACTGTAGCCTTGTAGTATAGTTTGAAGTCAGGTAGCGTGACGCCTCCAGCTTTGTCCTTTTGACTTAGGATTGTCTTGGCAATGCGGGCTCTTTTTTGGTTCCATATGAACTTTAAAGCAGTTTTTTCCAATTCTGTGAAGAAACTCATTGGTAGCTTGATGGGGATGGCATTGAATCTATAAATAACCTTGGGCAGTATGGCCATTTTCACGATATTGATTCTTCCTATCCATGAGCATGGTATGTTCTTCCATTTGTTTGTGTCCTCTTTGATTTCACTGAGCAGTGGTTTGTAGTTCTCCTTGAAGAGGTCCTTTACATCCCTTGTAAGTTGGATTCCTAGGTATTTTATTCTCTTTGAAGCAATTGTGAATGGAAGTTCATTCCTGATTTGGCTCTCTGCTTGTCTGTTACTGGTGTATAAGAATGCTTGTGATTTTTGCACATTAATTTTGTATCCTGAGACTTTGCTGAAGTTGCTTATCAGCTTAAGGAGATTTTGGGCTGAGACGATGGGGTTTTCTAAATATACAATCATGTCATCTGCAAACAGGGACAATTTGACTTCTTCTTTTCCTAACTGGATACCCTTGATTTCTTTCTCTTGCCTGATTGCCCTAGCCAGAACTTCCAACACTATGTTGAATAGGAGTGGTGAGAGAGGGCATCCCTGTCTTGTGCCAGTTTTCAAAGGGAATTTTTCCAGTTTTTGCCCATTCAATATGATATTAGCTGTGGGTTTGTCATAAATAGCTCTTATTATTTTGAGGTACGTTCCATCAATACCGAATTTATTGAGCGTTTTTAGCATGAAGGGCTGTTGAATTTTGTCAAAAGCCTTTTCTGCATCTATTGAGACAATCATGTGGTTCTTGTCTTTGGTTCTGTTTATATGCTGGATTACGTTTATTGATTTGCGAATGTTGAACCAGCCTTGCATCCCAGGGATGAAGCCCACTTGATCATGGTGGATAAGCTTTTTGATGTGCTGCTGAATCCGGTTTGCCAGTATTTTATTGAGAATTTTTGCATCAATGTTCATCAGGGATATTCGTCTAAAATTCTGTTTTTTTGTTGTGTCTCTGCCAGGCTTTGGTATCAGGATGATGTTGGCCTCATAAAATGAGTTAGGGAGGATTCCCTCTTTTTCTATTGATTGGAATAGTTTCAGAAGGAATGGTACCAGCTCCTCCTTGTACCTCTGGTAGAATAGAATTCAGCTGTGAATCCATCTGGTCCTGGACTTTTTTTGGTTGGTAGGCTATTAATTGTTGCCTCAATTTCAGAGCCTGCTATTGGTCTATTCAGGGATTCAACTTCTTCCTGGTTTAGCCTTGGGAGAGTGTAAGTGTACAGGAAATTATCCATTTCTTCTAGATTTTCTAGTTGATTTGCGTAGAGGCGTTTATAGTATTCTCTGATGGTAGTTTGTATTTCTGTGGGGTCAGTGGTGATATCCCCTTTATCATTTTTTATTGCATCTATTTGATTCCTCTCTCTTTTCTTCTTTATTAGTCTTGCTAGTGGTCTGTCAATTTTGTTGATCTTTTCAAAAAACCAACTCCTGGATTCATTGACTTTTTGGAGGGTTTTTTGTGTCTCTATCTCCTTCAGTTCGGCTCTGATCTTAGTTATTTCTTGCCTTCTGCTAGCTTTTGAATGTGTTTGCTCTTGCCTCTCTAGTTCTTTTAATTGTGATGTTAGAGTGTCAATTTTAGATCTTTCCTGCTTTCTCTTGTGGGCATTTAGTGCTATAAATTTCCCTCTACACACTGCTTTAAATGTGTCCCAGAGATTCTGGTATGTTGTATCTTTGTTCTCATTGGTTTCAAAGAACATCTTTATTTCTGCCTTCATTTCGTTATGTACCCAGTAGTCATTCAGGAGCAGGTTGTTCAGTTTCCATGTAGTTGAGCGGTTTTGATTGAGTTTCTTAGTCCTGAGTTCTAGTTTGATTGCACTGTGGTCTGAGAGACAGTTTGTTATAATTTCCGTTCTTTTACATTTGCTGAGGAGTGCTTTACTTCCAATTATGTGGTCAATTTTGGAATAAGTGCGATGTGGTGCTGAGAAGAATGTATATTCTGTTGATTTGGGGTGGAGAGTTCTATAGATGTCTATTAGGTCCGCTTGGTGCAGAGATGAGTTCAATTCCTGGATATCCTTGTTAAATTTCTGTCTCGTTGATCTGTCTAATGTTGACAGTGGAGTGTTGAAGTCTCCCATTATTGTTGTATGGGAGTCTAAGTCTCTTTGTAAGTCTCTAAGGACTTGCTTTATGAATCTGGGTGCTCCTGTATTAGGTGCATATATATTTAGGAGAGTTAGCTCTTCCTGTTGAATTGATCCCTTTACCATTATGTAATGGCCTTCTTTGTCTCTTTTGATCTTTGATGGTTTAAAGTCTGTTTTATCAGAGACAAGGATTGCAACACCTACTTTTTTTTGTTCTCCATTTGCTTGGTAGATCTTCCTCCATCCCTTTATTTTGAGCCTATGTATGTCTCTGCATGTGAGATGGATCTCCTGAATACAGCAGACTGATGGGTCTTGACTCTTTATCCAGTTTGACAGTCTGTGTCTTTTCATTGGAGCATTTAGTCCATTGACATTTAAGGTTAATATTGTTATGTGTGAACTTGATCCTGCCATTATGATATTAACTGGTTATTTTGCTCGTTAGTTGATGCAGTTTCTTCCTAGCCTCGATGGTCTTTACATTTTGGCATGTTTTTGCGATGGCTGGTACCGCTTGTTCCTTTCCATGTTTAGGGCTTCCTTCAGGGTCTCTTGTAAGGCAGGCCTGGTGGTGACAAAATCTCTAAGCATTTGCTTATCTGTACAGGATTTTATTTCTCCTTCACTTATGAAACTTAGTTTGGCTGGATATGAAATTCTGGGTTTAAAATTCTTTTCTTTAAGAACGTTGAATATTGGCCCCCACTCTCTTCTGGCTTGTAGAGTTTCTGCCGAGAGATCTGCTGTTAGTCTGATGGGCTTCCCTTTGTGGGTGACCCGACCTTTCTCTCTGGCTGCCCTTAAGATTTTTTCCTTCATTTCAACTTTGGTGAATCTGGCAATTATGTGTCTTGGAGTTGCTCTTCTGGAGGAGTATCTTTGTGGCGTTCTCTGTATTTCCTGAATTTGAATGTTGGCCTGCCCTACTAGGTTGGGGATGTTCTCCTGGATGATATCCTGAAGAGTGTTTTCCAACTTGGTTCCATTTTCCCCCTCACTTTCAGGCACCCCAATCAGACGTAGATTTGGTCTTTTTACGTAATCCCATACTTCTTGCAGGCTTTGCTCATTTCTTTTTCTTCTTTTTTCTTTTGGTTTCTCTTCTCACTTCATTTCATTCATTTGATCTTCAATCGCTGATACTCTTTCTTCCAGTTGATCGAGTCGGTTACTGAAGCTTGTGCATTTGTCACGTATTTCTCGTGTCATGGTTTTCATCTCTTTCATTTCGTTTATGATCTTCTCTGCATTAATTAGTCTAGCTGTCAATTCTTCCACTCTTTTTTCAAGACTTTTAGTTTCTTTGCGCTGGGTACGTAATTCCTCCTTTACCTCTGAGAAGTTTGATGGACTGAAGCCTTCTTCTCTCCTCTCGTCCAAGTCATTCTCTGACCAGCTTTGATCTGTTGCTGGCGATGGGCTGCGCTCCTTTGCAGGGGGAGATGCGCTCTTATTTTTTGAATTTCCAGCTTTTCTGCCCTGCTTCTTCCCCATCTTTGTGGTTTTATGTGTCTCTGGTCTTTGATGGTGGTGATGTACTGATGGGGTTTTGGTATAGGTGTCCTTCCTGTTTGATAGTTTTCCTTCTGACAGTCAGAAGGACTGTCTGTTGGTCTGTTGGAGATTGCTTGAGGTCCACTCCAGACCCTGTTTGCCTGGGTATCAGCAGCAGAGGTTGCCGAAGATAGAATATTGCTGAACAGTGAGTGTACCTGTCTGATTCTTCCTTTGGAAGTTTCCTCTCAGGGGTGTACTCCACCCTGTGAGGTGTGGGGTGTCAGACTGCCCCTAGTGGGGGATTTCTCCCAGCTAGGCTACTCAGGGGTCAGGGACACACCTGAGCAGGCAGTCTGTCCGTTCTCAGATCTCAACCTCCGCGTTGGGAGATCCGTGGCTCTCCCCAAAGCTGTCAGACAGAGTCGTTCGCGTCTGCACCGGCTCCCGCTACTTCCCCTGTTGGTCTTCAGCTGTGCGCTGTCCCCAGAGGTGGAGACTACAGAGACAGGCAGGCTTCCTTGAGCTGCTGTGAGCTCCACCCAGTTCGAGCTTCCCAGCGGCTTTGTTTACCTACTTAAGCCTCAGCAATGGCGGGCGCCCCTCCCCCAGCCTCCCTGCTGCCTTGCGGATAGATCGCGGCAGACTGCTGTGTTAGCAGTGAGGGAGGCTTCGTGGGCGTGGGACCCTCTCGGCCAGGTGTGGGATATATTCTCCTGGTGTGCCTGTATGCTTACAGCGCAGTATTGGGGTGGGAGTTACCCGATTTTCCAGGTGTTGTGTGTCTCAGTTCCCCTGGCTAGGAAAACGGATCCCCTTCCCCCTTGCGCTTCCAGGTGAGGCGATGCCTCGCCCTGCTTCAGCTCTCGCTGGTCAGGCTGCAGCAGCTGACCAGCACCGATTGTCCGGCACTCCCTAGTGAGATGACCCCAGTACCTCAGTTGAAAATGCAGAAATCACCGGTCTTCTGTGTCGCTCGCGCTGGGAGTTGGAGACTGGAGCTGTTCCTATTCGGCCATCTTGCTCCGCCCCGTAAACACAATTTTAATGAATTTTATGTATAAACAGAATTCAGTATCTTGCTGAATTAGATATATATAGGTATAGATAATTCAGCCTTTAAAAAGAAGGAGATTCTGCCATTTGTGACAGCACTACCAAGCACAAACCAAGAGGATATTAGGCTAAGTGAAACAAGTCAGGCACAGGTTATCAAGAGTGGGGTGGGGAATACAGGAGAAATGAGAGGATGTAGGTCAAAGAGTATAAAGTCATAGTTAGGCAGAATGAATAAGTCCAGAGATCTAGTTAGAACATGAGGACTATATTTAATAATGTATTGTATACTGGTAATTTAACAACAGAGTAGTTGTTAGGTTCTCTCACTGACAAAAAAAGAAAGAAAAAAGGAAGATTATTATATGAGATGTAGATATGTTAATTTGCTTGACTACAGTCATTACTTTGTATACGTATATCAAGACAAGTATATCAAAACATCATGTTATACACCTTAAACATATAAAATAAAAAACTAAGTTTGAAAAAAGCCCATCCCAAACTACTTTAACCCACTTGTTTGCTTCTAATTGAACTTCTGTTTAATTCACACTCAAAGGCAAATTCATACACAAGTACTTATTGGATATCTCCTTTGAATGATAAGCTTCTTTGGGTGTGGTCAAGATACACTACCTATGGTTTCCATGCCAAGCAATTTAGATTTTTTAAAAGATAGCTTTCACACATATCTGCTTAATTTATTTCCATGTCTCCCTGGGTGTTTCATATCAAAGGAAATACCTTTTTCAACATCTGACAAAGGAGAATACAGCAATTTCCCTGAATGTTGACTATGGATAGACTGGGTATTGGATATCTGGTTTATTTTCTAACTGGTAGTATAACCTTAGCCAATTTATTTGACTTCTCTCAGGCCCAGTTTATTTCATCTGTAAAAGAGAATGAAAACTGTCTACATCATCAGATTCTGGAGAACATTAATTAAAATATATATGTAAAGCACCTAGCACAATTCCTGACATGTATTAATTTACAATAAATGGAAGATGAACATCACCATTTTGACCAATATAAAATACTTCTAAGAAATAAATTTTGCTTTGCATTTCGTTCGATTTTTAAACCCTTTTGATCATGTGATCTTTTGGTCACTTTGGTATAAGACAGTCACTGAAAAGAAAAGTTAACTAATGTAGACATAAGCTCTCCACAAGCTTCATTTTTTCTCCAAATTGGCCTGAAGATGTATCTTCAATGCTAATTGGAATGCAGACTTAGTGGCAAAAGTGGATTTTTATTGGTGTTTCCTGGCCCAGGCCCTAATATAGGAATATTGACTAATAGCTGGTGGAGAGGTATCCATTAGCAGGCATAATTATGACTAGCATCAGGGTTAATGGAGGACTAATGATGCCCTTCTCCTGGATTCCCTTTTGTCACAGTAAGGGAACAGTGTATAATAACTTCAAATACAATGAAGGCCCTAAATACAAAGTTATTAGACACTGTAATCACAATAAAAGTGTATTTAGTTTCCTTAATTACATTTCCAGTCCACAAAATCATGCCTCAATTAATGCTTTCTGATATCACCATCATTACCAAACATTGATTACATGCTTACTACTGTGAAGCAAATAGAAAGCTAAGAAATACTGAGTATGTATAATACGCAGAAATCATAGTGTGAGGTATTTTCACACACGTTATACCAACTGATCCTCATAGCAGCCTTTCGAGGTGACTCTTCTTGATCTCATTTTAGAGATGATAATATGAATCCTTTAATAACGAAGGGACTTACCTACCATCACATATATGAGTACAAAGTCATAACCATGACCCTGAAAGAAGTTCTTGCTTGGAGTCTTTAAGAAATGTGCAGGAGTCTTGGAACCCGATCAGTTACAGGAAGAATAGACTCAATCTCAACAAAGCCGGTCATCAGGTCCTCTGTCCACAATTGCAGAACAATTAGAGGCAAAACAATTCACATTACCACAATGCTGACACACACTCTGTCCTTGAAACAAGCTCGCCTGGGCAGAAGGGAAGATCAGCTTAATATCTATTAGTCTTAGGCAGTGTGATGCTCTGATCTCTCAGTCTTATTTCCCAAAGGCCTTCACTTATTGTCACTTACAAAACTTTCCGTTTTCCTCTCCCCATTGAGCTCCTTGTTCAGCAAGTGTCTTTTATAAACTTCCTGCTTGAAATTGTAAAATCTATTCCTGTCACCTCCATTATTCCCAAACGAAGTGCAAGTTGCCTGTCCAGCATCCCACCGCAACTCCTTCCATCAGCTCCCCAATTCCAATGTACACTGTGGCAATGCTAATTCCATCTAAATCCCACTCACCATGTGCCTTTGATGGAATCTAGGCTGCTCATGCTGTCCCACTGCTTGAGAGATCCTCCTTTGGTTACCTAGTCATTACTCTGCACACCTCTTATCAAACGCTTGACTCTGCCATCACCCACCCCAGCAACTTCTCTGACACAGACTTGTAGGGCTGAGTGCTTTTCTTTGTGCCTATACAAAAATGCTCTAGGTTTATGTTCATCACAGAAATGCTGGCATCAAGTTACAAATGATCTGTTTCTGTGTCCCTCTCCCTTATTATTTTGAACTCCTTAATGATAGTAATTACATCTATTTATCTTTGTATCCCTGACCTCTAGCACAGTGGATAAGATGAAATACTACTAGCTGTATTTTAGCCCAGTGTTTGTGAAATGGTTTAGAGTGTTACATAAATGGTGTAGAGAAGACAAGTGAAACCTATTCTAACTCATCACAAGTTTCATGGCTGAAGTCCTTATATCCAAAGACAGATTAACAAGAGAAAAGCACACAAATTCATAAATGAAGGCTCAAAAAAACAGAGAAATTTGTATATTTTTATCCTTTGGTTTGATGATGAGTGGACAGTCATGTTGAAATATGATCGAAAGAAAAAAAGGTGAGATCTAATGGTAATAAACTGGGGAGAACTTAGCTAGATCTTTTTGTTTCTATCCTACTTGGCCTATGGGTATAGGAAAGGACCCCTCTGAAATAATGAGGGTCTTATGACCTACTTTTAGGGGAAAGTCAAGTTTTATGGCTTGCTGCAGGAGAAATTTTTTTTTAGTTTCTGTGGTCTGCTTCTGCTATTTTCTCAAATATTTTAGAGTGTGTGTGTCCTAAACCTCATAAGTTAATATGACTTATTCTGTTATTTTTTTCTTGTATTTATTTGGAAAAAATATATTTTACTCATGTTTCCTTATATGCTTACGTTTTATTTAGTAGTGATGATAAATTTCATTTTTAGTTAATATATTTAAATTATTCAAAACTTTTAAAAATATTAAGTAAAAATAATTTCAACATCCAAAAATTGTGAGTGTGGATGACCCTGGCTTACATCAGTTTTCTAATGTAAAAATCTTGGTAGGATCAATGAGAAATACCTTTTATAGCAAGGGTTTTCTTGGAAACCCATAAAATCCTATTTCAAGACATTGACTTTTCTCAGAAATAACTTGGTTCTAAGGAAGAGGTAGGTAGATATTGGAAAGTTACAACAAAGCAAAATTTTAAATCAGATTTGAGTTTGGATTCCGTCTGCTGGAAGTGGAAATTACAGTGGTGACAAATCTTTTAGGTAAAGCATGGCCACCTCATTATGTGAGTCGTGAATCCGCAGATTAGTGAGCCTGCATCCAGTTCCAGATCCTCTATTGAAGGAAGGCCTGGGGAATTTCAGATGAAGTATGCAGACCACTTTGCTACTGCTCCCCTTCTTTCCTGTCAAATGAGTTCATTATATAGAGGGAAGGGTACATCTCAGAATAAAATTTGGCTAACATTATGTTTTCATTTTCTTATGAAGATGATCTAAGTTTCCAGAATCCTTCAATGACACAAAAGCCTTTGGGAGAAAAAACGAAGTTACACCTAAGACTCCCAAAGCTTCAGATTGCAGGCGCTTTTTCTTACATGCACTGATGCTTACATCCATTATGCTCATCAAACCAAAAATCAGGGGCCATCAATACCTGATGCACTGTAGAAGCAGGTATAAGTATAATGAACATGACTTTCCCTTGTGGAACTTCAGGAGAGAGCATAAAACAGACCACTGAAGAAGAAATGGTGTGGGGGAAGATAGACAGGGTAATTCACTCTTGAAAAAGAGCCAAACTTGGTTCAAAATAAACAGAACACTCCCATTAGGAGGTCCTCCACTTCTGATGACTTTAAAGCATTTCTGGAGAGTGAGCCCCTTACTCCAACTAAACTCTCTGGAACATTTTCAAGCCCACATCCCCCAGGCTTCACCGAACTATGAATCCAGATGAGATCTCTATACATGAAATACTCACCACCAGCAAGCTTACTTGCTATATGCATGTAAGACCTCTGACTTAACAGCTAAATCTACTCTATAGACTTATTAATGTCATAGAAATGGGCACAATTCTATCACTTATGTCCTCATTATCCTACATTTTCTTTATGCTTAATTCTAAAGAACTTTCTAACTTTTCAACATATCCAACTCATTTTTCTTAAAAACTTTTATTTAAAGTTCAGGGGTACATGTGCAAGTCTGTTATATAGGTAAACCTATGTCATGAGGGTTCGTTGTACAGATTGTTTTGTCACCCAGGTATTAAGCCTAGTACCCATTAGTTGTTTTTCCTGATCCTCTCCCTCCTCCCACTTCCTACCCTCTGATAGGCCCCAGTGTGTGTTTTTCCTCCCACTTCCTACCCTCTGATAGGCCCCAGTATGTGTTCTCATCATGTAACTCCCACTTATAAATCAGAACATGCATTATTGGATTTCCTGTTCCTGCATTAGTTTGCTAAGGATAATGACCACCAGCTCCGTTCTTGTTCCTGCAAAGGAACAAGATCTTGGTTTTTTGATGGCTGTATAGTATTCCATGGTATATCAACATATTCAACTCTTGAAGCCTAGTTTTATTGCTTTCAGTAGTTTCCAAAAAGAGCAGTTCTTTTAGCCTTTCATCAACAAACATACTGCTAAGTGTAATCAACTGTTTAGCATATTTTTTGAAGCTTAAGTCTTTCTGTATTTTAACCTAAATGCCCCAAATTATTTTAACTCAACCACATCTTGGAGGAAAGTGAACAACCTGGGTCACTTTTACTTTTCACAGATTCCCTAGAATCTGTTCTTGCCTTCAGGATAGCGTTTCTTAGCAAAAATTCAAGACCATTTATGCTATGATTTCTGCCTACCCTGCCAGCATCATTGTTTGCTGCTCCCTGACTATAGACCTATCTCCCAAATCTTTTAGGTAAAGTTCTCTGAATGCATCTGGCAATCCTCACATCTATTTTCTCATTTAGAATTTCTGTTTCTCTTCTACCTGCATTATATTTATCTGATTAATGTTCACCTGCTTTTGCAGTTTTCATTCTACACTTAATCTCTGACAAGTCTTTTTGATGCCCCTTAACAATCATTACATAATTTGCAATAAAACTGAAGATAATATTTGCAATTTACCGTAGTACATTGTAATTATGTGTGCATTTCTCTTTCTCTTCCATGAATGAGTAAAAGATTTGAAGGAAGCAATGATATAATCCCAATAAACAGGGATTTGCAACTGCCTGAAATGGCAGATTCTTAGCTAATGTCAAATACACAGAAAACCAAACCCAAACATTCACAGCTAGATCTCCTAGTTTTGGTTTAAGTGTGCTTAAGCTGTGACCCGAGATTGTTAAAATATTGCATGGGTGCCAAATGACCAGTAGTGAGGCAGTTATTTCTTAAAGAATGTCTGCCTCCATGACTCTATTTTTATTTTATTCCAGCTAGAATTCAGAATCTGATTCTCTGACTCCAGGATGAATATACTAACATATTCCTATACACACTGAAAATACACCTTAATGGTGGCTCACACCTGTAATCCCAGCATTTTGGGAAGCCAAGGTGGGCAGATCATGAGGTCAAGTGATTGACACCATCCTGGCCAGCATAGTGAAGCCCTGTCTCTACTAAAAATACAAAAATTAGCCAGGAGTGGTGGTGGGCGCCTATAATCCCAGCTACTTGAGAGGCTGAGGCTGGAGAATCAGTAGAACCTGGGAGGCGGATGTTGCAGTGAGCTGAGATCACGCCACTGCACTCCAGTCTGGGTGACAGAGTGAGACTCCATTTCAAAAAAAAAGAAAAAAATACACCTTAATGAAAAGCCAGACACATCCCTTGGCTGCCCCCTAACTGGCAGAACAGCCCAGAGGATCCACCTGACCTGGCACGGAAACAGTGGGGCCATCACATTGTTTCCCTGATTGGGAAACCCACGTAAATAAAATTTCAGTTAGCCTTTTCTTCCTTAAAAGAGGGTTCATTCTATCCTTTGTATTCGGAGGTAGGTTCATATAAATAATTCTTATTCTTTCTAGGAGGGACCAAAGTCATGTTTCTTTCATTTTTAAATTATTCTTTTCTAGCCAGTATTTGAACATTTAGCCACTGGCTGCGCCCCACTACCTTTTTTTGATGACTTCTCTTTGTGGCAGAGAAGGTTCTAATTACAATAGCCCTTGAGGCATTCCTGCTGGCCCTATTAGGCTGACCGAGTTCTCAGCTACCAAGGTCCGCAGCTCTCCATGAGCCTTGTTGCTCAGTAGTTTCTTGCCAATGGAAGGTTCTCCCTCAAGCCATAGATTCCAGCCATCCTCAGAGCCCTGACAATTCCAACAGGCTCATTTTCTCAATGCTGTATTTTTTTTTCTGTCGTTCAAAAAAGCATAGCATGTCAAATTTGCCAAGCATGCAATGCCGTTAGAAAGAGCTGCTGATCATAAGGAGACATTTTAATGGGGTTTTCACTAACATGTCCAAAGTGATCTTTGAAATAACAACCTAGAGCACCCAAAATTTTTAATTTTGTCCTTGAAAACCACCTTTTTATGATGTTTCTAAACATCATCAGAATATAAAATGAATATTTATCCTAAATTGTTCACTTTGTCAGTAACTGTCACATCTAGCAATGATTAAACACCTGTAAGACACCAAGTGTCTTGAGTCCTCACAATAGAGCAAAATGGGAGATCTCATTGTCTTTATTTTTTTATTTATAATTTACTGCTGTCTCTCTAGCCCTGGGAACTGTGTTTGGCATAGAGGGTACATACTAAAAAAAAAGTAGTTGTATTAATTATTATTAATATTATTTTTTGAGATGGAGTTTCACTCTCATTGCCCAGGTTGGAGTGCAATGGTGCGGTCTCAGCTCACTGCAACCTTCACCTCCCTGGTTCAAGCGATTCTCCTTCCTAAGCCTCCCAAGTAGCTGGGATTAGACATGTCTGCCACCATGTCCAGCTAATTTTTGCATTTTTAGTAGAGACAGGGTTTCACCATGCTGGCCAGGCTAGTCTTGAACTCCTGGCCTCAGGTGACCCACCAGCTCAGCCTCCTGAAGTGCTGGGATTACAGGCGCTGAGCCATTGCACCCGGCCAAATTAATTATTTAGTTTAACAAATAAAACAACTAAAGTTCACATCTCACTGCTAATTCCTCATTTCCATCAGGAATGCTGCTGTTGCCTACTAGATCTCAACAAGCATCAACACAAACATACGCATCCACATATACACACATGCATACACACAA
This sequence comes from Rhinopithecus roxellana, assembly GCF_007565055.1. Classification (NCBI taxonomy): domain Eukaryota; kingdom Metazoa; phylum Chordata; class Mammalia; order Primates; family Cercopithecidae; genus Rhinopithecus; species Rhinopithecus roxellana. The sequence goes on along the minus strand of NC_044562.1, from coordinate 13,526,230 downwards.
CCGCTTATGTGTGCACACACAGGACAGAGCGGGGAGCCAGCCTCAACAATGTGGTCAGTTCAGCAGAGGAAAACAGACCCATCTCCACTGACGTCTGTTCCGTTCTACACATTCATTGATACAACTCGAGATGGAGCATACATAGCCACATGATTGACACATTACAATTTGTTCAACAAAAATATTCAAATATGTGTCCCTGAAACTTGCTATAAAACCAAGATTCCTCATTTCTGTCTTTTTATAAAAATAGTGTGAATTTAAATGATACAGACAAGCCCTTGAAGCTCATTCTATGTGCTTATTTCTCATTCTTCCTACAAAATGTTAGCAACAAACTTTCTATTTTTAAAATTATTTTTTGACTTAAAATGCACATCTTTATATTGATCCCTGCCGGCATTTCAAGTGTTTACCTGTTCCCATATGTCAAGCCTGGCATGATATCTTGAATATATAATTTAACACATAAAACATTATGTGTGAAATTGATAAGCATACATAGTATGCCTTCACTCAAGTTGTGGTTTGGATTAGAGAAAAACACAGAGCCTTGAGGCACATCACCAAAATACTGGTGTTAAAACACTCCTTTGGGGTGTCTGCTCTGGTATTTATAACCCCAGGTATTTGCGTTATCACCTCTTCAATGTTCCCCCATCATGGAAAACAAATAAAAAAAACTCCTTAAATAGAATTTTGCTCAATGCTTTTTTATGTTATTTCTTCACTTTAATGCCACCTTACCTGTAGGCCTGGGTCAGTGTTATGTATTCTGTATGTAGAAGCAGTGTATATTCAAAAAATTTCTTTTTGTCTCAGGACAAGCCTCAATTTCATCATCTATCAAATGGAAACACTAATACATATGAATATGAAGATAAATCAGTCAAGCGTATTAAAAAACCTCGAGAAGAAAAAAGCCCACGTCATACTAGTGATCCACACACAACAATCTCATTTCTCATTTTCTTGCTCTTCCCCTTACTCCCCTCTATGCCATAGACTCCATAATGCTTTGGTCTGCAAGATCCTCAGCAGATCCGGACATCACAGTTACGGGCATTCATTATTAAACTCAACTAAAACAGACATTTCCTTTTACCAAAACAACCCAGTAGACGTTTTGTATTTATTTTTATTTTTAAATTTACGTAAAGTAAAATTAACTCTATGGTGGAGAGTTCTATGGGTTTTGATAAATGCACAATCATATATGAACCACCACATTTGAGGTAAAGAATAGTTTCTTGCTCAAGCCTGTAATCCCAGCACTTTGGGAGGCCGAGACGGGCGGATCATGAGGTCAGGCGATCGAGACCATCCTGGCTAACACGGTGAAACCCCGTCTCTACTAAAAAATACAAAAAACTAGCCGGGCGAGGTGGCGGGCGCCTGTAGTCCCAGCTACTCGGGAGGCTGAGGCAGGAGAATGGCGTAAACCCGGGAGGCGGAGCTTGCAGTGAGCAGAGATCACACCACTGTACTCCAGCCTGGGCAACAGAGCGACACTCCGTCTCAAAAAAAAAAAAAAAAAAAAAAAAAAAAAAAAAAAAAAAAAGAATAGTAGTTTCTTTTTCTTTTTTTTTTTTTTTTCTTTCTTTCTTTTTTTTTTTTTTTTTGAGACAGAGTCACGCTCTGTCGCCCAGGCTGGAGTACAGTGGTGTGATCTCTGCTCACTGCAACCTCTGCCTCCGAATTCAAGCGATTCTTTTGCCTCAACTTCCTGGGTAGCTGGGATTACAGATGCTCGCCACCGTGTCTGGCTAACTTTTGTATTTTTAGTAGAGACGGGGTTTCGCCATATTGGCCAGGATGATCTCGAACTCCTGATCTCAGGTGATCCACCCACCTCAGCCTCCCAAAGTGTTGGGATTATAGGTGTGAGCCACCACACCAGGCCTGAGATATGGAATAGTTTCATCACCAAAAATAATTTTCTCTTGTTGCCCCTTCATGGTCAGATTCGCCCCCACCCCAAATCCTGGAAACAACTGATCTACTCTGTGTTGATATAATTTTGCCTTTTCCATAATGTCATATAAATGTTGTATGAACACAAGTTTACATTTGTCTTGGATGCATAGTTAGAGGGTAGGCACTACATCATCTGGTCAGTGTATGCTTCACTTTATACAAAACTGCCATATTGTTTACCTGAGAGGTTGTACCATTTTGCAATCTCACCAGCAATGTATGAGGCTTTCAGTTGTTGTATATGCTCATCAATATTGTGTAATGTCTGATATATGTGTGTGTGTAAGTGTCATTTTGGTCATTTAAATAGGTTCCTAGTGCAACCTCATTATGGTTTTAATTTGAATTTGTCTAATAACATTGAGTATGCTCCCACGTGCTCATTTGCCATGCATATAGCTTCTTTCATAAAGTATGCGTTGCAGTTTTTTGCTTATTTTCTAATCAGATTTTTTATTGTTGAGTTTTCAAAAATTCTTTGTGTATTCTGGATACAAGTCCTTTGTCAATTATTATTTTAAAATATTTTCTTCTAGTCTATAACTTGTCTTTCATTTACATAGCACAAGTTTTAAATTTGGGGCACGTTCAATTTGTCATTTTTTAAAAAAAGTTTTAAGCATAATTCTTTGGAGTTTTATAAAACTCTTTGCCTAATTCAAATCACAAATACTTGATGCTTTTCTTTTCCTAGAAGTTTTACAGTCTGATAGTTTATCTTCAGGTTTAGGAAGGTTTGTGATTCATCTTACGTTAATTTTTTATAAGGTGTGAATAATAGTTTGAAGGTTTCTTTGTCAAATCATTGTGTAATTTTCCATCACCGTGTGCTGAAAAGGCTATCCTTTTCACATTAAATTATTTTCACACCTTTGTCAAAAAACAGTAGACTACATTAATATAAACATATTTCTTGATTCTATTCTTTTTACTCAGTCTTTGTGTCTATTTTTTCACCAACTTCATACTCTCTTGATTACTATAGGTTTATAATAAGATTTCAAGTGAGGTGATGTGAGTTCTTCTTTGTTATTTTGAATACAAATTTTTCCTTCCCCAATAAATTTCTAAATGTTTACTGATAGTTAAAAAAAAAAAAAAAAAAAAAAAAGCCTGCCAGAATTTTGATTGCAGTTGCATTGAATCTGTAGACTTCATCAATTATACTGACGAAAGACTTTTTTTATGGAGCTATAACCTGACTGGCCCTTCCTTTTCTATTTCCACAAACAATCAGCAATAGGCCCTCTCCCTCAACCCTTTCCTTACCTGCCTGCTATTTTCGTCTCCCAGTGTTAGAATATAGTAAGCAAGAGATTTGTGTGGCTCTGTGCAAAGGGACCATAAGGGTCACAAAAGTGAAGTGAAATGAAACTTTGAAATCTCTCCGGATAGCTTATTACTGATCCAGCTGAAATACTCTGTAATATACCAGTCTAAATCTACACAAACCCTAACAACCCAAACACATATTCAATAGTAATTTCTTCAAGTTAACAAATTTTAACATGTAGCTCTGTTTAAAGTTCAACTTACTGCATCCAGTGATGCATCCCACACTGTCTGCAACATCAGCTCCTCAGTCCAGATGGTTGTAGCTTTGATATTTAGAAGCGCAATGTCTTGAAGTAGCCCCAGCTCTTGTCTTTGGGCCCATAATCATTCGATCACTATACCTGATGAGATGAAATATCAAAAAGTAACAGGAATATATCTTGGTCCAGCAGTAAAATGTAATAAGCCCTTTACAGGGTAATAATTCAAGTTGCTACCTTTAATTTAAAAACCCCATATAATGCAAAGAAACAGACGAAACATATTCTGTATATAATGGCAGAGAGGGAGTTTTTCTGAGATTTCTGTGTATATGTGTGCCTTTTCTGCAGGGCACCATCTTCCTGGTAGCAATGTGTCTCACCAGCATTTCAATCATGAGAAACTGCTGTTTAGCCTAAAATTTGAGCAGGAGGATGCAAAGAAATTAAACATGAGTTGAAATGCACAACTATATATACCTCAACATGCTGCCGAACAAATGTACAAGAAAAGTCAAGGAGAGTAAAGGAAGGAAGCTGGAAGATATTTTTTTGGTCAACACACACATTGTAGATCTCTGATTGTGAGAAGAATAAAGATAAAAATTAAGGACATGGGAAAAATTAATAAATTAAATTGATTAAAACAGTTATCATCCAGCTCTAGAATTAGCCTATTTTAACTAATTATAAGAAATCCATTTACAGTGATTTCTAGTTAATGCCTAACTTCTCAAACCATAATTAGTGTGAGCCCTTGTAACTGCAATTAAGTGACTAATTTAATTTCTAAATTTGCTATTACATTTTCTTTTTGTGTGGCTTCAGTTTAAATTATTAATAACACCATGCAATTTGTTTTACATACTTTTCTTTTTCAGAACAACTGTGCTCTGGTTTTCATAAAGGCAAATTAAGTTAGAGTTTTAGATGTTTTATCACTTTACTTCATAATATTTTGAACTCTCGATGTCCCAAATCTTATTTCACTGGACACAATTTCTCTTTTTCTGTGGATTTGCAAGGACAACCAAAGTATGTATTGAATCTTAAAATCCAGTGTATAAAGGGTCATTGGTTGTCCAGGAAGACTTTTATGTCTTTCTATCTTTGCAATTACTGTTTCTCCCCAAATAATATTTTAAAAAATGTCAATTAGCCATGTGTGACCCAATGGAATCTTCATGCCTCAGGAACCACGGCTCAGTCCACTTTCCTAGGATTCAGGAAGGTGTATAAGGCAGTGCTCAGAGCCCACTTAGATGACAGTAAGAGGAAATTTGCAAGGCTGGGGCTGGTGAAGAAAAGGAATTAGCCAACCAGGGGCCAGAATCTATTGTCCTTGCCTGCAAGAATTAAAAAGAAAATAAACAAAACTCAAACCAGAATCCAGAAGGACCTCTCTCATTTGGTACTGAAGTCAGAATTTAGTGCAAAAAAATTAAGCATTGGGGATTAATGCTACAGCCGCAGAGTCCAGCGGAAAAATCTTTAAGATTGCCAGAAGCTATCTCCACATGGCATTCAACATCTGTTTAATAATTAATCTTTGAAATTGATATTTCCAAATGACTTTATTATTAGCAAAATACAATTTAAAAAAATTGTTTTGGTTGTCCCAGTTTAGTTAAAACCAACACACACACACACAAAGATTTTTGTGACTTTTTTTACCGTATTTTTCAGACTTTGAAATTCCCACTCCTAAACACTCTGTTCTGAGTATACCAGTCAGACATGTTGATAATGAAATATTTGAAGCATATAATTAGACATATATGGAAACACAGACATATGTGGTATAAACAGACACACACAAAAGAATCGTGTCTTTAGCCTAATTTGTAGAAAATGCCGGGAAGACTCCTTTCTAGATAGTAATGAAAGATAAAATCAAAGCAGAAGTGGTTTATTTAAACGAATCTATGAAGCATAAATCTTAAACTGCTTCACACTGGACTTCCTGAGTAGCAAGGTGGTGTAACTAATAAGCTATCAATGGGAATTATGAAAAAATGACCTGTAGCAGAGAAATTATGAGGAAGCCTCTAATCCATCCCTCAGCAACCTTGTAAGTAAATGTCATGTTTGACAGAGTAGTTCATGTTGAGAAACACCATCTGTGCGGAATATTAGTGATGAGGAGGAGATGTCATGCTTGATAAAGCTGGGAATGCTGATGTCCGTCAGAAGAGCCAGCTAATATTTTTAAAGCTCGGGGAAAAGGCAGTCAAGAGAAGAAAATTATGAGTTTGAAGAAAACACCTGAGACTACTGCTAATGAAAACAAGCACATGAAAATCATTCTGTATAAAAAGTTTCTTTTTCAAAAGAGTTATCTGTACTTCTGTTAAGGTACAGTACCTCCTAATATTTAATATTTTCTTTCTGCTTTCAGCTAACATCTTTATTTGCTTTTTGACACTCATTAAATGTTGTTTCCTCACACATGCTAATATACATCAACATTGGAAATTTTAAAAATTGGAAACTAACAGGCTTCATTTTTTTTCATTTTGAATGCCCTATTCAATTCAATAAATATATTTTGTGGATCTTTGCTGAGACAGGTCCTGTGCTGATTACAGGCTTTTATGGATTAAATGTTTGCCTCTTTGAAGACTCATGTTAAAATTTAATTAGCATTGTCACAGTATTAAAATGTGGCACCTTCAAGAGGTGACGGCCATGAGGACTGTGTCCTTATAAATGGATTTATGCCCTTATCTTCTTGGGGGGTCGGTTAGTTATTGTTATTGTGGGAGTGGGTTCATCTTCTCTTGCATGTTCTGCTCACCTCTCTTTTGCTCTCTCTCTCTCTCCTTTTCTCTTTTTCATTCTGTCTTTGCCCTTTGGATATGTGATACCTTCTGCTATGTTATAATGCATCAAGAAGGCCATAATCAAATGGTGGTAACTTGTCTGTGGATTTTCCAGCCGCCAGAACTGTGAGCCAGTAGATTTGTGTTTACTATAAATTACAGTCTGTGGTATTCTATTTCAGCTGTACAAAATGAACTAAGACACAGGCACATACTTGCACTCAGGGAGCTCACTATCTAATACAGACGCATGCAGAAAACAATATTTCATTACACCTTAGTGTAAATGTCCTCATTATATAATGTCTGTTAAGAAAGCTCTGGTGGTTAGTATGGTAGGATGAACTCACAAGAGCTGTTCTGTGAGGGACGAATAAAGTTCATCAAGTAGCATGAGTTTAGTTAGAAATATGAAGGGTGCATAAACTTTATAAAGAAACTGACATGCCTATGTTTATTTCACTGAAATCCCAGACTAGACAAATTTTCCTAACCGCCTTCGTCAGTGATTTTTTTCATACCTGTAGTTATTTACAAAACAAAAATGTTAATATTCAACTTTTCCACTTAATTACTAATTTCATGTTGATTCACCATTTTGTCTTTAGTCATTAGGAAGAATCCACTAAGTTCAAAATCAGTTAACTGACAGACTGTTCCAGAAGACCCTTGGTTATCATTGTTTTTACATGTGTCCTGATACTCACTTTATGATTAATGATATTTACTAAAGAAAAAAATGTGAAAAAGACAAACTATGTATCTTAAGAAAGTGCACTAGATCTGTCTGTTTCTTTCTTTGGAAGTACACATTGAAGAATGTGAAATTCCTGCAGAGTTTTTCTAAGAAAATTTGCTTTAATGAGTGTTTGCTCACTGTTTACTGGGTCTATGAAGATGGACAAGAACCTTCCCATTCAACTGGACTCAAATGGCTTAATGTAGCTCTGAATAGAACTTAACAAAGCAAAATTGCTCCTACCTAGAGTGGGTTGAGATAGCTTTTGAATGCTGTGTTTTGAAGCATTTCTTCAGTGTGAAAGATAATTTTTTTTTCTTTATTTATCTCTGAAGCTTGTAGTCAAGAACTTCTCAGACTTTTGGGAAGCAAAATAAAACCCTCACTCAAAGCAAAAGGTTAAAATATGTCAATGGAAGTGTCAGAGGAATTTAAACCAGAGCAACTCCATCTTAAATAGGGGCTGGGTGAAAGAAGACTGAGACCTAGTGTGCTGCATTCACATGAGATAGGAGGTCAGCACAAGATACACACTATGAAGACCTTGCTGATAAAATAGGTAGCAGTAAAGAAGCCAGCCAAAACCCGCCAAAACCAGGATGGTGACGAGAGTGACCCCTGGTCATCCTCACTGCTCATTATATGCTAATTATAATCCATTTGCATGCTGGAAGACACTCCCAACAGTGCCGTGACCATTTACAAATGCCATGCCAATGTCAGGCAGTTACCAAATGGGGTCTAAAAAGGGGAGGAACCCTCAGCTCTGCAAATTGCCCAACCCTTTTCTGGAAAACTCATGAATAATGCACGCCCTCTTTAGCATATGATCAAGAAATAACTGTAAATATTCCTAGGCCAACAGTTCACGCTGCTGCTCTGCTTATGGAGTAGCCATTATTTTATTCCTTTCCTTTCTTAATAAACTTGCTTTCACTTTACTCTATGGACTCGTCCTGAATTCTTTCTTGCCCGAGATCCAGGAACCCTCTCTTGGGGTCTGGATCAGAACCCCTTTCCGGTAACAGATGGCTAGATTTATTGTGGGTATTATCTGATTATTGTTTATTATCATTTGATTAAAGGACAAAGGGCAATGGAAATGCACATAACCTCAGACTGAACTCTCAAGTGCCATAAAATTTGTCTTCATTTCTTGTTTTCAGAGAATTAGAATTAAAATTGGCCAAGATTTTGGTCAGCTCTTAAAACTTTGAGTCACTACACAGGGTTTAGTAAATAAGGAGAACATCACAGAACTAGTCAGTTCTATTTGCCAGATGTTACATCAGACAATGTGTGGGCCTTGGAGATACAGAATTTACCCTCTTGGAGCTCAATTCAGTTATGTGAGAAATTGCAAGTACCATACCGGATTGAGGAGTGTGTGGGCTAGGTCAAAAACACCGGTGAGGTGTTGAAAATGTTTACAAAATATAATTAGATACATAGCTAGTGGAAAAAATACAATCACAATATCCCAGACTTTGTAGTTAAGTTGTGTTGAAAATAATTCTCTGGAATTAGGAAGAAAAAGAAATCACCTACTACATATGTTATCACAGATGACTTAATTAAAACTAAAGCTGGGTATCTACTGTAATTCAACATAACCCCAAATTTACTAATTTGAAGACACGCATGCTGATAGCAATGTTAAACTTTACCTTTTAACATATTATTTAAAAGACAGAGTCCATAAAAGTGTTGCTAATGTATATATGTTCATTGGACATAGGATACAGACATATGCAGGCATACATCATTTTATTGCACTTTGTTTTAGTGCATTTCTGACACTGTGCATTTTTTTACAAATTGAAGGTCTGTGCCAAGTCTAAATTAAGGAAGTCTACTATTGCCACTTTTCCAATAGGATGTGCTCACTTCATATCTGTGTCAGCATTTATTTTAGCAATAAAGTAATTTTTTTTCAAGATGGAGTGTTGCTCTGTTGACCAGGCTGGAGTGCAGTGGTCTGATCTCGGCTCACTACAACCTCCAACTCCTGGGTTCAAGCAATTCTCCTGCCTCAGCTTCCTGAGTAGCTGGGCTTATAGGCACCTGGCACCACCCCTGGCTAATTTTTGTATTTTTAGTAGAGATGGGGTTTCAGCATGTTGGCCAGGCTTGTCTTGAACTCCTGACCTTGTGATCTGCCCACCTCGGCCTCCCAAAGTGTTGGAATTACAGGTGTGAGCCACCATGCCCAGCAAGTATTTTTAAATTAATGTTTGTGTGTACATTGTTTTTTAGACACAATGCTGTATTGCACACTTGATAGATTACAGTATGGTGTAAGTATAACGTTTATATGCACTTGGAAACCAAAAAATTTTTGACTTGCTTATTGTGACATTCGCTTTATTGCAATGATTTCAAATCAAACCCACAATATCTAGCAAGATACTGTAGAGGATAATAAAGATTGAACACTTTGTATTATAGTCATTTCAGTATTAGAGAAAAATGTTTTCAGTGCAAGTAGTCTTGTGTTTGGAATCCAGCTCATTCACTTGCTAGTTAGATAAGACCATCAGAGATCACATCTAAATATCTAGTTTACTGACTTCTTCTGATTAGAACGATTAGAACAGTGCACTGTAACAATAGATTGTCAATAAAACTTGTAATGATTAAACTTCATAAACGAGTGTTCCCATCCCTTGCTCATCAATTTCTAATAGAATCCCTCTCTTTTTATTACCTTCCTTTCTTTACTATTTCTTTCCCACTTTTGAAGGCTCTTCTGAAGCAAACAGTGGTTAGACGATGGTGATCTTAAGGGTCGCTGCTAGGCCAATGTTTAATGTTGTACCCGGAAGCAGTCAGTAAGAGAAGTGGAGGCATCTATTTTTGGTTCAGAATTGAATACACAAGGGGCTCTTGAAGCCGAAAGAGGCTTAAAGTGCCTTCTGCTTACCACATCTCAGAAAGCTTATTGATCCACTGAAAGACACAGCTCACAAGGAGAACACAGACATAGACAACTGGGATGGGAGAGAGAAAGAGGTATAGAGCCACATTCCCATAGAACTATTCCCATTAAACAGAAGAACAGGAAGTTACATTATGCAAAGCATAGGTGAAGAAACAGGTACACAGCCAAAAAATAATTAAGGCTTATTGTCCTAAGGCTGCAGATGAGAAAAACTATAGCCATTTAATTGTAAGTAACAGGGGCTAGGGACAAAGAAATAGGCATGTAACATATCCAAAATATATAAGCAATGCATCTTCAAAAAGGTATGTTAATATGTGCTTATTCTATGGGGTATTGTTACACTTTATATGCTGTCACTGGATCCAGTCTTCAGTGATGTGTTGCCTTTCTATTCTTTGCCTAAGTTTAAGTAGTGCCTATTCTATGGCTAATTTTCTCAGAACTTTTTATTTTTGAGGATTAGTCTAATGAACACAATCTATCTGAGGCATTTCTTCTTTCTCTATATGTAATTATTATCTAATTCTTATCTAACTAGGTTTTGGGGAACATCTTTAAGAAAACCTTCAAAATGTAGAAAAATCAATAGTTTAAATGCTATTCCATTATCTCTGGCTTTCATCTTTTCTTCTGAAGAATTAGCTGTTATTTCCTTATTGCTTTTAAGGAGATATGTCTTTTCTTCTCTAGATACTTTTAAGGTTTTCACTTTCTCATTGGCCATCTCCTTTTTTTCATTACATGGTAAAAGTTGTACTTATTTATTTATTTTGTTTGTATCTATCCCATTTGCTCTGGTAGCCCTTCTTGATATCTTTCATTGACTTTAAAAAATTCTTGACCATCATCTTTTCAAATATTGTTTCTTTCCTCTTTCCCTTTCTCTCTCCTCTCTTCTTGATAAGCCAATTACATGCCTTTAATATCTTTTCACACTCTCCCTTATGTATTTTCAATTTTTTTATTAGTGTTTCAGTCTTGATTCTTTCCTGTCAATCGATTTTTTTACTCATGAATCCTCTATCCTATAATGTCCAATCTGCAGTTGTACCCATCTAATACAGTATTTATTTAAAGAATCCTAAGATTTTCGTGTGTTTGTTTTGTGTAAATTGTAATCTTTTTATCCATCTTTCCATTTTCTTATCATATTAATTATGGTTATTTTAATATCATGTCTGATAACTCCAATTTCCAGGTCATCTATGAATCTGTTTTCTTTTGGTTCTGTTGTTTAGTATGGCTATTTCCTTTGTTTGTTTGCTTACTTATTTGTTTAATAAATATTGGGCATTCAAACTAAAACATTGTAGAGTTGTAGAGTATCCAATAATAACTTTTTATCTTCTGGCATGCAGTTTGAGAGGAAGCACATCGTATTAATTCCGTTAAGGCTTCCTCTATGTAGACATAGCATATCACTCACTCTTTACATGACTGAAGAACTTCCCGTTCCTCCTTACACCTGGGATGTGTACCAAGCCCCTGGGAGTTAAACCCCAGGATTATCACACACCTCCTCCTTATCTTCTATTTTATATTCGTGGAAATGAAGAAAGTAAAATCAAGCACAGTTTTTACTTATGCCTAGAATGGAAAAAAGTATAACATGTTCCAATAGATGTGCCTTAAATGGATAGACTAATAGCTTACAATTTTGCTATGTCAAAACCTGGATCTCACTTTGATTATTTCAACAGATGGAATCTAGAAAAGATTTATATTAAAGAAAACACTTTATACCCTCCAAGATACATAGGTTATAAGTCCATGCCTTGGGGGTGAGGCCTCCTAGATCTTAGGGAAGGGTTCTATCCAACAGAACAATCATGACATGTCCTGTTCTCACTGCATCAGAAAGGTTTTATTTTTCTTCCGTAAGACCATTTGTATGTATATATTAAAAATAAATTGGAGAATCAGACGTAAAATCAGTTTCACATATGGATTGTATCTCTAAGTATCTCTTTCTCCCTCCAAACACTAGCATAATAAAGTATACTAAATAACAACAAAACTAATGTTTGTCTTTTATTATATTATACATATTTGCCTCTATATCTTGACTAGAGCTTCCCCAGGTTAATATAAACAATATTGAAATAATCATACTTCTTGCCATGTTCCTAAATTTGATGAAAATCCTCCGGGTGTTTTGTTTTCAATTATGAGGTGAACTTTTGGTTCAATATAATAATCTTTATTCCATAAAGAACAGATCCTTATGAAACTAACTTTCAGCTTTTATCAGAAAGTGTTGTGGCACTTTTTCACGTGATTGCTGTTGTCTGTAATATAAACATACATCTTTTTCCTTCCCTATGGTGGTTTACTTATAGAAATAGATTATATCTGTACTTGTGTGATCATTCTATAGGTTTTTTTGATAAATCATTTTATAAATAAATTATAAAAATTCTGTAATTATATAAATTGTATAATTTCTATAGTTTGTTCCCTAGGAAAAATGTTTGTAGTATTTGAATGTATCAACACAAAAATCTGACGGAATTTATCATACAATAATCAATAATTGATATTTTATATTTTAATTCTTTAGCATTTTAAAACACATAGTACATAGTTATTTATGTGCTTATGTTTTCTACTTGTGGTAAATTTTCCTATTTTTCTGGTGACATAAATACATCTCAAATCTTAGAAATGTCTGGCTCCTAATGAACTCTATGCAAGTCTCTAATGTTTAAATCCTGGTTCCATCACATACTCAGCTTTGGCATCTGGGCATATTAATTAGCCCCTTTAAGCCTCAGTTTTCTTATCTTTAAAATGGGAGACAAATAATGCAATTATATTATATGGCTGTTTAGGGATTATATAGTATAATAAAGGTAAAGCGTTAGCAAGGCCTAGTACCTGGTGAGCACTGAGGAACTGCTTGACCAACAGCCACCACTGCTCAGAGAGGAAGGCCTGAGTCCATACTCTTTGTTGGAACCTTCCAAACAAACAATCCATGTCAATGTCTGTGTCTCTGCCTTTGACATTCATTAAAAAAAATTTACTGATGGCATATTATGTTCATAGTACTGTTCTAAGCACTGTGGATATGGAATTAATAAAATAGACAAAAATAATCTTGTTTTCATAGAGCTTCTATTCTAGTCGTCATCCCTCTGCGCCACTTACTGTACCTTTGTTCATTATCTGCTGGTGACCTGCTCCTTTTTATCATGCTTCAAGTATTTTGTTACAAAGATTATACTAATTTTCAGAAGCAATTCACAATATGCTACTGATTTTGTGTGTGTGTGTGTGTATGTGTGCCTTTTCTGAAAGCCAGGTCCAGCTTATATTCTTGGAAGTTTGAAGGAAGGACTTGAAGGATCTGATCAGGGCTGGACTTGAAGGATCTGATCAGAGCTGTGGTTTAGGAATTCTGCTTTGATAGCAGTGAACACACTGAATCAGAAAGCAAGGAGGAATGAAGGCAGCCTGATTGGGAACTGGCAAAACGGTGTGAAAATGAAGGGAAGGAAGAACCAAAGAGGAAAGATGTGTAGATGCCAACAGGACAAGTTGTGACAAAATATTATACACCATGATGGGAAAGGGAAATGAAATTTTAAAAGTTGGCTTCATGAATTTTAACCTAAATAATTGAGAATGTACAAGTGCTATTTACTAGAATCAGAGATATAAGAAATAGAACTAATTTGGGATAGTGAGATGATTTTATGTGCTGGCCTTCAAGTGTTAAAATATTACCTAGAGAGATAATAAGCTGTCAATGATTTGTTAATAGCTCTACAGTCAGTGCCTAAAATTGCACCTGGCATGGTAAATATGCATGAACTGACTGAATAACAGTTTATGGTAGCTGAAAATACAAAAATAGATTAAAATGCTATTTACCTTTCAAAATTTATGTTTGCCATCAAAGGGATTTATCAAAAGAACTTGAAAAGCAATTCTTAAATTTAGTTAATAAGTAAACACCCCCAGAAAGCCAATTTTTTAAAAATAGCAATATGTGGAATTTGCCTTATCAGATATCAAAGCACTCTATAATTTTATAGTAAATAAAATGTAGTCATTCAGGAATGAGCTTTACCATCCAAGCACTCAGAAAATGATTCATTATTATGGAGGAAGGAGGAAACAAATTGTGTGTGTGTGTGTGTATGTGTAAATATTTGTGATTCATCATTTCAAATTGATCAGGAAAATAAGGGCTTTCTCCAGTTTGCATCTTATAATGAGGGTGAGGAGTGAAGGGTGAAGAGTTACTCTATTTCATATTATAACAAAAGGAATTCCAGGTGTATTTTAACGCTAAACATGAAAAAGACAGGTGTGATAATAAATAACAAAATGGTGGAGTCGCCTCATTTCTCCCCCACCATCTCCACCTAACAGAAAACAGCAAACAGACAGTTATCCACTAACAGCCTTGGGAGAGTTCAAGGGTCCATTTAAGAAAATGCAGCAACATATGTGTAATTGTTGGAGCAAAAAACAGAGAACAACCATGCAGAAAGGATTGCTGGAGAGATGGTCACACCTGAGATATTTGATCACAACTGGTAAGAAAGCAAAAGGGCAGAAGCTAGCAGTCTCAGCCATGAAAACGCACAGGAAAGAGGATCCTTGTGCACTGTTGGTGGGAATGTAAATTGGTATAGTCATTAAGGCAAATCATATGAAAGTTCCTCAAAAAATTAAAAATAAAATTACCATACGAGCCAACCATTTCACTTCTGGACACATATTGAAAGCAAATGAAATCAATATGTCAAAGAGATACATGTTCTCCCATGTTCACCGAAGCATTCTTCAGAGTAGCCACAGAATGGAATCAACACTTAATGGAATTCATAGTATAATCTTATATTCTCAAATATGTGCATGCATATGTGCTTCTCTGAAGGTGTTCTTGCGCAGGTGAGTCAAGGTATATGGATATGTATACCTACTGAAAAATATCTAGAAAGATATTCAAGGAACTGAAAGCAGTGGCTATTTTAAGTAAATGGAGAGGAAGACTGGGAGGAGTATAAAAAGAATGCACTTTATGCTTTATATGTGTGTACTTCCTATCCTCTCAAAAGACCATGTATTATTTTTTGAAAGCATAGATGGATAGAAAAGTGAGTGAATGGAATAGATAGTTACTTGAAGGAAGACTGTAAAACCTGTGAGACTAGAAAACATAATTTAATAGAGTGGTAAGGTTTTTGTTTCTGAGATTATCCTTACTGGTGACTATATCATCAACTCTTGTAATGAATATATACACACCAATGAGCAAAATTTCATTTCTGACCATCTTTGAATAAAGCCTTATAACCCACAATTCTTCAAAATTATGGAAACTTTAGTTATTCATTTTTTGTTTTGTTGGGAATAACTGTGACAAAATCAATTGTTGCTCTCAGAGACCTCAGTGAATTAAAAATGTGAGTTAGTTGAGCAGATTAATGCAACTAACTAGAAGTTAAGAGATTATATTTCTAGTTCAGGCTCATCTAACTACTGTGGACTACAGCTTATTTACATATTGAGTGTGAAGAGAGACTGATTATATTAGATACACCTTTCAGAATTGCTAGATTTAAAGAATTCTAGAATCTCATTCAACTATAAACTTCTGGAATTTTGTATCGTTGAGTGCAAGGGTTCCCTTAAAATGCAAGTCCAGACCAGATCTCTACCTTAGTGTAACATCTTCCAGAAACAGATCTTTAAAAAGAATGTAAGTTGCAGCAGGTTGTTTGCAAAATACTTTCAGAAAATGCGCATATGGAAGTGACATCCTCAGACATGGAATGGGAGGAAGCCAAGAACAGTGTGGTGTGTTATTAAGCCTGTTGTTACTGTGGACACTGATTCTCAATCCCACTCATGATGACTTGAGGAAACTCTGGTATTTACACAACAACCCTCTGACCCTCACTGGTTAAGGGCTGTGACTGGTGTCATCATGCTGGCTATACTTCTGTTTACCCTGTGCAAAGACTAAGCGTGCTCCCAAAGCTGGGAAAAAAGTGCCCTATGAAAAAGTCTCAGGTATTTCTGCTTAAGCAGCATCAGAATACAGAAATTTGTGCTCAGAAAATAAAAGCAAGACACCAAGCCTCTGCTATATTTTACCACCTCCATTTTCATTCTGTCAAGTGTCAAGCCATAAGTCAGTTACAAATACATAACAACAACCAAAAAATATAACAGCAGTTTCAATGGGACCCGGTCTATTCCCTAATGGTTCATCTGTTTCCAAAGCTGTAATTGATTTTCACTGTCTCCATCCTGTACCACTCATTCAATATTCCCACCACCCTTGATCCTACTTCTGCCAGTTAAAGTTGCTCATGCAGTAGAAAGACTCAGACCCTTGTTTCTGTGTATTTGATCCCCTTTTCTTTGGTGAGAGGGAGTCATGAGGTTGGATTCATGTACATTTTCTACTCTGGCCACAATAGCTACTTTATTCCTGGGCCCATCATGGAACACTGGTCTTGTTTCTTTCCTCAGGGTAGCCAAAGACAGAAGATGATTCAACCTCACTAGAAAAGTTATCGTAACTTTCTGTTTTGCGCCTCACTTTGATAGATGCTAGTAAAGTTTATAGTCATCCACCATGACCCTTCTGTGCTTTGCAGGCATTAAACTGGAAGCCAAGATATGGATGTGACTGGAGACAACAACCCGTGCACACATTAGCCCTTGGGTTTGACACCAATCCTCCATCCGCCCATGCCCCTGCTCTACCTTCTTCTTTGTGAGTATGGGTATTTACCTTTCCCCAGTATACAATTATTGTGGTACATACCTGGAGGTTCCTTAAATAAAATGTGGATAAATTTCTACTTGATGTACTTGCTATGACCTTCAGTTAATGAAATCTGAGTCTGAAAATTGGGTCATATATGGAAACATGGTAATGGTCATATATTTCCTTTGTAACAGGTGGTATCAGTAGTCGACACTTCTACTCTTGATCTATTGGTTGTACATATTGAGCAACTTCACCACTTGCTGGTCATTGAACCCCTAGTATTGACATGGTCTTGTGAGTTGGTGTCCCTGACTACTACTCCATCTTGTTGGCACATTATGTTGCTTAATTTTGCTTGATCTCTAACAGGTTAGTGCCACCAATCAGTCCTCTGCTATTCTAAAATTGTCATTTTCACTGACACAAAGGAGTCGATTTACACAGCAGTATCCCTCACTGTCCATCTAGACCTGCAGAGGCCCACACAGCTTCTCAATAATGCTTGTACCCTCCTAACTAGCACATTTTTTGTTGTGTGTAAAGGGAGACTCTTTGGGCCTTCTCAGAGAACATGGTCATTTGGCGAATGATCCGTTGTTACGTAGTAAGTAGATTTTAATGTGGCCTATTATTTGGGCCTTTGTATCTGCTCATCAATATTCTACCAAGGCAACTCTGTAATCTTCACTTTATTTTCAATATGCCACCACTTTCTTTAAGCTTTAATGATCCCTTCCAGCCATGTATCAAAGCTTGCTCTAGCTGTTCTTGCCAGGACATTAAATCCCAAGTAAGAGAAGAGTGCCTGAATATCAATTAAGTTTCCATTATCAATCCCTATACTCTCTTCACCCACTGGGGTTGGGCAAACTCCAGAAATATTTCTAAGCTGCTTTCTTATCTCTGTCCATCCATATTGGCAAGTTCTTTTAGTAATTTAGTAAATAATCTCTTTCCTCCTGCAGCAGAGACGGGCCATGCAAACTGACATACTGAAACTTGACCTTGATTATTGCTCATAAAAAAATAAGAGAGAAAAGTCAATAAGGAAAATACAATGTTGTGCAGCACCCACCACAGGTAACAACTTAACCTCTTGGCAAGGGAAGCCTGTTAATATGTTGCAAAGAGGAGGAGGCCACTCTCACCTTCTCAGAAGATTCAGGAGAATCCACATGTTCTGATGATCCAGCACATCTATTGGATGTCCCTGACCTCGGGATTCTATTCCTTCCCAATCTGGGTTCTGACTCCAAATTAGGACACTTCTTAGGACTGTGCATTCAACTACCCTTGCAGTTTTTCCACTTTCACAGTCACATCCTGGACTTGGTCCTCAGCACAGTCTTCCATCCAGTTGCAGGACATGAGTGCCTTTAAACTGTCTAACTGTTACCGTAGAGTTAATTCGATGGTGGCTAGCCTGAGTCTGTGATTCTCTTCTCCCAGAGTTATAATGGCAGTTGACAGTAGTAGACCACCATCTTGTACTTGCCTTTGACTTTCTACCTCTCAAATGCTAAAGCTAGTTTATGGACTAGTGCAACCACCCCTATTCCTATGCCATCCCAATTCACCACGGGTAAAAATCTTAGAAATTTTGATGATATAACATGTCAGGAATTAACCAGCATTTTTTTTTTCTGTCATCAACATCAAAGGCATTGTTGCTATTTGGATAGCAGGTAATCCTGAAACAGAAGGGATTCTTAAGCAGGTAATCCTAAAACAGAAAGGATTCTTAAATATTTACTTCCTAAAATCACTTCTATTACCGAAAATCATGACTTTGGTTCTTCCTAAAAAACTCTGGGATAAGGATTCCAATGCAAAGCATTTATTCAGAAGGTGATACCGGAAAACACCAGTAAAGTTGTAGGGATTTGAGACAAGGAAGAGAAGCAATCCAGTAAGGAGTGGAGGACTGGAGAAAAGTGAACAAAGGGAGAGTATTAGGAGGTAAGATCACACAGGTAATGGGGCCAGATTTTGTATGGCTTTGTAGGCATTGGAAAACCTTCAGATGTTATTTTTGGTAAGGCTGAGGGGCATCATAGTTTTTTTAATCAAAAAAATAACTTATGTAACATATGCTTCAGTAGGAAACTTTGCCTATTGTGGCAAAACATTGAATGAATAAGGGCAAGGAAAAAGCAGGAAGATGGGTTAGAAGATGTCTATGACAAGACAAATGAAACAGGATGATGGCTGGGTCATGAGTGGTGGCCGTACCAGTGGTAAGAGGTGGTCGTGTTCTAGATTTATGCAGAAACAAAAGCCAACATGACTCACTAATGGAGCTAAGGTAGGGCTTGAGAGAGTTGGAGATTAGAATGACTCCAGAGTTTTGGAGAAAGCAGTTCAATTCATTAACTGAGATGGTGAAAGCTGTGAAGTCAGGCTTATTAGTAAAGGATGCTGTTGAATCTGTAAGCATGAGGTAAGATGAATTGTCTCATATAGAGAAATACATTTCAGTCCAGTCAAAGTAAAAGGAGAAAACTTAGGCAAACAAAGAGATCTCAGGGCAGAGTTCTGGGCCCTTTGAACTAAACGTGTCAAAAAAAGAGGAAGAAGAAATGGGAAAAAAAAAGAAAAGAAAAAGAACGAACAGCCAGAGGTAGAAAATGAGGAAAGTGTGGAGCTTAACATTTTACTGACAAATGTGGCAGAATGGAGTATTAACAACTATAGTGCACTTACTAAATGCTGAGGTCTTTCTTTACATTACTTTATTTAACCTTACATTACTTTATTTAGTCTTACATACTATGAAGTATTATTATGAAGCATAACTCTTTGTGTTCTATGTATGAGGAAACTAAAGTCTTGAAGCCATTTGCTCCACTCATCATGCTAGGAGGTGAATGAAACTTGTTTGAATCCTGGTCACCATGACTCAAGTGCCCGGGCTTTCATATGATAGCACACCATTCTCTTGGCAAAGGCAATATATCGCAATATATCATTTTTTCACTTTATTTCAAAGTAGTTCTCTTTTTATTCCCGCCACAAATCTACTTCTACATTTGGTTAACTGTGTCATCACCTATTAGTATCATAGTACTAGAAAAGACCGTAAAAATCATCTAGTCTATTCTATTATATTAATTTACATTATGGGTGCAGAAATGAAGAGAATCATTTACAGTGTAGCATAGTTGTTAAAATCTCAGGCTTTTAAACCAGATTGCCTAAATTTAATTCCTAATTCCCCACTTGGTGTAAGTATTTAAGTGACCTTAGGAAAGTTAATGAAACTAGCCAATTCTCTATTTTCTTATTTGTAAAACAGGCTAACAATAGTATCTACTTTAAAGGGTTTTTATGATACAAAGAATTAAAAGATGTAAAGCAATTAGAACACTGTTAGCTATTATTAATACTATTAATACTTTGTATGACATTTTGACATATAATTCATGTACTATAAAACTCACCTTTTTAAATGTGAGTTTAGTGGTTATTAGCATGTCCACAAAGTTATATAACCTTGACCAATATCTCATTTGAGAATACTTCATATCTCCATCATAAAGCACATACCCATTAGTATTCATTCACCAGTCTCTGTCCATGTGAGCCCTTGGCAACATCAATCAACTTTCTGTCTCTCTGAGTTTTCTTATTCTAGATATTTCATGTAAATGGAATCATACCATATGTGGCCTTTTATGTCTGACTTCCTTCACATAACATAATATTTTTAAGGCTCACCCATCTTATTGCATGTATCAGTATTTCATCCCTTTTTAAGGCCGTATGTATTGTACTGTTTAGAAATACTTCAATTTGTCAACTGATGAATACTTGGAGTATTTCCACTTTGGGCTAATATGAATAATGTTAAAATATTAATGTACAAATTTTTGTGGGTGTATTGATTTTCAGTTTTCTTTTTTTTTTTTTCCAAGTTAATATTAGAGAATCTCTTTTTTTTTTTTTTTTTTTTATTATACTTTACTTTCTAGGGTACATGTGCATAACGTGCAGGTTTGTTACATATGTATACTTATGCCATGTTGGTGTGCTGCACCCATCAACTCGTCAGCACCCATCAATTCATCATTTATATCATGTATAATTCCCCAATGAAATCCCTCCCTCCTCCCCCCTCCCCCCTCCCCATGATAGGCCCCAGTGCGTGATGTTCCCCTTCCCGAGTCCAAGTGATCTCATTGTTCAGTTCCCACCTATGAGTGAGAACATGCGGTGTTTGGTTTTCTCTTCTTGTGATAGTTTGCTAAGAATGATGGTTTCCAGCTGCATCCATGTCCCTACAAAGGACGCAAACTCATCCTTTTTTATGGCTGCATAGTATTCCATGGTGTATATGTGCCACATTTTCTTAATCCAGTCTGTCACAGATGGACATTTGGGTTGATTCCAAGTCTTTGCTATTGTGAATAGTGCCGCAATAAACATACGTGTACATGTGTCTTTGTAGTAGAATAATTTATAATCCTTTGGGTATATACCCAGTAGTGGGATGGCTGGGTCATATGGTACATCTAGTTCTAGATCCTTGAGGAATTGCCATACTGTTTTCCATAATGGTTGAACTAGTTTACAATCAGACCAACAGTGTAAAAGTGTTCCTATTTCTCCACATCCTCTCCAACACCTGTTGTTTCCTGACTTCTTAATGATTGCCATTCTAACTGGTGTGAGATGGTATCTCATTGTGGTTTTGATTTGCATTTCTCTGATGGCGAACGATGATGAGCATTTTTTCATGTGTCTGTTGGCTGTATGAATATCTTCTTTTGAGAAATGTCTGTTCATATCCTTTGCCCACTTTTTGATGGGGTTGTTTGTTTTTTTCTTGTATATTTGTTTGAGTTCTTTGTAGATTCTGGATATTAGCCCTTTGTCAGATGAGTAGGTTGCAAAAATTTTCTCCCATTCTGTAGGTTGCCTGTTCACTCTGATGGTAGTTTCTTTTGCTGTGCAAAAGCTCTTTAGTTTAATTAGATCCCATTTGTCAATTTTGGCTTTTGCTGCCGTTGCTTTTGGTGTTTTAGACATGAAGTCCTTGCCCATGCCTATGTCCTGAATGGTACTACCTAGATTTTCTTCTAGGGTTTTTATGGTATTAGGTCTAACATTTAAGTCTCTAATCCATCTTGAATTAATCTTCGTATAAGGGGTAAGGAAAGGATCCAGTTTCAGCTTTCTACTTATGGCTAGCCAATTTTCCCAGCACCATTTATTAAATAGGGAATCCTTTCCCCATTTCTTGTTTCTCTCAGGTTTCTCAAAGATCAGATGGCTGTAGATGTGCGGTATTATTTCTGAGGACTCTGTTCTGTTCCATTGGTCTATATCTCTGTTTTCGTACCAGTACCATGCTGTTTTGGTTACTGTAGCCTTGTAGTATAGTTTGAAGTCAGGTAGCGTGACACCTCCAGCTTTGTCCTTTTGACTTAGGATTGTCTTGGCAATGCGGGCTCTTTTTTGGTTCCATATGAACTTTAAAGCAGTTTTTTCCAATTCTGTGAAGAAACTCATTGGTAGCTTGATGGGGATGGCATTGAATCTATAAATAACCTTGGGGAGTATGGCCATTTTCACGATATTGATTCTTCCGATCCATGAGCATGGTATGTTCTTCCATTTGTTTGTGTCCTCTTATATTTCACTGAGCAGTGGTTTGTAGTTCTCCTTGAAGAGGTCCTTTACATCCCTTGTAAGCTGGATTCCTAGGTATTTTATTCTCTTTGAAGCAATTGTGAATGGAAGTTCATTCCTGATTTGGCTCTCTGCTTGTCTGTTAGTGGTGTATAAGAATGCTTGTGATTTTTGCACATTAATTTTGTATCCTGAGACTTTGCTGAAGTTGCTTATCAGCTTAAGGAGATTTTGGGCTGAGACGATGGGGTTTTCTAAATATACAATCATGTCATCTGCAAACAGGGACAATTTGACTTCTTCTTTTCCTAACTGGATACCCTTGATTTCTTTCTCTTGCCTGATTGCCCTAGCCAGAACTTCCAACACTATGTTGAATAGGAGTGGTGAGAGAGGGCATCCCTGTCTTGTGCCAGTTTTCAAAGGGAATTTTTCCAGTTTTTGCCCATTCAGTATGATATTAGCTGTGGGTTTGTCATAAATACCTCTTATTATTTTGAGATACGTTCCATCAATACCGAATTTATTGAGCGTTTTTAGCATGAAGGGCTGTTGAATTTTGTCAAAAGCCTTTTCTGCATCTATTGAGACAATCATGTGGTTCTTGTCTTTGGTTCTGTTTATATGCTGGATTACGTTTATTGATTTGCGAATGTTGAACCAGCCTTGCATCCCAGGGATGAAGCCCACTTGATCATGGTGGATAAGCTTTTCGATGTGCTGCTGAATCCGGTTTGCCAGTATTTTATTGAGAATTTTTGCATCAATGTTCATCAGGGATATTGGTCTAAAATTCTGTTTTTTTGTTGTGTCTCTGCCAGGCTTTGGTATCAGGATGATGTTGGCCTCATAAAATGAGTTAGGGAGGATTCCCTCTTTTTCTATTGATTGGAATAGTTTCAGAAGGAATGGTACCAGCTCCTCCTTGTACCTGTGGTAGAATTCAGCTGTGAATCAATCTGGTCCTGGACTTTTTTTGGTGGGTAGGCTATTAATTGTTGCCTCAATTTCAGAGCCTGCTATTGGTTTATTCAGGGATTCAACTTCTTCCTGGTTTAGCCTTGGGAGAGTGTAAGTGTCCAGGAAATTATCCATTTCTTCTAGATTTTCCAGTTGATTTGCGTAGAGGCGTTTATAGTATTCTCTGATGGTAGTTTGTATTTCTGTGGGGTCAGTGGTGATATCCCCTTTATCATTTTTTATTGCATCTATTTGATTCCTCTCTCTTTTCTTCTTTATTAGCCTTGCTAGCGGTCTGTCAATTTTGTTGATCTTTTCAAAAAACCAACTCCTGGATTCATTGATTTTTTGGAGGGTTTTTTGTGTCTCTGTCTCCTTCAGTTCTGCTCTGATCTTAGTTATTTCTTGCCTTCTGCTAGCTTTTGAATGTGTTTGCTCTTGCCTCTCTAGTTCTTTTAATTGTGATGTTAGAGTGTCAATTTTAGATCTTTCCTGCTTTCTCTTGTGGGCATTTAGTGCTATAAATTTCCCTCTACACACTGCTTTAAATGTGTCCCAGAGATTCTGGTATGTTGTATCTTTGTTCTCGTTGGTTTCAAAGAACATCTTTATTTCCGCTTTCATTTCGTTATGTACCCAGTAGTCATTCAGGAGCAGGTTGTTCAGTTTCCATGTAGTTGAGCGGTTTTGATTGAGTTTCTTAGTCCTGAGTTCCAGTTTGATTGCACTGTGGTCTGAGAGACAGTTTGTTGTAATTTCTGTTCTTTTACATTTGCTGAGGAGTGCTTTACTTCCAATGATGTGGTCAATTTTGGAATAAGTGCGATGTGGTGCTGAGAAGAATGTATATTCTGTTGATTTGGGGTGGAGAGTTCTATAGATGTCTATTAGGTCTGCTTAGTGCAGAGATGAGTTCAATTCCTGGATATCCTTGTTAACTTTCTGTCTCGTTGATCTGTCTAATGTTGACAGCGGAGTGTTGAAGTCTCCCATTATTATTGTATGGGAGTCTAAGTCTCTTTGTAAGTCTCTAAGGACTTGCTTTATGAATCTGGGTGCTCCTGTATTGGGTGCATATATATTTAGGAGAGTTCGCTCTTCCTGTTGAATTGATCCCTTTACCATTATGTAATGGCCTTCTTTGTCTCTTTTGATCTTTGATGGTTTAAAGTCTGTTTTATCAGAGACAAGGATTGCAACCCCTGCTTTTTTGTGTTCTCCATTTGCTTGGTAGATCTTCCTCCATCCCTTTATTTTGAGCCTATGCATGTCTCTGCATGTGAGATGGGTCTCCTGAATACAGTAGACTGATGGGTCTTGACTCTTTATCCAGTTTGCCAGTCTGTGTCTTTTTATTGGAGCATTTAGTCCATTAACATTTAAG
Source organism: Rhinopithecus roxellana (assembly GCF_007565055.1). NCBI lineage: Eukaryota > Metazoa > Chordata > Mammalia > Primates > Cercopithecidae > Rhinopithecus > Rhinopithecus roxellana. The sequence continues at coordinate 13,501,499 of NC_044562.1, read as the reverse complement.
GTTAATATTGTTATGTGTGAACTTGATCCTGCCATTATGATATTAACTGGTTATTTTGCTCGTTAGTTGATGCAGTTTCTTCCTAGCTTCGATGGTCTTTACTTTTTGGCATGTTTTTGCGATGGCTGGTACCGGTTGTTCCTTTCCATGTTTAGGGCTTCCTTCAGGGTCTCTTGTAAGGCAGGCCTGGTGGTGACAAAATCTCTAAGCATTTGCTTATCTGTAAAAGATTTTATTTCTCCTTCACTTATGAAACTTAGTTTGGCTGGATATGAAATTCTGGGTTGAAAATTCTTTTCTTTAAGAACGTTGAATATTGGCCCCCACTCTCTTCTGGCTTGTAGAGTTTCTGCCGAGAGATCTGCTGTTAGTCTGATGGGCTTCCCTTTGTGGGTAACCCGATCTTTCTTTCTGGCTGCCCTTAAGATTTTTTCCTTCATTTCAACTTTGGTGAATCTGGCAATTATGTTTCTTGGAGTTGCTCTTCTCGAGGATTATCTTTGTGGTGTTCTCTGTATTTCCTGAATTTGAATGTTGGCCTGCCCTACTAGGTTGGGGAAGTTCTCCTGGATGATATCCTGAAGAGTGTTTTCCAACTTGGTTCCATTTTCCCCCTCACTTTCAGGCACCCCAATCAGACGTAGATTTGGTCTTTTTACGTAATCCCATACTTCTTGCAGGCTTTGCTCATTTCTTTTTCTTCTTTTTTCTTTTGGTTTCTCTTCTCGCTTCATTTCATTCATTTGATCTTCAATCGCTGATACTCTTTCTTCCAGTTGATCGAGTCAGTTACTGAAGCTTGTGCATTTGTCACGTATTTCTCGTGTCACAGTTTTCATCTCTGTCATTTCATTTATGATCTTCTCTGCATTAATTAGTCTAGCTGTCAATTCTTCCACTCTTTTTTCAAGATTTTTAGTTTCTTTGCGCTGGGTACGTAATTCCTCCTTTAGCTCTGATAAGTTTGATGGACTGAAGCCTTCTTCTCTGCTCTCGTCCAAGTCATTCTCTGACCAGCTTTGATCCGTTGCTGGCGATGGGCTGCGCTCCTTTGCAGGGGGAGATGCGCTCTTATTTTTTGAATTTCCAGCTTTTCTGCCCTGCTTCTTCCCCATCTTTGTGGTTTTATCTGTCTCTGGTCTTTGGTGGTGGTGATGTACTGATGGGATTTTGGTATAGGTGTCCTTCCTGTTTGATAGTTTTCCTTCTGACAGTCAGAAGGACTGTCTGTTGGTCTGTTGGAGATTGCTTGAGGTCCACTCCAGACCCTGTTTGCCTGGGTATCAGCAGCAGAGGTTGCCGAAGATAGAATATTGCTGAACAGCGAGTGTACCTGTCTGATTCTTCCTTTGGAAGTTTCCTCTCAGGGGTGTACTCCACCCTGTGAGGTGTGGGGTGTCAGACTGCCCCTAGTGGGGGATTTCTCCCAGCTAGGCTACTCAGGGGTCAGGGACACACCTGAGCAGACAGTCTGTCCGTTCTCAGATCTCAACCTCCACGTTGGGAGATCCATGGCTCTCCCCAAAGCTGTCAGACAGAGTCGTTCGCGTCTGCACCGGCTCCCGCTACTTCCCCTGTTGGTCTTCAGCTGTGCGCTGTCCCCAGAGGTGGGGACTACAGAGACAGGCAGGCTTCCTTGAGCTGCTGTGAGCTCCACGCAGTTCGAGCTTCCCAGTGGCTTTGTTTACCTACTTAAGCCTCAGCAATGGCGGGCGCCCCTCCCCCAGCCTCGCTGCTGCCTTGCGGATAGATCGCGGCAGACTGCTGTGTTAGCAGTGAGGGAGGCTTCGTGGGCGTGGGACCCTCCCGGCCAGGTGTGGGATATATTCTCCTGGTGTGCCTGTCTCCTTAAAGCGCAGTATTGGGGTGGGAGTTACCCGATTTTCCAGGTGTTGTGTGTCTCAGTTCCCCTGGCTAGGAAAACGGATCCCCTTCCCCCTTGCGCTTCCAGGTGAGGCGATGCCTCGCCCTGCTTCAGCTCTCGCTGGTCAGGCTGCAGCAGCTGACCAGCACCGATTGTCCGGCACTCCCTAGTGAGATGACCCCAGTACCTCAGTTGAAAATGCAGAAATCACCGGTCTTCTGTGTCGCTCGCGCTGGGAGTTGGAGACTGGAGCTGTTCCTATTCGGCCATCTTGCTCCGCCCAGTTTTCTTGAGTGTGTCATGAAGTTGCTAGAAATGAAACTGCTGATTCAAATGGTAATTCCAATCTGAGATTTTTGAGAATCTATTGAACATTTTCCTAAAGTGACTGTACCATTTTTCCATTTCTACCAGCAATGTGTAAGATTACCAACTTCTTACCAACACATTTTATTGTCCATCTTATTTATTACAGCCCCCCAGAGAATACGATGTAGTATCTCGTGGTAATTTTAATTTGTATTCTCTAATAACACGTGATATTGAGCATATTTTTTTGTTTATTGACCTTTGTGTGCCTTCTTTGGAGAAATGTCTATTCAAATACATTGTCCAAATGTTAGTTAGGCTATTAGTCTTTATATTATTTATTTGTAATAAATATTTTCTCTCATTCTGAACTACAGTTTTATTTTGTTGGTAGTGCCTGTTGAGCACAAAATTTTTATTTTCAATGGATTCTAATTTACCTATTTATTTTCTTTTTTTGATTGTGGTTTTGGTGTCATTTCTAAAAAGATATTGCCTAGTTAATGTCATGGAGGTTTATATTTGTGTTTTCATCTAAGAATTTTATTATTCCATTCTCACTTTTAGATATTTGGTTAATTTGGAATTAATTTTAGTATATGAAATGAAGTATGGGTGTAACTTTTTGTTTTTTCAAGAAGATATCCACTTTACTCAACACCATTTTTTGTTCACCAAAACCTATTTGTTTCTGTCAAGGTGTCTTGAAACCCTTGTTAGTAAACAATTGATCAAAATATAAAAATTTATTTCTAGACTCTCAATTCTATTTCATATTTCCGTGTCTCTGTCCACATCCCAGTACCATACTGACCTAATTACTACAGTTTTGAAGTAAGTTTTGAAATTAGAAACTGTCAGTGCTCCATGTTTTGGGGTGTTTTTCAAGATCTTTAGGTTGTTTTGGGTCCGTTGTGTTTTCATGTAAATTTTAGAATCAGCTTGTCAATTTCTGAAGAAAAATGCAGTCGGAATTTTGATAAGAATTGCATTGAATCAGTAGATCAATTTGTGACTATGGACATTTTAACAATGTGAAATCTTCTGAGTCATGTATATAAAATGTCATTTTATTTATTTAGATCTTCTATAATTTTTTGCAATGTTTTGCACATTTTTGTTAAATTTATTCCTAAGTATTTCTTTGTTTTAATGATACTGTAAATGGAATTATTTACCTAAATTCATTTCTGGGTTATAAATTGATAGTTGGTAGAAATACACTTTAATTTGTTTATATTGATCCTGTGTCCTGCATCTTTGCTAAACTAATATATTTGCTCTAACAATGTGTGTGTGGTTTGCCTTAGAATACTCTACATACAAGGTCATGTCATTTTAAAATAGAGATAATTTTACTTTCCAATATGGACACCACTTATTTATTTATTTATTTATGCATGCATGCCTTTCTTTTTTTGAGGCTAGAACATCCAGTAGAATGTTGAATAGAGGTGTCAAGAACAGAAATACTTATATTGTTCTTACAGAGAAAACATTGAGTGTTTCATCATTAGCTGTGATGTTAGCTGTGAGTTTTTTGTAGATCCCTTTATCAGGTTGAGGAAGTTTCCTTCTACTCTTAATTATCAGTATTTGTCACCTAGGGCTGCTGTAATAAAATACCATAGGCTACGTGGCTTGAATAACACAAATTTACTTTCTCGCAGTACTGAAGGCTGGAAGTCTGAATTCAAGGTGCTAGCACGGTCAGGTTTTGGTGAGACTCTCTTTCTGGCTTGCAGATGGCTGTGTTTTGGTTGTGTGTCACATAACCCATGCTCAGTGCATGCATGTGGTGTGGGGACAGGTGGGTCGGGAGAGAGAAAGAGAGAGACCTATCTTTTAATAATGCCACTTATCATATCAAGTTAAGAACCCGTCAGTATGATCTTATTTAACCTTAACTACCTCCTAAAAACCGTATCTCAAAGTATAATCAGATTGGAGATTAGGGCTTCAATATATGAATATTGGAAGGTTACAATCAGTTCATAGCACTGAGCGTTGTTGATTTACATGAAAAGATACTGTATTTCATCAAATGCCTTTTCTGCATCACTTGAAATAATCATATGTACTTTGTCTTTATTTTATTATACGGTTATTACCTTAAATGATTTTTATAGTTTATTTGTTGCCAGACTCACTTTGCTAGTATTTTGTTGAAGATTTTTGTGTTGATATTCATAAGAGGTAGTGATCCCTAGTTTTCCTTCATGTCTTTTAGTTTCAGTGTCAGGGTAATAGTGGCCTCATAAAATCAGCTGGAAAATGCTCCTTCTCCTCCACTCTTTAGAAGGGTTTGTGAAGGATCAGTGCTAACTCTTCTTTAAATGTTTGGTAGAATTAACTACATCATCTAAGTCTGTATTTGAGTGTGTGTGTGCGTATGTGTGTGGAAAGTTCCTGGACCAATTCCTTTACTGGTTAAAGTCTATTCTGATTTTTCTTGAGTCAGTTTCAGTAGTTTGTGTCCTTCTTGAAATTTATCCAGTTCATCTAGATTGTCTAATTTCTTGACATAGTTCGTAATTTTCCTTTCTTATGTCTGCAATGTGAGTAGCAATGCCTTCTCTTTAATTCTGGATTTTAGTAAAACAAGTCTTCTTTTTTTTCTTCTCTTCAGCTATCTAGCTAAAGATTTGTCAATTTTGTTCATCTTTTCAAAGAACCAACTTTTGGGTTTGTTGATTTTTCTGTGGGATTTTTGGCCTTCATCTCATTTATTTCACCCTAATCTTTGTTTTTCTTCCTTTCCTTGCTTTGGGTTTACTTTGCTCTTATTTTTCTAGTTTCTTAAGGCAGAGATTTGTTATTTATTTGAGGTCATTTTTCTTTTTTAATGTAGCCATATACAGTTACAAATTGTCAAATGATGACAATTATTCAAGTATTTTGCATCTGGGGAGACTCCAAACCCATCTGTCTCCTCTAGCACATGCTAGGTTGTTGACTTTCAGTGTGATTGTGGCAATGTTCATTTTCAAGGCTACCATGTAGCTGGGGAGAGGGTTACGAGAAAAGGGCATGTAAAATGTCATAAAACTTCCTGTTCTTTCTGAGATTCTGTTATTTTTCTTGAATACGTGTTCCTTAGATTTTTTTTTCAAGCGTTTGGTTAATTTACAGAGTTCTGAAAAGAGTGATTTTTTTTTTTTTTTTTTTTTTTTTACAATGTTTGCCAGTGTTCTCATTGGTTTTTTTAAGGAGGAAGGGATTTTTGGAGGTTCTTGTTTTCTCATTTCCATTGATTTAATTCAATATTTTTATTATTAACCAGAATTTGAACTTGGACTTTCTAAATCCCGAGGTATTTTCACATGATTAACAGTTAAGAGAAAACCCAATGGGAAATCAATAAAAGTATTAATTTGCTGGTAATTTTGGAATAATCTACCCAAACTACTTCAATGCCTATCTCTTTGATTTTCATACCTCTTAAAGCACAGAACTATTATTTCAAATACAATTAAATGCAGAAGTTAAATAGATATAAAATGATTCAAAACAAAGATGCCTATGTTGAAGTGGGAGTGAGACAGCCTTGTGGATTTCTGCCTCCTCTCTTCTCTGCTTGTGGGAGAACTTGAGGAAATCCCAGCATCCTCAACAGAAGCCCCAGGTTTCCATAAATACAGTTTGAAAAACAAAGTAGCAGCTGGATAAGGTGAGAGCAACAGAGGGGCGAGAGGGGAAATGGCTTCCCCAACATTAACAGGTGAAGATACAGATCTTGTGATTCTAGCCCAGTTTTCTGTCTTCTCCCATACAGAAGATTCTCCATAACGCTGTATTTTTCCACTCTTCATCTGATTAAATTGCAACTCATTTGCATTGTTGAGGCACATTATTATTTTCGTCATTTAGTAATATTATGTGCAACTTCCTTCATTTTAAAATATGTGTTTAACTTGAAATATATGCTGGCTCTGTCTTTAAAGAAAACAGCAAACATTTGATGCCAGAAAAACAACCAAAATGACAACCTACAAAAAAGAAATAAAAAATCCTGCCCTATTAAAAAAGGCCTTTCTGAAATAGGATTTTTGTTACATCTCGACAAAGAAAAAAAGTACAAATTAAATATCAGTGCAGGAGAATTGCAAGAAAATGCAATTTCCCAAAAATGAACTAACTTTATCCTTTTAGCATTTGGATTTAACTAGCTAATCATCCTGTCTTTATTAGTTTGTCTTTGTTTTTCCAGGATACTTTTAAAATATGAAGAAAATAAAATAGCTCTTTACTTCTTTGATTACTTTTTGGAGAATCTTACATTGTTGAAAATTTATGGCATGACCAAATACATCACATTTATCATAAAACAGAAAGAGGTTCTCTTTTCTTGGCCTGTGTCAGGGAATCAGTTTGAAATCTCTTTTTCAAGGCTCTATGAAATGATTTTGTTGAGAACAAGGGTCATGGCTGCTGTGACTGAATAACACTAATTTTTTTTTTTTTTTTTTTTTTTTTTTTTTTTTTTTTTTTGAGACAGAGGCTCGTTCTGTTGCCCAGGCTGTAGTGCAGTGGCGCGATCTCCGCTTTTTGCAAGCTCTGCTTCCCAGGTTCACGCCATTCTCCTGCCTCAGCCTCCCGAGTAGCTGGGACTACAGGCGTCTGCCACCAAGCCAGGCTAATTTTTTGTGTTTTTAGTAGAGATGGGGTTTCACTGTGTTAGCCAGGACGGTCTCGATCTCCTGACCTCATAATCCGCCCGCCTCGGCCTCCCAGAGTGCTGGGATTAGGGGCGTGAGCCACCGCACCTGCCCTGAATATCACTGATTTTTAACAAGCTGCTTCATAATATGTTTCTCTTCCATTTATTTCACTCATTTATGCCACAAGCAATACATTCATAAATGCAATAAATGTTTTTTAAATGCATGAACACTTTCATATTTATCTGGAAGCCTTCAATAAATCTTCATTTTATATAATGATTCATCTGGAATATTCCAGATATGGTATTTATAAAGCATTTTCTATTTCAATCATGAAATTTACTCCAAGCCCAATTTTCAGCCCAGAGCAAGGAATTCAGAAAATATGTCCACTTATAACATTTACTTTCTCTTCATATTACAAATATTACTTAGGTCAATCTTACAAGTTCCCTAAGTGGTCACTGAGGCAAATAACACTAAATCCAGAAGGTGTATGGTAAGGAAGCTATTGATGGCCAGAGGACTGAAATGTACAGTATTCTTTGCAGAGCATTTCCCCTAGCCTTCTACCTTTCTCTTCACTGCCTAGAAAACAGAAAATACAGCTCAGTTTCCTGTGCTCCTGAAGTTATCCCTGACTTTACCAGGAAGAGTTAGTTGCTTGTACCTCTATAGTTCACAGAGTAGGAAATATACTTACTTTTTGAAAGCATTAATCATGATTTCATTCATTGCCTTTCTGTCTGTCTCTTTCATACAAGAAAGCAGAAAAAGTATTCATCTCACCTTTATAACTCCTGTATCTGTCACAGAATAAGTATCCAATAATAATATTTTAAAGAAATGAAAGAATGAATGATACATGATGTGCAGCAGCATGCTGGAAAATGTGAGACAATAGAATGAATTTATGCATTTTTCTCTGGCAGGCTAGTAGGAATAAACTAGATTCTATATAACCAGAGTAGAAAGGATTATCCTACACTCTATCCTGGTGCCTTCACTGTTTGAAAGAAATAAGAAAGGCCTTGGTCTAGACCAGGAGATGCTGGCTGGCTTGACATTCTGTCTGATTATTTATCTCTGACAGTTTGTCTCTTAAATCAAGCTAGGCAGCATACAAGCATTTTTCATAAATATTTTTTAAAATAGATGAATAGAAAGAAAAGGTAAACTTCATCTTGAGCATGTCTACTTTTTTATTTTCAATAAGAGGGTCTCCAAGTCTGATAAAAATCATCTAAATATTTCTTAGAAATACAGATTCCATATGTCCAAACAAGGTTACCAAATTAAACTTTCAGAGGTAGAGGGGGATGTATTTTAAACAAAAGTCTCAAATGCTTCTTACTATCAGGCTTGTTTGAAAAACACTAATCTAAGGAATACTAAACACAGGAGAAAGACAAGTTCTTCTACTTTATAGATGTGCAATGTGGATTCAGGGGACGACACTTCAACTTTACATAATGGTGTATTTTTACCTCCAGATCACAACCTTTCTCACCCTTGTTTTCCAAAATAAAAAGGATAATAAATGTTCTAGTAGATTAAACAATAATTGACACAAACACACACACCCAAAGTCAAAACAACAAATTAAACAATACAAAATGGCTTTAACACATTCTTTCATGCTCAATAAGGCACGCAAAAATGAATGTCAGGTAAAGTGCAATCTGTCTCTTAAAGCTTTCTATTTTCTCCCTAGGAAAGAGAGAGTTATAAGTAAGGACCTGCAATCAAAGTAGGCCAAAATAATCTCTGATATTTAAAAATGAGTTTGAAAATTTTGAAGTCCTTTTTCTCTCTTGATAAATCCTTACTCTCAAGAACATCATCAGTAGCAAATATTTGGGATTGGAAAAATGAGCCTCAGACTGCAGCCCAGATCCCAGAAACGGCAGCTGAGGGGATGAGGAGTCTTCAAAACAAGGTACTCCTGAGGGTGTCCTGCAACTTTTCAGAATGGGCCTGCCATAGTAACCAGCTGTGTTTAGTCGCTGACCTCAAACAGACTCCAGACAACAATATCTTGTTTTAAAAGTAAGCAGGTATATTTGATTTCTATTGCTACCATAACAAATTACAACAAATTTGATGGTTTAAGAAACACAAATTATTTTAGAATTCTGTTGGTCAGAAGTCTGTCCAGGCCTGACTAGCCTAAATCAACGTGTTGTCAGGGTGACATTCCTGTCTGGATATTCCTTGTTAATTCAAGTGGAATTAGATTCCTTGCAGCTAGAGGGCCCAAATCCCCCTTTTCTTACTGGCTGTAAACTCAAGGCCATTCTCAACTTCTAGAGGTAGCAGTATTCCTTGGCTCCTGGCCAGATCCTCAATCCTTGGCTTCTCCATCTGGAAAGCCAGAGGCAGAATACTGAGTCTTCTCACATAGCATCTCTCTGACCTTTTCCATCTTCGCATCTCTTTCTTCCAGCCAGAAAAAAGTTCACCAGTGTCAATAACTCACGTGCTTTATTGGGCTCACCTGCGTAATCCAGGCTAATCTGTTCATCTGAAGCTCCTTACCCTTATTTTGGTGTAACAGAAAAAAATAGTAACAAAACAATTAACATACTTTATTAATATTGTAATGGTCTGTTTATTGTAGTTATTTCATATCTGGACAGTTAAGTAGAACCTATAGGTAGAAACAGATACAAAGGCACATGGCTATAAAATTTGTAAAAATTGCAGTAATATTAAACTAGTGAGGATAGAAAGGCTATTCAATAAGTGATGTTGGGACTTTAAGATAATTACCTATTTTAAAAAGATAATATTTACTTAAGTTCTTACAAAAATTAATTACAGAAAAATCACAGATTGAAAACTAAAAATGCCTATAACCACAAAAGATCTAGAAGAATATATAGATAGATAAAATTAAAATATTTCACTGAGAAAGCTTATCATAGCAGGTAACAAAACTCATGAGAAGAAAATAAAATGACAGAAAAGTTAACACAAAACAAAAGGTAAACAATTCATCAATGAATGAGACTCATTGACTTAACTAAGGATCATCTATTGAATGAATGAAATAGAGCTGTATATTTTAATATGAAAAGTTTCTGACATATTTGGAGTGAGAGTCAAAATGCAGTATATTATGTATAATAGAATTAAATACAATGTATCATTTAGTCACAAATGTTCAAAAGTTTATTCATTGCTTTGGTTTTGTTATGCAACTTGTGTAAAAGTGTCTTCATATGTCTTTGGTACACATCAGTGGAAATTGTTGCCACCAAAATGTTGTTTCTGGGATATCCAGTATGTCTTAATGATCTCATTGCATTGTTTATGATATTAAGGATATCACCACTGGACCTCTGGAGACGAGTCCTAACCTGTTCTCTTATGAGACAAAAACCTTGCAATTTAATGTTGTTAAAAGCAACGTACCCCTGAGCTTTACTTGGGAAGCCGAGGTGGGTGGAACATGAGGTCAGGAGTTCGAGAACAGCCTGACCAACACAGTGAAACCCATCTCTACTAAAAATACAAAAATTAGCTGGATATGGTGGCGTGTGCCTGTAATCCCAGCAACTCAGAAGGCTGAGGAAGGAGGATCGCTTGAACCCGAGAGTTGGAGGTTGCAGCGAGCGAAGATCACACCATTGCACTCCAGTCTGGGTGACAGACTGGACTCTGTCTCAAAAAAAAAAGAAAGCAATGCGCCCTCAAGGTGGAACTATTCATTGCTCATCTTTTTATTTGAAGGGTGTGATAGATGACAAGGATGTTTCTCATTATTCAGTCCGGCTAAAGAAACATTATAGGACCTATACTCAGTCTTATATAGATACGTCCATTACATTTATAACTAATATTGAGCAAGTGTATCCATAGCAAAGCAAGCTAGCTGAACAATACAAAATAAACTCTTCACTTTCAAGACCACTAAACTATAAATGAACCACCATTGTAAACTTATCTTAGGGACATGACTTCTATTTAGCCTTCATGTTGCTTTGTTTACCTGTCAGTATAATAAAGAGTAAATTAAAATGTGGCAATGTTTACTACCATCCTAGCACAGAACAATGTAATACAGATTTGCCTGCACACAGATTGATGAGTTAGGTGACTTGCCACAAAGCTAAAGAAAGTAAATTAATTGGTCTTATTGATGTCTTTCCTTCTTTCCTCATCAGAAATGCCAAGTGTGTCTGACATATGTGTCAGTCTCTTTATTTTGTAGGAAATAAATCTTGCTTTTTTAATCTACCAGTTGTCAATCAAAATTGTTTTATTTATTTTTAAATCATTCAATGGAAAAATAATCCACAATTCTCTTTCATTTGCCAGACCCGGTAGTGTCTATGTTTCTAAATGTGGAGATTATCTCTTAAAGGAAAAAAAAAATAGCCATTCAAAGAAAGTGTGTTTTAAAAATCACAGTGGTCAGAGAGAACTTCAGGGTGTTACAGGGTTCCTCCTCTTTATTCATGCAGATACCTGAAGTCGAGGTATAAGCACAAGGCCCTAATGCAGGGATCAGCAAACGGTAGCCCATTGGACAAATCCAGCCCAATGCCTGCCTTTGTGTAATCCAGGAGTACAGAATGGATTTCATATATTTTAATGGTTGAAAAACATTTTGTAATATATGAAAATAATATAAAATTCAAATTTCAATTTTCCTAAATAAAATGTTACTGGAACAAAACCCCTTTGTTGATATATTATCTATGGCAACTTTCCTGCCACCAAAGTAGAATTGAATAGTTGCTCAATCTACGATATTTACAATCTGGATATTTGCAGAAAATATTAACCAGCCCCTGCTTTATGGTCACAAATATCTCAGGAGACCACAAACTGCTTCCTTTTTGGCTTCCTTATTTTTTTAAATCACTTTCCTTTTTACTCAACCTTATAGCATATTGTCTTGGTTTCTGTCTACACTATACTAGGTATGCGTGTGATAAGTTAAATGAAGAATGTAAAGCATGGCACAAACAAGAGTTCTCCGGTATGTAAGGTTCTGTTCTTTAATCATTTCCTCTGTCTACTTTTGTCCCAGCTGTAGCACCAGAGAATGCAACATATACTTGTGGAGCTTACTCTAGCAACATTCTCTGGTGTTTTCAACTACTGATCTTGCTCCTTTTCTTACTATCTTAAAAGTATTGGCCAGGCGCAGTGGCTCACGCCTGTAATCCCAGCACTTTGGGAGGCTGAGGCAGGCGGATCATGAGATCAGGAGATCGAGACCATCCTGGCAAACACAGTGTAAACCTCGTCTCTACTAAAAATACAAAAAAAAAAAAAAAAAAAAAAAATCAGCCACGTGTGGTGGCAGGTGCCTGTAGTCCCAGCTATTCAGGAGGCTGAAGCTGGAGAATGGCATGAACCTGGGAGGCAGAGCTTGCAGTGAGTTGAGATCACGCCACTGCACTCGAGCCTGGGCGACAGAGCGAGACCTGTCTCAAAAAAAAAAAAAAAAAAAAAAGAAAGTGTTAAAGATTCATTTGAACAAATAATAAAACCTGTCAATTCTTTCAACCCTCCAGGCTACAATTGACTACACTTTATCTGATCTTTTCTTCTTGGAAACAGTTGTGTTATTTATACTCTGATAAGACTCAGTGCAAACACATGTTTCTTCAAGGCAGTCTCTTTCCCCTAGGCACAGATCTTCTCAGATTTCAGAGGTCTAAAACCTAGAATATAAAATTGAAAGTGGTGAGGCAACACTGTGTTTGTGATAAACTGTTAGAGAGAGAAGGGAAAAAAACAAAGTTGACTTTTTTCTGCTTAACTTAAAACCTCCAGATACAGTAATTCTAATCAAGACTTTGTTTTTTTTTTCTGTTTTATCCATATGCCAACCATCTCAAAATTGGTAGAAAATTCTGTTAGCCCATTTTCTTGACATTATAAATGGATTTAATTTTATATTGACATAGTGCATCTTTGAAAGTTATGAATATATTTTTAAAGCACATATTTGCTTTTTAAGATATGACTTTTTCCAATTATGTTTTTGTATGTGTGTGTGTGGAGGAGGGGAGTATTTTTTAAAAAGAGAGAATATTTTCTAATTTTCTTAGTATATATTGTCAATTGTAGTCCAGACTGTATCTGTAAAACCAAAGGCCAAGTAACAATACATAGCTTTCCCTGTAATCCTGTTTGCCTTTAAAGGGATGTTAATGTTCAAAATCCCTGCAGATTGATACTGAGCACAGATGTGCACAGCAGTAAGTGCACAATATGCAGGCACGTACCTTATCTTCCAAAGGAGCAGTTGAAAATGGCACTCAACCTAATTAGCTCTCAAAAATGATTTAGAAGGACAAGAATTGGGAAAACAGTCAGAGTTAGACAATGATACTAAATTTTGAAATAGAAATGCATCTTTAGCAGAAAGTCATTTAAAAAATTCATATGAGGGGATAAGAATAATAACATAATCATTTAGGGTCAACCTCTACTGTGATTCCATAAGCCTCAATTTTAAGTCTACAATTAGGTACGACCCTGCATGAAGAGGCCTTCCTTCGAACCATCTAACGCTATAGCTTGTATAGGAGTATATTTCACCCGTGCATTCCCTACCTCTGATCTTGACCTCCACCTGTTTCGTTCCAGCTTCTTTTAGTGCCTCCAGTTTTCATGGCCAGTGATGAACTCATAGATCCTGACTTCTGCCTCCATCTTCTCTTAATGCTCCATCTTTACTTTAGGCAATGCATTTTCATTGAAAATTTGGCACAGGGCTTCCTTGTGTGGATTGGGCCTTTGAAGTAGTTCCTGGGAGATATAATGTTATCTCCTTAGAATAGCCTGAGCAAATAATAGTAGTGATGACAATGTGGGTGATAGTCTGCTTTCAGGAATGCCTGAAGATGCACCATTTTCTTGGACATCCTGGACTTTTTGTTGTTTGTGGCTCTCATTTGGTTTTTGATATCAGGGCTTTCCAGAAAAGCTTCTTGGAGACAGTATCTGAAGCTGTTTCTGAAGGAACAGTTCCCTAAAGGTTTTAAAATAGAATAAAGAAAGATTGGAGGAAAAGTCCACAAATTGCCTTCTCCATCCCACCTACATTTGGTGAAAATATCCTCTACATCCCGTGTGCATAGATATGCAAAGACTGATGTTATTTAAATATATGTTTATAAAAACAAAGGGTGTAACATAAATTTCTAAGAATTCTAGCATGCAGTAATTAATTTCTCCAAGAACTCTGATTTACAATATTGTACACTTTGATAACCATATTTACTTTTATTCTTTATCATATAGAGAAAAAACAGAACATTTTTATCTTCACATGTAATCTAAATAGATTGAAAGAGGTTGTTCAGACACAGTAAAACTTTCTCTATTCAACATATTATTTAACCTTCTCTTCAGAATATTGCTGTATATATTTAGAAGTATAGACCCCTTTTCCAAACTTGAAAGATGCCTGACATTGGATGGCAACCTAGGTTTGAGTTCTGGCTCTGTTGCTAACTCGCTGGGTGGTCATGGACAATTTATGTGACATAACTCCATTTATCCATGTGTGATATGTGGATGACACTCCTGTGAAAGGCTATGGTGTGGATTAAAGTGAGATAATGTTGGCTAAGCATGTTGTAAAGTAGACAATAAACATCACTTCCCTTCTTCTTCCTTTCCACTGAAAAAGTTTTATTCCAGCCATCTTTTTAGTCCAATTCCTGAAACTTGGGTCGTCTCTGATCTCCTTTCCAGTTCTCCCCACATATACACTTTCTGCTTCTTGCTATTTAAACTACCCACAAATTTGTAGCTCAGGATGACTTGTATTTTGTGATGAATCGCAGATTGATTTCCACTATCAAGAAGTAGTCCTCACCCATCCTTCTTGCTATTATTTTTCCTCTCTGCAGAAGTTTGCCCTCCAGCAAGAAGAATTTCGCTCTTCCCATAAAAACACAAGTCTGAGGCTTCTCTCAGAGACATTTATTTTACCAGAATCATATTATCCAGTCATGAAAGAACATTTTTCTCATATTTGTCTTAAATCAAACATCTGCCCTCTATAGAATTTAACAGAATTTCTATTTTGCATAATAGAATTTATATTTTGCATTACAGAATTTATGTAAACTACATAATTTGCATAAAATGATATATTTTAAAATGCATAATAAAATAAATGTAAATAAAATCTTTGTTACTCCATGTCATGACCAATTGTTAATTTCATAAGCAAGCAGATTTTTTTTCTCACCACTCAGATTCACTTGATCTGATTATTCAGTAATGTTCCCATCAATCTGATAAGCACACACACACACACGGTGAGAAACATAGGAGGAGGTTTATTAAATACAGTATAATTTTAATAATCATTGTTTTTCTAATTTGAACCCTTATGAAATAATCTTTCTGAACTTGTCTGAAAATACTTGGATGTACAGATATCCATATTTTAAAATTATTTCATCCATCTTCCTGATTGGCACAAACAGAGTCCATGCTGAAAGTCGTGTCTTCCAGCTGATGGCTTGGGAATCTCTGCATTGGAATTTCAACTAGAAACCCAGGGTTACACTGGCTGCCACTCAAACAGAGAAGCCAAAAATCAGTTTGCTTCCATCTGGGTAGGTAGAACTTTAGCCTGTCATTTCTGAAACATATTAATAACCAGGAAGAGATCTTCCCTGCAAACTTCTAGAGGGAAGTATTGAGAAAAATTCTAAAGGAAAGTGGTGATAATCTGTGAAACTTTATAATCTCCCATAAGGCAGAAAGGAAAGCTGTACCTTGCCAAAGCACCTTCACGTCTCTCAGCATCTCCAGCTCTCCTTTCAGAGAGCCTCAAGCCTAGGAGAAGTTATGAGTCAAAAGTCATGTCTCCCTTCTGTTGTTTAAAATAGGTCACAGCACTTTGTTTTCTTAACAGAAAGCTGAGGACCACAAGGTATATTAACTTGGACAAATGACAGTTTTATTCAATTTCTTCCTAAATGTAAAAAAAAAAAAGTTGATTTTTCTAAGGAAGGGATCTGTGACCTCATAATTACTTTCCCACTTGTGCATCTAATATGAAAAAATATATATATTTAAAATGAGATATTGTGACTCGATTGGATACATCAGAGTGCTCCATGTCTTGTCTTTTACCTTGGGGCTCGGGTAGAGACAACATTCTTGCTCACAGACACCATCAAGTCTGAAGCACAGGGATGTGGTTTGTCTTCAGAAACTGTTCAGAAACAGTTTCTTTGAAAACATTGTTTTCAAAGAAAACAATGATTATTAAAATTATACTGTATTTAATAAACCTCCTCCTATGTTTCTCACCGTGTGTGTGTGTGTGCTTATCAGATTGATGGGAACATTACCTTCCACCATCTTGACTTTACCAGTTATGTATTTCTGCCAAAGACACTCACCCTGGCTATATCATATCTCTGTAAGGCATTTGTTCCATTTATCAAATCACAGATTCCTCAAATCTTAGGAACAGGGAGCTAGACAAAATATTCCTAAACCTTCAAGAAATATGGTAATTAAATGTGCAAAGAGAATTGATACTTTATCTTGCTGGAGATTGCTTCCAGAGTAGAGCAGTCTAATGCTTCTCTTAATCCTCTAGTTTCTCCATCCTATTTGATAACGTATCTGTAGCATTGTATCTATCTGGAAAAATTTATACGTTAAGTGGTTGGATAGTGTCACCTCCTTTTGACCGTTCATTCATGTATTTATTTAATATTTGATGAATACTGACTATGTATTTACCAGGCACTGAAGCCACAGAAGTGAAGAAGATGGGCATAGTCTTAGAACCATCACTGTGTTCACGGCGTCTATTGTAACCTGTTCTCTTCTACATTTCCTAGCTGCTCCAGTTCTTCTTTGATTATGATTACTTGCTTTTTTTGTCCACCTATGCTCTCACACCTACACTTTCGGTCTGTTGTAGCTCTTCAAGGACCAACTTGATTTCTGCCTTGGAAATCATCAGCACCAGATCACAGATGGAAACCGATCACCCCAGCTCAGCTCAGCTCACACCTCAGGTTTCCCAGGCCCTGGAACCCTCCTCAGCAGCAGTGAAATGCCCGGGCTTCCAACTGGAATCAAAGAGGTCTGTGGCAGAGTTTAGGATATGGGCTCTTCTTTGTGCAGTTGAGGACTGGAGTCTCTCAATAGCCTGTTCTTGCTTCTGCTGCAGGATTCAGTCCTGAAGTTCCCATGAAAAAGAACCATATGATGCCTACAATGACCCCTTACCTTGTTTTCAGGCCTCAGAAAAGATTCAGCACCGGGTATTGGCACTATTGTGTGGGATCTCAAACATGACAATTATCCTTTTTTATCTTTTTTAGTGTTATTGCTTCAATTAGTTTGCAACTAATATTCATTTCCAGATGCTTTATTTGCTCAGACTCACTATGGATGCTCAAAAAATTGCAAAGGGTCACAAAAACAAAAGTTATAAAAATTATGACTCCTTTATTCAACCAGATGCCATACTTCCGAGGTAATTGGCTTGCAAATTAGTGCTGATGAATTCTGAAAGCAGTGCTAGTGAGAACAGCCTCTATCGCCATCACTACCTCCACAAGACACACACACACACACGTGCACACACACAGGAATCACAATTCAATAAACAATTATTAAAAATAACAATCAAACACATATAACATGTATATATGGCAATTATTATATGCCATTCACTATTCTAAGCAATAACTTATTGAATCATCACCCCATTTGTGTGAAGTAAGTACTGTCCGTCACATGTATGAGGGAGCTGAGGCACTGCAAGCTTGAGCAATTTGTCCCAACTTCCATAGGAAGTAAATATTGAAGCCACATCTAAACCCAGGGAGTCTGATTTAAAAGCCTGTTGCCAAAATGGCTTCTCATTACTGCTTTTATAGGATTATTAAAAGAATATGATTCATCAGCCCCTGCATTTATATCATTCTAAACAAAGACATATGGAGCATCCATTCTAGTCTGTCACTGTGCCGGTTACTTGTAATATAAGGAAAATAAGAGACTTGCTCTGCTTTAAGATATTCACAGTCTAATAGACTATATATATAGGTTTATATAGATATTTGCACTATAGTAAAAGTTGTAATAGATCATAAAAGCCCACACAGTGGCAGTGATAACTAAGTCCATGTTCACAACATAAAGGATGCTCTGTGAGAACAAAAGGACATTTAATATCCCCCATCTTTTTGAAAGTTGCCACAGTGGATTGAAAGGAGCAAGAGGTTGTAATAGACAGAACCATATGAAACCTGATGTTTTAAAGGTTAAAAACTTTTGAATATTGGCAATTTCATTTGGTTAAACCAAATATTTATGCAAAACATCTTCCTTAAATTTGATATTATTATTTATTAGCAGAGTCTTTGACTTCTTGGTTTTTAATGGTATTATTTCTTAAGAGAAAACAACGATATTTTATCATTTTCACAGTGCGCTTAACATTTTATGGACTAGGCAAAGCTGAGAAAAGTTTTCGTGTTACAATCACGTGATGTATATGCAATAAGTTGTATAGAACTTCAAATAAGGCATAAATCCTCTGGACATTTGTAGGTGGTTTCTTACCAGAAAATGATTTGAAAAAAAATTGGTTAAATGAAGACAAAGAGAAAGGAGAGTGTTTTGTTTACTTCTTCATCTCCACAGTCATCTCCTCTTAAACAGTAACCATTACTGGTATTTATAATTAATCATCACTTGCTCAGTGAGGAACTTGTGTGACACACACAGATCAGAAGATTTGAACTAAGACAAATCTTAGAGAACTAAGACAACCTCATCAGGCATTTTAAGTCAAAAAATGAATGGTGAAGGTTTTTATAATTTTTAAAAAACATATACTATTTTATATATTCGAGGACTAAGATTCTTTTACTATGGCCTCTTAAAGGGGTCAGGCTACTTTACTACAACGGGCCTTGCTTTTTTACTTGTAAGAGTGATAAAGTAAGATTTAGGGCCTCTAAGGCCCAGATCAAACTCCCAAACTCTCTGACTCACCTCTAGTATGAAAACAGCCACCCACCAGCCTCCCTGCTTTCATTCTTGTCTCCCAATATCTATCTGTTCCTTCAGAGCAATAAGAATCATTCCTATAAAAGTGTAAATCAGGCCACATGACACCACAATTGAGAATTCCCCAATAGTTTATCACTCCTTTAACAATGAAATCCACGTTCCCAATCAACAGAATAAAGTTCCATGAGACCTGGACCTGACTATTTCACTGGTGGTTGTTATCAAAGTGTGGTTAAAGAAATCAGTGGAAATCTAGATTATGAATGGTTGGATCCTTTCTTCATGATAAGGTATGCATGAAAGATAATGTCCTGAAATGTGTTTCCTCAGAGGAGAATTTCAAACTTTAATCAAGGTCAAATCTTATTGTAAAATGATGATGCTGACACAGGAAGTTAGATCATCTGAAAGGAAGAAAGCAGAGGGAAAGATCATTGTAAGCTTTCACTCCTTCCTGATGATATAAGTGATTGATACCCATTCTCTTCCATGCTTACCATTGTCTTTGTCCTCCTGCAGATTTTCTTTATTTGAGAGTCTTTGGGATTAGAAGGAATGAAGCTATACTTTTTGTATACAGGACATCCTTGCAGATACTAGGAGATGTGTCCCAGGGCAAGGTGATCTCAGTAACATCTGTCTCTTCACTGACACACTGGGATACCATACGCACATATAAGATGAATTTAAATCCTGCCTGTGACTTCAATATAAGAAGATGCTGATAGCTTGTGACTTCAGTATAAGAAAATGCTATTATAAACCTCTTGTTCCTTCCACTCCATAGTGAGGAGACACTGGGATGCCTTTTGCTGGGAAAAGGGCAAATATGATCAACTCGAACATTTTCAAGAAGAAATTACAAGATAATAAATAAGAAATGATAAATTATAAGTGACTTTGTTGACATATCAACCAAACACAACGTGTCAACTTCATTTGAGTTCTGATTTGAACCAGTCAAATGAAGAGTGATAGTGTAATGGGGATGGAGAAGACAGAGGAGGACGGGGGCGTGGGGGGATATGAGAATTCTTGAGATTTGAATGTTTAATTGATATTTGATTTGTGCTTTTGAAAGTGAACATCTCTCACCTATTTATAAATACCAGCTATTTACCAATGAAGTTATATGATGTCTTTGATTTGGCTCAGAGTAGTCCATCTATTTACAGCACAGGTATGCAGCTATAAAAAATAATAGCTTTGTATTAAGAAATTTTGAAGCAGAGTAATGGATCTATAATGTTTCATTATGCCACTTTGTTCTACTTTTATTTATGTTTAAGCTTCTGTAATTTAAAGAAGGAGGAGTGTAGTAGAAGAAGAAACCGTGTAATGCAGTAGGGAAGAGTGAGGCCTATGAAAACGGAATCCTGTTTGTGCCCAGCTAGAAATAACTCAAATCGAAATCTGCTTTGAACACGTGTGGCTAAACAACACATGGTGACAGGCTGGATCGTGAAAATGCCCACATGTTCTGGATCTTTAGAATACAGAACACATTTCAAAAGCTCACTAGGGTCAGAGAAGGATGTTACTCTGAGAGTTGTTTAAAAGTGTCTTTAGCAAAAGGTGGGAGAATTACCAAGATGAGAAATCAAGACAAGGCAGGATGAGTCTACAAAGTGGTGAGGAGAGGCAGCTATGCAGTCATGTCACCCACCACAGGGCACGGTAAAGGAAGTGAGCAGCAAGGTGTGTGGGAATGAGGCAAAATCACTTAGCTCACTAATTCCAAAACCTCTGAGTTTTCTTGAGCTTGGAACTGCCTATGCTGGTGGGGTTGGTCCTTGGCCACCAGGCCATTTGGACTGATGGCGGTGATTAGACTGCTTCAATGCGATGACTCCTTCCCTTGGGAATGAATGGTGGATTGTATACTCTAACCTCTTTTCAGCTGCAAAACTGAGTGCCATTCTGCAAATGCTGATTATCTGCATTGCTAAATGGATGCAGTACACTGAGATAAGCCTAAGAGTTCATCAGCAGATGGACAACTTCAATACACAGTTCCTTTGAGGGAGGCGGGGAAAATAACATTTGATGAGAAACTGCCTTGGAATTCAATTTTTGATGGTGTTTTGATTTTATTTGTGGTCCATTAAAAGTCACTTTTCTCGGCCGGGCGCGGTGGCTCACACCTGTAATCCCAGCACTTTGGGAGGCCGAGGTGGATGGATCACGAGGTCAGGAGATCGAGACCATCCTGGCTAACACGGTGAAACCCTGCCTCTACTAAAAATACAAAAAATTAGCCAGGCATGGTGGCGGGCGCCTGTAGTCCCAGCTACTCAGGAGGCTGAGGCAGGAGAATGTTGTGAACCCAGGAGGCAGAGCTTGCAGTGAGCCTAGATCGCACCACTGCACTGCAGCCCGGACGACAGAGCGAGACTCCTTCTAGAAAAAAAAAAAAGGTCACTTTTCTCTTCGTCCATCCACTGAGGTAATTGAAAGTTCAGGAATTTGGAGGTTACTAAGCATTTTCTTGGCAATAGTTTTTTGGGCAGTTGGACCAAAGAGTCCTGCTGCTACAAAGAGTAAAATAAAGAATCTGAGACTTTTGACAAGACAGACTCTAAAAGCTATTAAGTTAGGTTTGAACAATCTGAGCACATTTCATCTTGGGAAGAGTGCTGAGAAGAATAGGAATTTTGCTATTTGCATTCCCCTGAATATAGTAAGCTAAAATAAATTCTAATACTAAAATTAACTTTTTATTTTTTTACCCATAGAGAAAGAAGTGCAAAGCTTCTCTCACTCATATCTTCCCCCAAGCAAACAAGTATATATAAAAATAGTGGTAAAATTGAGGTATTAAAATACAATATTTTTTCTAAGAAATGAAAATATGATCAGAAAATACATCCATCCTTCTTCAGAGATAAACTTTATAATGAGTAATATTAAATGGAAATGCAAGAGTTTTCAGAACGAAAAAGTACAAAGAAAAACACATTTAAAAGATAAACAGACCTATATCTACCATACAGGTAGAATCACTTCTGGACTCTTGTTTCTTCGTGAAAAGTTAATTTAGGTCATGTGATAAACTATGGTGATATCATTTATTTCCCCTTTTCCATGTATTTCAGCTTGGGAACTAGGCCTGCATTAAAGTGTGTGGGGTTTGGGGTTTGGAGAATACATTTTGGAGACAGAAATGTTAGTAACAGGATTTGATGTACGTGTTTACTGAAAAGTGACTCAAGTGCCTCAGGGAACAGTAATTTGGAGAGAAGGACGTGCTGTGTCTGCTGATGCTGACAGAACCTAAAACTCTTACAAGTATATTGTCAAAACACAGGCCAGCACCAGAACCACAGGAAACAGGTGCGGCTGGCTCAGTTTCTTCTTAAATGCCATCTTGGGCCAGTTATGGTGGGTGAAGCCTGTAATCCCAGGACTTTGGGAGGCTGAGGCAGGAGGATCACTTGAGGCTAGGAGTTCAAGACCAGTCTAGGAAACATAGTGCAATTCTCTCTCTCTCTCTCTCTCTTTTTTAAAATTTTGTTCTAAGTTCTGGGATACATGTGCAGAACGCATAGGTTTGTTACATAGGTATATGTATGGTGGTTTGCTGCACCTATCAACCTGTCATCTAGGTTTTAAGCCCCATGTGCATTAGGCATTTCTCCTAATGCTCTCCCTTCCCCTTCCCACAGTACCCTCTATGTGTTGTTCCCATCCCTGTGTCCATGTGTTCTCATTGTTCAACTCTCACTTATGAGTGAGAACATGCGGTGTTTGGTTTTCTGTTCCTGTGTTTGCTGACAGTGATGGCTTCCAGCTTCATCCATGTACCCTGCAAAAGACATGAATGCATTCTTTCTTATGGCTGCATAGTATTCTGTGGTGTATCTGTGCCCCGTTGTCTTCATCCAGTGTATCATTGACAGATATTTGAATTGCTTCCAAGTCTTTGCTATAAACATATGTATGCATGTGTCTTTACATTAGAATGAGGGGAGGAGCCAAGATGGCCAAATAGAAACATTTCTGGTCTGCAGCTTCCAGCGAGACCAACACAGAAGTCCGGTGATTTCTGAGATCCTATTTCAATGAAAAAATAAGAGATAAAATTAGTGCTGTGTTCACAGAGGCTGAATTTTAGCAGGCTGACTACACTGGCTACTTTGTCCATAGTAGGCTGTTTTATGCCTGTTGTCACGTCATAATTTTCAAAATTAACCTCTTTTCTCAATTTCTAAATTCCCCAGTTTGGTAAAACCAGTTGTATTGTTCTGATCTTCTGGAGCATTTCTTCTTCTTTTAAAAATATGTTTTATATTTATTAGAAACTTTAAAAAATGGTATGGAGGGGCATTTGAGAATTTAAAGTGGGATTTTTTTTGTAAGAAAGAGTTTTTAGATAAATAGATCTTGCTAACGTCACTCATAAAATGACACACCAGTGAATATTAAACATTTGACCAAAGTTGTATATGTTTGTATTAAAATAAATATGTGTATAAAATATACAAATAAAATATTGAATAGCTTATGTAATTAGTTGAATACTGTACTGAAAAATAGAATGGTTGTATGGGTACTCAAAGTATGGCTTCTACTAAATGTGCACCAATCTCACACTATGGTAACGTGAAAAAAATCATAAGTTTAACCTTCATTAGTCAGAGACCATTTGTGTTATATTACATTACATATTCAATATATACACATCTGTATATAAATGTATAAACACACACATACAGCTATACACATATACTTTACAAGTGGTAAGTGGCCAACACTTACCACTTTTACTGTAGAAATTTTAACCAAACTGCTATGGAAGTAATTATTCAGTTAAAAAAACTGATCATAGGCTTTTAAATAATGAAAAAAAATTCAGACAATTGAGTGAAAGTGACCTATTTTCTTCAAAGATAGGCATATAGAACCCTTTCCATGCCACATATAGAGAATAAAGCACTTTCTGGACAATTTTGGGTAGAAAAAGTATGTATATTTGTAAAACTATAAGAAAAATACAGCTTCAGCCTTCTCAGTTCTGTATAGTTTTTAAAAAGGTGAGGGAAGAGATGGCTAGTGCATTTTTAAAAGTGTCAATAAAGATTCTATATAATGATTAAATTTGGAGGAGCAGCAAAAATATTGAGAATATGCTAGAAATTTTATTTCAGTTCAGTAATAGGCTCAATGTGAATTATGTGTGATCTAAAACAACAATATCAGTGTTGAATACAGAACTAGGAATTGAGCAAATAGATTTATAATCAAAAGATTTGGCTTGGTGAGTGGCTCACACCTGTAATCCCAGCACTTTGGGAGGCAGAGGCAGGCGGATCACTTGAGCCCAGGAGTTCAAGACCAGCCTGGGCAACATAGTGAAACCATCTCTACCAAAAAATACAAAAATTATCTGGGTGTGCTGGTATGCATGTATAGTCCCAGCTACTTGGGAGGATGAGGTGGGAGGATCACTTGAGCCCAGGATGTTGAGGCTGCAATGAGTTGAGATGGTCCTACTGCACTCCAGCCTGGGCAACAGAGCGAGACCCTGTCCCAAAAATAAAAAATAAAAAATAAATAAAATAAAATAAAATAAAAATATTTGTGCTGTAGTGTGGTGAAAACCATTGTGGTGATCGTTGTAATGTTAATAAGGTATATGACTGCATATGTACACACATCTATATATGAGTAAACACACACACACAGTAGAAGGGGATTCGTGTACGCCAATATAGAACGCATTTTGTCTAAAACTGATGTGGTATTCCTTCATGATCCTTTATTTGATGACAAAAATGGAAATTTACTTAGACTAATTTGATTCAAAACTGTCCAAACCAATATTGTAAATAATCCCTTTAGGCACCTTATCAGTCTGATCCATTCTGCCCTCCTCTGTATGTCCCCAGTGTGGCATCACACTGTTTGGAGGATGAAGGGCTCCTGTGACCTTGTGGTTTGGAGTGACAGAGTCACTGAATTTTTTCTTTGTTTCAGGGGTCCTTGCCAGTCCTTGCTGAGGCAGGACTGATCTAGCATTCTTCTGGTTATAGTGAATCCCATTATTTAGCATTCTGCTGTCTGTGCTAACGCTGTGGCTAAAGTATTCCTCACCAGCCCTTGTCTGCTGTAGTCATGGCCAAGTGTCTCTCACTGCAGAAATACTCCCTACGCTTTTGCTTGTACCCTCAGAGTCTCCACAAACCTCCCTTTGTTCCCCTGGCCTGAGATAGTCAGTCCCCTCTGTCATCGCCTTGTCATAAGCTGGCCATGGTGGGCCAGGGGAACTTATTTTTCTATACACAAAACTGATTTTCTCTAGATTACTGGTAGATGAGCTGTCATTGCAGGACTTAGCCGTGAGCACCAACAGAATTAGTGAAAATAACTTCACCCATTCCCATTGAAAATACAATAGAAAAACATGTATATCAGTTGTTTAGGAGTAAACTATTCCAAAAAAAGAATCATCTATTTGAGACCTAGGATTTTTGTTCTCTTTCTCTCCAGACACATTGACAATAGACTCACTCTAAGAAAACAAGTGTTTTTTGTATACTGCATTTCAGTACTTTGCATGACAGAAATTGCATGTCGTTGAAAGAGCACTGAACTTAACTTGGTACACATTGCTCTTCTTTTTATAATTTTGGTTAAAATATTCATTCAAAGCAAAGATGGAATTAGAAAAATGAGAAAGTAATCAAAGATTGTAAAAAATACTGAGATACAATTAAAATGAGTAAAAATTTTGTAAATCAAATATGTAATTATTTTTAAGTTGACACATTGTAATTTTATTTATTTACGGAGTATGATTTGATACGTTCATTTGTATATGTGTTGTATGCTGATCAAATCAGGGTATGTACTAGGCCCTTTGTGCGTTGCTATGAAGAAATACCTGAAGTTGGGTAATTTAAAGAAAAGAGGTTTATTTGGCTCATGGTTCTATAGGCTGTGAACAACATCTGCTTGTCTTTGGGTGGGAGCCTCGGAAAGATTTTGATGGTGGCAGAAGGTGAAAGGGAAGCTGGAGTATTACATGGTGAGAAAGGGAGCAAGAGAGAGAGACAGGAGGTCCTAGACTTTTAAACAACCAGATCTTGTGAGAACTATTTCATGTGATTAAGAATTCATTCATCACCAAGGGGACAGTGTCAAGCCATTCATGAGGGATCCACCCTCATAATGCACTACCTCCCACCAAGTCCCACTTACAACATTGGGAATCAAGTTTCAGCATAAGATTTGGAGAAGACAAATGCCCAAACTATATCAGGGTAGTTAGCACGTTCGTCACCTTATGTCTTTATCATTTCTTTGGGGTAAGAACATTCAAAAGCCTCTCTTCCAGCTATTCTGTAATACACAATACCTTACTGTTAACCACGCTTACCCTAGTATGCAATAGAACACCAGAACTTATTTCTAATTGTAACTTTGTAGCTACAGTTGGACAATTAATTTAACCTGGTTAATTGGCCTTGGTCTGTCAATCTGTAAAATAGGCATACTGTCTGCCTCACAACATGGCTGTGAGCATTAAATGCACAAAGACTTCACACATAATAAGAGATCAATGCACCTTATTTCATATTCTTATTTATTAAAACCTTATAAACATATATTTTGATATATGCCTTACAGATGCTATTCTAATGAAATTAAGCTTTAAAATAAGAACAAGAATCCTACCACTATCACATGTCAATAATTCAATGTGTTTCTCTCCACACATTGTCCATATACACACACTGTTAGAGATACAATGAGTATAGATATTTTATATTTTCCATTGTCATTGAACATTAGATGATTATTTTAATATTGCTATATAATCTTTATAATATTTCTAAATTTTACCATACCAAATGAATTTTGTAGTGATCAAAAAATTCATTTGGAGTATAAAACACACCCCCCTCACACACAAACCACACACTTTTCTTTTCTAAATATTTATAATACAGTACAAGTAAAGAGACTTACGGCACAGAGTTGTTTCTATATAGGAATCAATGGGTCCCTGACATGCTTGTCCATTACATATATGTTATCTAAAACCTCTAGGTGCTTCTAATTTTCCAGTGCTTACTTGTGATACTCACCAAAGCTGCAACAATAGCAACAACCAATTCCAGTTTTACCCCTGACAGCCGTCTTATTACGTGGTTGTTCAAACCACTGCAGAACTTTCCCAATCCAGGCAATTGGAGAAGGGCTGGAGGTTGAGGGAGTAAGGAAGAGGTGATGAGGCTATTTTGAATGGCAGCCCTTGGTTCTGCAAAGCTACAAACCTGAACTATGGAAAGAAACTGATAAAGTTGTCAAATGGAGAAGGAGAACCATATGTCACCTCACACGCTCAGCACCACCTCACAATACCTTTCCCTGGCTGCAAGCACACTGGGATTCACCCGCAAGGCCTCAGACATCTGTGCATCAGTGAGAGAAGATTGGGCATGTCCAAATGGCCAACGAGGCAGCTGGCCTTCCCTGTGGCTAACATATTTAGCAGTCCTAGTTAAGCAAGTGTCCTTTTGGTTAAATATAATTAATCTCCTTCTAAGTGTCAGGAGTGGCGTGGTTGTGTGTGTTCTTAGGCAAGAACATAAAAAGAATAATCATTCCATGTAGCCCAGTAAAAAATAGATACAGTTGCTCAGATGGCAGGTGGGCATAAGAAGAAAAGAGAGGCCCTTTTTGAATATAGACCATCTATATACTCGAAAAAGATACAAAGACATCTCATGCGCACAACATTTCACTTAAAAAGTACCTGGAAATCTTCCAAGAGTAGTTTTCACTAGCAATAGAAAATAGCAGTCTTTTTTTCTTTTAAATCTCACCTTAATAAATTGTTACGATTTTTATTCATCTGTATGTTATTTAGGTTAATTTTTTCCTCTTCATCCTAAATGGTCTATGTCACTGAATTTTTGCAGTTGGATGTAATTTGGAAATTATCTGTTCAGAGCTCCAAACTTATTTTACAGTTAAGGCATCTGAATTCCAGAAAGTTAAGCAATTGGTTAAGTCGTTTAAATAGATTTGAGCTGAGAATCCAAGGATCTTGAAGTTCAGCTGTGTACATGTTCCAATAAGAATTGAGCAAAATCTACTTCCAAAGATGACATCAATGGAAAAACTTTTCTGCGTCATTCCTTGCGATGTCCTTAGTCTTTCGTGAACATTGTGAGATTATTAGGTTTCCACTTTTCACACTGATGCAGTGTTGAGTGACTTCTTTCATCAGGGTGCCATCAACACCTTGGTTAACACAACCAGTCCGGGTTTCAGGGAAGTCTGCTCTTGCCCAGAACTGCAGCCTAGCAGAGGCGAGGAAAGGCCAGAGCCAGGCTCCAGACACTGCATCCCAGCTCTCCACGCACTTTCTTCTCTGTGACCTCAAAGCATCTTCATCATTGATTAGTTGCTTTTTGTGGTCTGCCTCTCCCAGTTGAATGTGAACTCCGTAAGAGCAGGAACCTCGTCTGCCTTATTCCTCTCAGATGCCCCACCCACAGAGAACACAGAAGGTGCTTGATAAATATTTGCTTAATAAATGGGAGAACAATCTTATGAAAACTGCTTGATCTCTCCTATTATCAACTTTTCTCATCTGCAAAATGAGCAATCTGTGTCGATAGAGATGAGATGGCAGGTGTAAGCCACTGTGCCTGGGGCCAAGCATGCAGTGGTGCTCAGCAAATGGTTTGCTGCTAGAGCTTGGCGGTGAGCTTTATTTTATTCACAAAATGAAGCTAATAATAATAAATAATATATATAATAACAATAACAATAGAGCTTCTCAGCCCATTTATGATTTATGCGCCTCCCATCTTCTTCCTTTTTCTTCTGTTTTTACACGATCCCTTCTCCTTACAATCTGATGCTTTATGGATTTCCATCGGTTAAGAATTCTCAGGGCAGGTCGGGTGCAGTGGCTCACACCTGTAATCTCAGCACTTTGGGAGACAAAGGCGGGTGGATCACGAGGGCAGGAGTTTGAGACCAGCCTGGCCAACATGGTGAAATCCCATCTCTATTAAAAATATAAAAATTAGCTAGGCATGGTGGCACATGCCTGTAATCCCAGATACTCAGGAGGCTGAGACAGGAGAATTGCTTGAACCCAGGAGGCGGAGGTTGCAGTGAGCCAAGACCACTCCATTGCACTCCAACCTGTGCAACAAGAGCAAAACTCTGTCTCAAAAACAATAAATAAATAAATAAATAAATAAATAAATAAATAAGAATGATCAGGGCAAAGTTCAGGCCAAGCGAGGGTTTCCTGCGTTGCTAGGAAGTGCAGATCTCCAAGTCCCATCTGCAGATATTCTAGTACACTTGGTCCAGCTCTGCTCTGCTTTGGATTAAATAGTGGGCATCTGACTGGAGATGTGGTTGTAGGTGGTCTTTTGACCTGATCTGAAAAGCACTATCCATTGCTCTGGCTTCCCTTGCATTAAGGCAAGTTATTTTGCGTAAGGTGGTCTCTGGTCACCTCTGATGGCAACTTCTTTACCCAGAAGACCACAGCTCCACTTCTTCCTCAGCTGACTAAAGGTATCCAAACATGTGACAGCTTGTCACAGATTTTCTTGAATGGCATAGATTTCTCCTGCTATTTTTTAGTACTTATTTGTAAGAGCATCCTTAAGAGATTTAAAATAATAATAGGACAGAATACAAGATTCAGGATTAACTTTCATTCCTTTACTCTTTGATTTAACAACAAAAATGAGCACCTACTCTGTGCCATCCTTCTAGACACTTGAGATACATCAGGGAGAGAAAAAAGCAAACCAGACAATCACCTCTATCCTCTTTGGTCTTATATTCTAGTGGGAGGGAAAATACAGTGAACACCATAAGTGAGCAAAATATGTAGTGTATTTGAAGATGTTAAGTGATCTAACATCATGAAACAGGGTGCGAGGAGCTGGACATGCTAGGTGTGGGATCTGAAGTATTGAACCCAGCAGCCAGGGCAACCATAATGAAAATTCAGTATTTGTGTAAAACTGAAGGAAGAGCTGTGGAGCTGCATGGATTTTAGATGAAAGAGTGACTCAGGTGGAGGAAACCATCCTTACACAGTGGTCAGGTGGGCAAGTGGGCACAGCTGTTTAAATGGTGAAAGGCCTGAGGAGCGGTAAATGAGCACAGGAAGAAAAGGAGCAGTGGGGAGGAGGTGAGACTGGAGGGCAGGGTACACAGCACATTGAATGTATTGAAGGGACTTTGGGTGTTTTTTTTCCTTTCCTGCACGGAGAGGGGGATCATTGCAGGGTTTTGTGCAGAGGAATGGAATGACCTGACAAATTTCAAAAGAATAATCGTAGCTTCCTGCGTACTTAGAAAGTTAAGGAAAAAAATAAACGAGACACTGCCGGGTGACTCATGCCTGTAATCCCAGCACTTTGGGAGGCCAAGGCGGGTGGATCACGAGGTCAGGAGATCGAGACCATCCTGGCTAATACGGTGAAACCCCGTCTCTACTAAAAAATACAAAAATCTAGCCGGGCGAGGTGGCGGGCGCCTATAGTCCCAGCTACTCGGGAGGCTGAGGCAGGAGAATGGCGTAAACCCGGGAGGCGGAGCTTGCAGTGAGCTGAGATCCGGCCACTGGACTCCAGCCTGGACGGCAGAGCGAGACTCCGTCTCAAAAAAAAAAAAAAAAGAAAAAAGAAAAAAAAGAAAAAAACTAGCTGGGCGTGGTGGCACACACCTGTAGTACCAGCTACTTGGGAGGCTGAAGCAGGAGAATTGCTTGAACCCAGGAGGTGGAGGTTGCAGTGAGGCAAGATCGCA
This sequence comes from Rhinopithecus roxellana, assembly GCF_007565055.1. Classification (NCBI taxonomy): domain Eukaryota; kingdom Metazoa; phylum Chordata; class Mammalia; order Primates; family Cercopithecidae; genus Rhinopithecus; species Rhinopithecus roxellana. Next base: position 13,470,827 of record NC_044562.1, on the reverse strand, counting down.
CCACTGCACTCCGGCCTGGGCAACAGAGTGAGACTCCATCTCTTAATACATAAATAAATAAATGAAACATGATACACAGTTGTCTATGAGTTAATGCACTGATTTATGAGTCTACGAGTTAAATACACTGATTTGGATTGGCCATACACAGTAATAACAAAAAGCAGACCAACTTTTAGTTGATTAAGTACAAGCACGTCAACTAAACCAAAAGTGAAACTCAACTCAACTCAACTAAATGTTTAGCTAAATTGCTTGTACTCTCTTCTACCCCTCTGCCCTTGGTATACTCGTTGTTAAAAAGGCCATAACGGCAAACTGTATATGTTATGTCAGAGGCACAAAAAAAGACAGTAGGCAAGTTAGAAACTCTTGCTTTATACTACAGATCAAGTAAAGGCTGGCGTGTCAAAATATTTTCCAACATATCGTTGGCTCCGCAATTTGGTATAGATCTTGGCCGATGGAACTGGTCATTTTTACAAAAAGAATCAATTTAAAAGTAGATAAACTCTAAGCCAGATCATTATGTATAAGCCTTAGTTTTTGAATAGATATATGAATGATGTCAGAAAAATTATAAAATGTGCTGGATAAGTAGAAAGGGTGCAGTAAATACTTGTGTAATTGAATTGGATGTTAGCCAAAATAGGGTAGCATATGCATCAATAGGAAAACAAACCACCACATTGTTTACAGCATGTGAAAAGTTGCCCTGGCAACTCTCATCTATTTAGTGGTCACATTGATCTGACATCGTGTTGACTTCCTACAGAGTTAATTTCTCACTTCTCCAGACTGTAATGTCAGCACAGTTGCACATCTTTCTGTTTATTTACCAAAAATATCATCACAGTCCAAGACTCAATATTTAAAATGCATAAAACCTATGACTGAACCAAAACTCTTCCATATCGACAATTAAAAAAAGGTTAGGATGCTGGAAAAAAATGCTTTTGCAATGTGGTTTGAGTAAGGTCATTTTATTTTATATTATTGTAAGATAAAAGCATACAACTGATGACGTTTGATACTTAGGCTTTGAGGGTGGGAAATACTACTAGATGAGTTTAAGGAGGTGATATCAGAGATTATATGACCAGGTTGAGAAAGAAGATTTGCATATTAACAACTCTTGGAAATTCCAAAAACATGTAGCCTGCTTCCCTAGTCCAGTTCATCTGGATGTGAGTTCAGAACTGCTCACAGCCAGCTGGACGTTCTTAGGAAAATCACAACTTTTCTGGGCATCTATTTCAATGGCCAAAGAAACACAGACCACAAGATTGTTGAGAGGATCATGTAAGATACCTTGCTTAAACCACTGTAAGTATTAGCTAGAAAACACTAGTAACCTAGGGCTGCTCCAGTGTCGGAATCTGACTGTAGTGACTGGGACACAGCCACTGCCCCAACACTCCCCATGCTCACCCCACTGCTGGCCAACTTCGCCTCTCCCTTGGGACCCCTCCTACCTAATCAGTGTGCAGATCCAATACCCAATAATGTTCAACCTTTTATTTTTATCACCCCTTTGCAATAACAGAATGTGCATAGTAACTATCCCATGAATGATCGCCAACTGGTTAGTAATCCACGTGCAAGCACTTTTAAAAGTTAGAAATGACATTTAATTATTAAATGCCATTTATGTTCAAAAACATATAATTATTTTGAGGTTGCTTTCCCTTAGAAATGAATTGTGTTCAATATCATTTTTATTCCAATAAACACAGGATGCATTAATGAAAAGGTACAAGGGCACAAGTCACACCTGCCAAAACCCAATTTCAGCCATATGCCAGATTTGGAGAGCGTCATAGAGCTGCCAATACAACCCTTTAAGAAGCCAGATGCCACGGCTGGGGAAATACTTTTCACTCCTGCTCATTTAATTCTTACATTAGTAATTAGCCTTAGCCCACACAGAACTAAAATTAATCATGAGAAGAGGCAGCTTGACTCTTCCAGTTACATTTCAGTTTCAGGCTGTTTGCTCTCACCTCTGTCAGCGCATCCTCTGCTTCCCGCACTGTCTCCTGTCTGCCTCCTTTCACTGGGTGTTCGTTCATGGGTGGAGCTCACTGGATAGCACTGGGATGGCAGTAGTCATCCCAAATATCGCAAGTCCAAAACCCAACTCCTGATCCGACCCTCATTAAAGCCTAGTCCCTCTCACAGTAGACAACAGCTTTAACATTCCTGGTTTTCAGTGGCAATAAATCCTTTGAAGTGGTCTTGCTTCCTCTTTCTCCCAGCCCATCACTAACTCATCTAAATGTTTTATTCTACAAAGTATCCTAGAAAGGGAAAAGTTCTTTTGCTATTATCTCCTGATTGGATTACTGCAAGAGGCTCTTAAGGTTGTTTCTAGAGACCACCCTCATGTAGAAGCCCAAATTCAGGTTCCATTATGGGATGTGTAGTGCTAATGTCAAACATGACACATAGATGCTGAGAGATAAAGAAAGGTTTATTCAATTTGGCCAAAGCAAGAAGGCAGGGTGGTGAGATCTCTCAAATATTTCTTAACAAACAGAAGAAAGTTTCCTTTCCTATTACAGGAAAGTTTCCTCTTATTTCCATACAATATATCCTATATACACTATATATTGGGTTATTTTTTCAAAGTTGATCTACCTCTATGTGTACTCTTTCAAAAGTGGTACTGAAACTAGAAATGGTTCTATCTCAAAAGTAAATGAATTCTTAAGATAATTTTGAGATGCAAAAATGGGAAAAAGATTAAATTTGTTTCTTCTTACAAATGTGTTCAGAAAAACTGATTAATTCTAAATCAGCTTAATAATAGCACCTAGCTAATTCAAAGAATAACTGAGAAAATTAGAATAGATTAAAACTGAATATTTGTACTTATTTAGAAAGTTGGTTAAAAAAATATGGAATGTGAATGTTGAGTGCTAGCACTGGGCATGCTTCTTTGAAAAACCATTTTCTCCAGTAACTGATAGTTACTGTAGGGAGCCCAACACAAAATACTAGGAGACCGGTTATGGGGTAGTGAGTTGTGTTCAAGTTAAAGAACTTGGTCAACAGGGGACAAGTAGAAGAGGTCATACTGAGAACCCTTTAGCTTCCCATCAATGCTTGAGTCTGTATCAAACATTCAATCAAGAAACATGTCTTAAACCCCTCCTACGACAGAGGAACCATTATTTTTCATTACAATGCTCAACTTTTTCCTAAACAATAACACCAGACTGGCAGTGCCTAAAATGACTTTACAAAACATAAACATTATTAATTTGTAAAAGCAGTTCTGCTATTTCTTCTAACTGGGGATTTATAGAATTGCTGTTTTACATGGCCGATGAATCCTGCAAATCAAAATAGAATTATTTGAAATGCTAATGCTATTCTGTATTCCTGATTAAGTCAATCGGATTAATTTTGTACTTATTTGCAATTTATAGTAAAATCTGTATTCATTTTTACCACTCAGTCTACTGGGTGCAGTTGCTAAACATTCCTATCAATATTGCAGACAAGATGGAGCACCTGATTAATACAAATGCCTAAACATAGTTTGCCTGATCTTGGCTAATTTATCTTGTATTGACAAAATCAAAAGTAGTTAAGAAATAAGCATACAAAATGTTACTCACCATCTTGTAAATGTCAACCTTATTGGGAGGCAATATTATGTGTGGAATGCTTGCCTCATTTAAATTTCCCAGCATAATTGAAAATATGTTTTAATAAATCTTACATAGTAAAAATAATCTGGTTGCAACAGGACAAGAAAAATTAGGTTCATTTGATAACATTCTCATTTAAATACTTAGCACTATGCTTGTACTCAATGATTATATCAAGTAAATCCCCCAAATTTGCAGTAAAAATGTAATTGCCTGAGAAATAATATAATAAAAAACTGAATAACAAATATATGGAGTCTGCATTACAACTATAAAACAAGTCAATAACAAAAGAATTGATAGTCTTTTGTTTGGATATTTTAGAGTTATAATTTGAAACTGTTTATGTTGCAACTATGTAAATTTATGGCTTGGCACCAAAAAAAATGCAATGTAATAGAATTCATTCCTTTCTATCTCTTAAATGCACAGAGTAAAATTGTAAAATCAGATATTTTTTATGGATAAATTAAAGAAAAGACAATCTTCCCAGGAAAACTTAAATTCAATACATTTTCAGTATTTTCTTCACCTTTATAAATGTATCTGTTTCTTGATCATTGCTTCTCATGATGAGAGAAACTGAATTCTTGCTAATGCCTTAAAATAGGGTTCATTCACAGCTTTGACCACCCGGCTAATCTTACCCCACAGCTAACAGTTGTGTCAACAGCACATCCCCAAGAACTTTGCAGAGAGAGCAACACTGCTCTCTTGGCTCTATATAAATACAATTGTTAGAGTACTAATTACGCTACCTTTTTAAAATTAGATAACCTGTTTCTTCCGTTGAAAGTGGTCTTTGAAAGTATGAATCACATATTCATCATCAGTGAAACCCTAGAACCTTGCACATTACTTAATGCTTAGAAGTGATTCAATGCATTTTTGTTGGATTTTTAATGAAATAAAATTAAATTGAGCTTGCAAAGCAAGTAATTTGTTTTAATATGTTCTAGAAGGCTCTTTAATGCCTCTGTATTCATCTCACAGGAACTATGCTAAAGTATAAGAGTAAATAGACATCTTATAGACTTGATTGATAGAATAAGAAAATGCTAGGAATACTTCTCTTTCTCATGACAATGACACTGTCACTTACTCACATATCCATTCCCCAAGCACCAGTCACCTAATATATGCAGGATACTCAGATATCCCTTTCCTTAAGGATCTTCAAACCTAGCAGGAGGTTTGAAGCTATGTCTGAAGTATGCAGTCCATGCAGAGTTGCTAGGTTTCCTCTACCAAGCCACTGTTGTGCCCAGCACATTATTTCTCACATGCGCTCTAGGGCAAAACCATACCAAGAAGATTAATTAATGGGGAAAACACATCCACAAAGAAATTAATGTTAAATGTAAATGTGTAGCCTGCGTAGGAACACTGCTAAGTCCCAGAAAACCTCCTCAGACTTTCTTTTCCTTTTCTTTTTCTTTTTTTTTTTTTTTTTTTTTTTTGAGATGGAGTTTTGCTCCTGTTGCCCAGACTGGAGTGCAATGGCGCAATCTCGACTCACTGCAGCCTCCACCTCCTGGATTCAAGCGATTCTCCTGCCTCAGCCTCCAGAGTAGCTGGGATTACAGGCATGCGCCACCATGTCCAGATAATTTTTGTGTTTTTAATAGAGATGGGGTTTCACTACGTTGGCCAGGCTTGTCTCCAACTCCTGACCTCAGGTGATCCACCCGCCTCTGCCTCCCAAAGTGCTGGGATCACAGGCGTGAGCCACCATGCTCAGCCTCAGACTTTCAATTACCGTTGACTTCTTTCTCAAATGTGATTTGTCACACGAGCCCCATGAGCATGTGCTGTCTCTTCTGCTCCTGGATCAGAGCCCCCTAGCCCTCCATCACTTCAGCCCCATCTCAACACCAAGTTCCCTCTGGCCCTCTAGTCGGTCCTTACAGAAGAGAGGAAGCGTTGCCTTCCAGAATGGCCCCAACTGCTACCCACTTTCCAGAGATCCTTACGTACTTGCTGGGCACGTAACCTCTGACAGCCTGTGACCCTGAGCAGGCATCACCATCTCTACTTGGGAGCAGTCTTGCTGCGGTGATCTTTGGTGTGAACTGCTGCCCCCTCACTCTGTGTTTCCATGTGTTGGGTCACTCAGTTTCCTCTTTTCTAAAGAGCAATTATTGAGTTTAGACAAAGAAGTGAGCAGAAGCAGATGTGACTTCTGGTTTTATGAAGTTTGCATTCCCTGGACATGGAGTACATAAGGCATGGCTCATGTTCTTTTCTCTCTTCCCCATATGGCTTTCAAAAGGCTAAGCAGGAATGTCCACTACTTTTGGAAGAGTGTGTTTGACACCATGCTCTTCTTCCAAGCACACACACACTCATACATTCACACACACACACTCTCACACACATTCACACACACACATATTCATGTGCACACGCACGTTCATGCACACACACATTCACGCACAGACACATTCACACACCCACTCACACATTCACACACACACACTCTCACACACATACATTCATGCACACACACATTCACACACATTTACACACACATTCACACACACACTCTCTCACATACATACATTCATGCATACACACATTCACACACATTTACACACACATTCACACATACATATACACACACATTCACACACACGTGCACACACACATTCACACACACAGACATTCACGCACACATCTCCCAATACTGTATTTTTTCCTTTTGCTTTCTACCAACAAATGTTCTATCAGAATTCATTTGAGCTGAAAAAAAAGAAATAATGACAAAAAAATTTCTAGTTACACGTAGATTGCATTTTATTTCTCTGTCACCTACGTCAGAAACCACAGTATCTAGAATACAGCAATTCTTCGATGAACTATCTGGTGAGTGATGCATAAACAAATGAGCAACCCAAGTTTGCAATCATTCACGTGTATGAAAGCAACTAAAATACATTTAGAAATGTGATGGTTTGTGGTACTATTTCCAAATGTTGGCTATCTCCTCTTGTGTGACAATCGTACTCTTCCAGCCTCTTGGCAGCAGGCAGGGCCATCTAATTTGCTTTGGCCAATACAGTGAAGCAGAAATGATGCTAACCACCTCTAAGCAAAAATATTAAAAACAGCTGCATGGTGTCATTATCTGTTTTTCTCCTGTTTTATGAGACGAGTATGTCCCAAATGGGGACTTTTGTTCACAGGACTCTTGGATACAGAGTATACCAAACCTCAGCTAAACTTACAGAAGACATGAACAGAGGGCAAGAGGTGAACATTTGCTGTTGGAAGCCATTCAGATATGTTTGTTTGTTTGCTTGCTTGTTTACAGCACAGTTAAATCTAAGCTAAGTGATTTATGGAATATCACAAGCTTACTTTTGGGATAGAGAAGTTATTCAAAGTTCCTAACAGTCTGCAAGTTTGGAATTGCTGAAAGAAGGAAAGAAAGAAAGAGAGAAAGAGAAAGAGAGAAAGAGAGGCTATCCTTCCCTGAGACCCCACCAGGCATCAAGTATTAAATAATCTTACATTTACAGTTCTTACAACCATATCAAAGTAGTGTCTATCATAATGTATAGATGAGAAAGCAGACTCAATTATTATAATTATATTTGTTGAGTTTTCACTACGTTCCTGTTCCATGGACTGTTTTAATTTTTGCAATCATCCAAAACTCATTGACTTACACAGGTGTAGAGATGTTATTCTTTGCCTTTTCATTCTGAACATGTGTGACTTGTGTGTCTGTGTCTGAGGGTGTATGTGTGCAAGGTATGACACAATAAGATATACATATTTGGTCTTTGTCCCTGGTACCTGACACAAATTCCTAAATTTCTTGGAATTTCCTGAGTGATCAGTGTGAGGGAAGCATCTCTTGTCATTATATAAGTCATTAATAAGTCATTTTCAAACATACCTGAGAATGAGAGGGCTCTTGGAAGACGGGGCTTGGTTGCCAGAGGAACCAACCATGTAATCAGAAGATTGAACTTTTCAGCCCCACCTCTAATCTCCCTCGGGAAGGGAAGAGAGGCTCGAGAGTGAGCTCAATCACAAGGCCAGTGATTTAACCTATGTAATGAAGCTTCCAAAAAAAAAAACCAAACAATGGAGTTCAGAGGGCTCCTAGGTTGATGAACACATGTCAGTGCTGAGAGAGTGCACACTGGGAGAGGGCTAGAAGCTCTGTGCTGCGCCCCACATCTTCATCTGTGCATTTCTTTCATTTGATGATTTGTCTGTATCCTTTATAATATGCCAATAAATATAAATAAACCATTTCTTGGATTTTGTGAGTGTTTATAGCCAACTATCAAAGAATAATGGGTTAGAGGAGCCTCAAATTTACAGCCAGTTTATGAGAATTACAGGTAACAATCTGGGCCTTGCAATTGGTATCTGAAGTGGTGGGCGGCCTTGTCGGAATGAGCACTTAAACTGTAGGTCCACGCTGGCTCCAGGGAGTTCATTTCAGAATTTAGTTAAATTGTAGAACACTCGGTTGGTGTCCGCAGAGAAATGGAAAATTGCTTGGTTAGAAAACCCACATGTTTGGTGTCAGAAGCATTTTGAGTACATAGGAAAACCACAGTTTTTCTGTTGACAGGGTAAGGGTAAATGGTTGTGGGGGAAGGCACATAGCCATGGTTGATTGTACCCATGGCACCCAGGGGTTTTGCAGAGTAGCTCCCATTTCAGTTCTATAATTGGCTTTCTCATTTGAGAAATTGGTGTTGACGCTTTCTACGTCAGAATACAATTGTGAAAATAAATATCAAATACAACGTAAATTTCCTTTGAAGATACAATCTCATCTGTATATGTTTGGTTCCTTTGTTATTATTAGCAGGGGAAAAAGAGCAGCTCACGGTGATTGTTCCTAACGAGTCAGTAGGGTATGGATGGAAGACAAACATTTTCATATGCACCTGCCTCTGACGGAGTAAGAATGAAAAGTAACTATAATTTAAATTGAAAACTTCCAAGAGCCCATAATTTTCCAAGAGCAAATAGATAGGAAAAAGTTTTCATGAGTTCTTTTCATAAATGAAAAGAGGGAAATCAGAAAGCAAATAAAAATGTAGCATTTAATGGCATGCTAGCTTAAGGAAATCTCGCTTGGAATCACTAATGCACAAAATCGGAAGTATCTCAGAGGTTCACAGACCCACACTTTCATTTTATAATGAGGAAAAGTGAAGCCTGCTGAGGGGAAAGTGACTTGCCCAAACTCATTCTAGTAATTAGCTCAGCTAAGGCATGTGAACACATTTCAGGACATCAACGTTTTGTGGAGCTGGGATTTTGCACCCAAGTAACATAGTGTTAAAGTAAACTCCAGGGGCGGAGCAAGATGGCCGAATAGGAGCAGCTCCAGTCTCCAACTCCCAGCGAGAGCGACACAGAAGACCGGTGATTTCTGCATTTTCAACTGAGGTACTGGGGTCATCTCACTAGGGAGTGCCAGACAATCGGTGCTGGTCAGTTGCTGCAGCCCAACCAGCGAGAGCTGAAGCAGGGCGAGGCATCGCCTCACCTGGGAAGCACAAGTGGGAAGGGAATCCCTTATCCTAGCCAGGGGAACTGAGACACACAACACCTGGAATATCAGGTAACTCCCACCCCAATACTGCACTTTAAGCAAACGGGCACACCAGGAGAATATATCCCACACCTGGCCGGGAGGGTCCCACGCCCACAGAGCCTCCCTCATTGCTAACACAGCAGTCTGTGATCTATCCGCAAGGCAGCAGCGAGGCTGGGGGAAGGGCGCCCGCAATTGCTGAGGCTTAAGTAGGTAAACAAAGCCGCTGGGAAGCTCGAACTGGGTGGAGCTCACAGCAGCTCAAGGAAACCTGCCTGTCTCTTTAGACTCCACCTCTGGGGACAGGGCACAGCTAAACAACAACAACAAAAAAAGCAGCAGAAACCTCTACAGACGCAAATGACTCTGTCTGACAGCTTTGAAGAGAGCAGTGGATCTCCCAACACGGAGGTTGAGATCTGAGAACGGACAGACTGCCTGCTCAAGTGGGTCCCTGACCCCTGAGTAGCCTAACTGGGAGACATCCCCCACTAGGGGCAGTCTGACACCCCACACCTCACAGGGTGGAGTACACCCCTGAGAGGAAGTTTCCAAAGTAAGAATCAGACAGGTACACTCGCTGTTCAGCAGTATTCTATCTTCTGCAACCTCTGCTGCTGATACTCAGGCAAACAGGGTCTGGAGTGGACCTCAAGCAATCTCCAACAGACCTACAGACTGAGGTCCTCTGACTGTCAGAAGGAAAACTATCAAACAGGAAGGACACCTATACCAAAACCCCATCAGTACATCACCATCATCAAAGACCAGAGACAGATAATACCACAAAGATGGGGATAAAGCAGGGCAGAAAAGCTGGAAATTCAAAAAACAAGAGTGAATCTCCCCTTGCAAAGGAGCGCAGCCCATCGCCAGCAACGGATCAAAGCTGGTCAGAGAATGACTTGGACGAGATGAGAGAAGAAGGCTTCGGTCCATCAAACTTCTCAGAGCTAAAGGAGGAATTACGTACCCAGCGCAAAGAAACTAAAAATCTTGAAAAAAGAGTGGAAGAATTGACAGCTAGACTAATTAATGCAGAGAAGATCATAAACGAAATGACAGAGATGAAAACTATGACACGAGAAATACGTGACAAATGCACAAGCTTCAGTAACCGACTCGATCAACTGGAAGAAAGAGTATCAGCGATTGAGGATCAAATGAATGAAATGAAGCGCGAAGAGAAACCAAAAGAAAAAAGAAGAAAAAGAAATGAACAAAGCCTGCAAGAAGTATGGGATTATGTAAAAAGACCAAATCTACGTCTGATTGGGGTGCCTGAAAGTGAGGGGGAAAATGGAACCAAGTTGGAAAACACTCTTCAGGATATCATCCAGGAGAACTTCCCCAACCTAGTAGGGCAGGCCAACATTCAAATTCAGGAAATACAGAGAACGCCACAAAGATACTCCTCCAGAAGAGCAACTCCAAGACACATAATTGCCAGATTCACCAAAGTTGAAATGAAGGAAAAAATCTTAAGGGCAGCCAGAGAGAAAGGTCGGGTTACACACAAAGGGAAGCCCATCAGACTAACAGCAGATCTCTCAGCAGAAACTCTACAAGCCAGAAGAGAGTGGGGGCCAATATTCAACGTTCTTAAAGAAAATAATTTTCAACCCAGAATTTCATATCCAGCCCAACTAAGTTTCATCAGTGAAGGAGAAATAAAATCCTTTACAGATAAGCAAATGCTTAGAGATTTTGTCACCACCAGGCCTGCCTTACAAGAGACACTGAAGGAAGCCCTAAACACGGAAAGGAACAACCGGTACCAGCCATTGCAAAAACATGCCAAAATGTAAAGACCATCAAGGCTAGGAAGAAACTGCATCAACTAACGAGCAAAATAACCAGTTAATATCATAATGGCAGGATCAAGTTCACACATAACAATATTAACCTTAAATGCTAATGGACTAAATGCTCCAATGAAAAGACACAGACTGTCAAACTGGATAAAGAGTCAAGACCCATCAGTCTGCTGCATTCAGGAGACCCATCTCACATGCAGAGACATACATAGGCTCAAAATAAAGGGATGGAGGAAGATCTACCAAGCAAATGGAGAACAAAAAAAAAAGCAGGGGTTGCAATCCTAGTCTCTGATAAAACAGACTTTAAACCATCAAAGATCAAAAGAGACAAAGAAGGCCATTACATAATGGTAAAGGGATCAATTCAACAGGAAGAACCAACTATCCTAAATATATATGCACCCAATACAGGAGCACCCAGTTTCATAAAGCAAGTCCTTAGAGACTTACAAAGAGACTTAGACTCCCATACAATAATAATGGGAGACTTCAACACTCCACTGTCAACATTAGACAGATCAACGAGACAGAAAGTTAACAAGGATATCCAGGAATTGAACTCATCTCTGCACCAAGTGGACCTAATAGACATCTATAGAACTCTCCACCCCAAATCAACAGAATATACATTCTTCTCAGTACCACATTGCACTTATTCCAAAATTGACCAAGTAATTGGAAGTAAAGCACTCCTCAGCAAATGTAAAAGAACAGAAATTATAACAAACTCTCTCTCAGACCACAGTGTAATCAAACTAGAACTCAGGACTAAGAAACTCAATCAAAACTGCTCAACTACATGGAAACTGAACAACCTGCTGCTGAATGACTACTGGGTACATAACGAAATGAAGGCAGAAATAAAGATGTTCTTTGAAACCAATGAGAACAAAGATACAACATACCAGAATCTCTGGGACACATTTAAAGCAGTGTGTAGAGGGAAATTTATAGTACTAAATGCCCACAAGAGAAAGCAGGAAAGATCTAAAATTGACACCCTAACACCACAATTAAAAGAACTAGAGAGGCAAGGGCAACCACATTCAAAAGCTAGCAGAAGGCAAGAAATAACTAAGATCAGAGCAGAACTGAAGGAGATAGAGACACAAAAAGCCCTCCAAAAAATCAATGAATCCAGGAGTTGGTTTTTTGAAAAGATCAACAAAATTGACAGACCGCTAGTAAGACTAATAAAGAAGAAAAGAGAGAGGAATCAAATAGATGCAATAAAAAATGATAAAGGGGATATCACCACCGACCCCACAGAAATACAAACTACCATCAGAGAATACTATAAACACCTCTATGCAAATCAACTCGAAAATCTAGAAGAAATGGATAATTTCCTGGACACTTACACTCTTCCAAGACTAAACCAGGAAGAAGTTGAATCCCTGAATAGACCAATAGCAGGCTCTGAAATTGAGGCAACAATTAATAGCCTACCCACTAAAAAAAGTCCAGGACCAGATGGATTCACAGCTGAATTCTACCAGAGGTACAAGGAGGAGCTGGTACCATTCCTTCTGAAACTATTCCAATCAATAGAAAAAGAGGGAATCCTCCCTAACTCATTTTATGAGGCCAACATCATCCTGATACCAAAGCCTGGCAGAGACACAACAAAAAAAGAGAATTTTACACCAATATCCCTGATGAACATCGATGCAAAAATCCTCAATAAAATACTGGCAAACCGGATTCAGCAGCACATCGAAAAGCTTATCCACCATGATCAAGTGGGCTTCATCCCTGGGATGCAAGGCTGGTTCAACATTCACAAATCAATAAACGTAATCCAGCATATAAACAGAACCAAAGACAAGAACCACATGATTATCTCAATAGATGCAGAAAAGGCTTTTGACAAAATTCAACAGCCCTTCATGCTAAAAACGCTCAATAAATTCGGTATTGATGGAACGTACCTCAGAATAATAAGAGCTATTTATGACAAACCCACAGCTAATATCATACTGAATGGGCAAAAACTGGAAAAATTCCCTTTGAAAACTGGCACAAGACAGGGATGCCCTCTCTCACCACTCCTATTCAACATAGTGTTGGAAGTTCTGGCTAGGGCAATCAGGCAAGAGAAAGAAATCAAGGGTATTCAGTTAGGAAAAGAAGAAGTCAAATTGTCCCTGTTTGCAGATGACATGATTGTATATTTAGAAAACCCCATTGTCTCAGCCCAGAATCTCCTTAAGCTGATAAGCAACTTCAGCAAAGTCTCAGGACACAAAATTAATGTGCAAAAATCACAAGCATTCTTATACACCAGTAACAGACAAACAGAGAGCCAAATCATGAATGAACTTCCATTCACAATTGCTTCAAAGAGAATAAAATACCTAGGAATCCAACTTACAAGGGATGTAAAGGACCTCTTCAAGGAGAACTACAAACCACTGCTCAGTGAAATCAAAGAGGACACAAACAAATGGAAGAACATACCATGCTCATGGATAGGAAGAATCAATATCGTGAAAATGGCCATATTGCCCAAGGTTATTTATAGATTCAATGCCATCCCCATCAAGCTACCAATGAGTTTCTTCACAGAATTGGAAAAAACTGCTTTAAAGTTCATATGGAACCAAAAAAGAGCCCACATTGCCAAGACAATCCTAAGTCAAAAGGACAAAGCTGGAAGCGTCACGCTACCTGACTTCAAACTATACTACAAGGCTACAGTAACCAAAACAGCATGGTACTGGTACGAAAACAGAGATATAGACCAATGGAACAGAACAGAGTCCTCAGAAATAATACCACACATCTACAGCCATCTGATCTTTGACAAACCTGAGAGAAACAAGAAATGGGGAAAGGATTCCCTATTTAATAAATGGTGCTGGGAAAATTGGCTAGCCATAAGTAGAAAGCTGAAACTGGATCCTATCCTTACTCCTTATACGAAGATTAATTCAAGATGGATTAGAGACTTAAATGTTAGACCTAATACCATAAAAACCCTAGAAGAAAACCTAGGTAATACCATTCAGGACATAGGCATGGGCAAGGACTTCATGTCTAAAACACCAAAAGCAATGGCAGCAAAAGCCAAAATTGACAAATGGGATCTAATTAAACTAAAGAGCTTCTGCACAGCAAAAGAAACTACCATCAGAGTGAACAGGCAACCTACAGAATGGGAGAACATTTTTGCAATCTACTCATCTGAGAAAGGGCTAATATCCAGAATCTACAAAGAACTCAAACAAATATACAAGAAAAAAACAAACAACCCCATCTAAAAGTGGGCAAAGGATATGAACAGACATTTCTCAAAAGAAGACATTCATACAGCCAACAGACACATGAAAAAATGCTCATCATCACTTGCCATCAGAGAAATGCAAATCAAAACCACAATGAGATACCATCTCACACCAGTTAGAATGGCAATCATTAGAAAGTCAGGAAACAACAGGTGCTGGAGAGGATGTGGAGAAATAGGAACACTTTTACACTGTTGGTGGGATTGTAAACTAGTTCAACCATTATGGAAAACAGTATGGCAATTCCTCAAGGATCTAGAACTAGATGTACCATATGACCCAGCCATCCCACTACTGGGTATATACCCAAAGGATTATAAATCATGCTGCTATAAAGACACATGCACATGTATGTTTATGGCGGCACTATTCACAATAGCAAAGACTTGGAATCAACCCAAATGTCCATCTGTGACAGACTGGATTAAGAAAATGTGGCACATATACACCATGGAATACTATGCAGTCTTAAAAAAGGATGAGTTTGCGTCCTTTGTAGGGACATGGATGCAGCTGGAAACCATCATTCTTAGCAAACTATCACAAGAATAGAAAACCAAACACCGCATGTTCTCTCTCATAGGTGGGAACTGAACAATGAGATCACTTGGACTCGGGAAGGGGAACATCCCACACTGGGGCCTATCATGGGGGGGAGGAGAGGGATTGCATTGGGAGTTATACCTGAAAGAAATGATGAATTGATGGATGCTGACGAGTTGATGGGTGCAGCACACCAACATGGCACAAGTCTACATATGTAACAAACCTGCACGTTATGCACATGTACCCTAGAACTTAAAGTATCATAAAAAATAAAAATAAAAAAAAAAATAAAGTAAACTCCATTTTTCTGTCCCTGATTATAATGCAGGTGGTGGATGAAATTCATCTGGGTTCTGTGCTACTTGAAATCTACACCTTGCAATACACATTTTTTAAAATTTACCCTATAATTTGTCCAGTGACTTTGTAATTTATTCCATCATACCAGAAACTTAATTCTGATAAGCAAATAATACCAGATCAGAAAGTAAAGGATTCCTTAGGATAATAATACCCTTGTATTTACTCTTTTTTTCTTTCTTTTTCTTTTTTATCAGACAGAGTCTCGCTCTGACAGGCTGGAATGCAGACACATGATCTCACTGAAATCTCTGCTCCTGGATTCAAGCAATTCTCTGCCTCAGCCTCCCAAGTAGCTGAGATTACAGGCGGCTACCATCACATCCGGCTAATTTTTGTATTTTTAATAGAGACAGGGTTTCACCATGTTGGCCAGGCTGGTCTCGAACTCCTGACCTTGTGATCCGCCTATCTCAGCCTCCCAAAGTGTTGGGATTACAGGCATGAGCCACTGCACTCAGCTGTGTTTACTTTTTATAAGTCTGCTTTTCAAATCTTGATTACATTAGATTAATGATATATCTTTGGAGCTCAAAAGACAAAATCATTATATGCCAACACAGCCTATAGGCCACCTAAACAGAGCCTGAAGTTTTAATGAGCTCTAGAAAGTTTCCTCTGAGTTAGGATTCATGAAAAGAACTTATGAGTGTTTTAAGTAAACAATATTTACATTGATTAAAGTAAGAAATTGGATGTCTGATTTCCTTTGAATTTTATGAGGCACTTCAAATATCAAGCAGGAGCGCTATCTCTAACTAAAGAATACCACTATTGCCATTCCAAACGTTGTTCCTGTCTGAGATAATAATTGCAACAATAATAGCAATAATGAGAAGTGGGCAATTGTTAATACTTTAGTATAAATTTATCTGTTAGAATACTAACAAAAGCTTTAAAGCTGGCTCTTTAAAAAGAGCCAAGCATGGTAGGGCCTTTTAGGAAAGGCAGGCCTGGATCAGATACCAGATTGGAGGCGCTAGCCTAGTAAATAGCAAATGCCAGGACATTGGAGAGGACCACAGAAGAGAACTAAGAGGGAACCAGAGAAAATCTCCGAAGATTTGCTTAGCCTCTGTTTATTTAAAAACAAACAAACAAAAAGTTATACTAAAATAAATTAATCACAAAACATTCAAACTATGTTTTTAATCCCTAAGTCTTATCATTCCAAGGACCAGCAAGAATATTTTAAAAACAACATTAAAATGAGAATCTGAGACTGTTTAGGCATTTTCTTTGTATGTTAGATATAGGATCAATCATTCCATTACAAATATTTATTGATATGACTCTAAAACCTTCTGCTGAAACATCTTAAAAAGTTCAAAATGTATTTAAAACAATGAAAACTCCATGAGTCATACTTCCAAGACCCCCCTCCCCAAATATAGAATGGTAGTGAGACAGGTATTTGATGAGAAGCATAAGGAATGCTTTGTGAGTTCAGAGGAGACAGAAAAGCCTCCATATGGATAAAACAGAGATACTTCATGATAACAAAGGAGGCATAAAATAGGCACTATGCAGTTTTTGTTTGTTTGTTTGTTTTTAGATTTCAGCTTGGAAATGAGCCTCTTTGGGTCAGATACTAGCTCTTTGGTGTACTAGGTGTTCACCCTTGGTCAATTTGGATTCATTAATATCTGAAAAGCCCTTAGAACAGTGCTAAGCACATGCGAGCGTTCAGGGCCCTTGGGCCACCATTGTATTTCACTGGGGTAAGATTCCAACACTCTGCCAGACGCTGTGGCTCACGCCTGTAATGCCAGCACAATGGGAGGCCCAGGTGGGCGCATCACCAGGTCAGGAGATAGAGACCATCCTGGCTAAGACGGTGAAACTCCGTTTCTACTAAAAAATACAACAAAAAAAAATTAGCCAGGCATGGTGGCGGGTGTCTGTAGTCGCAGCTACTCAGGAGGCTGAGGCAGGAGAATGGAGTGAACCCAGGAGGCAGAACTTGCAGTGAGCCGAGATCTCACCACTGCACTGCAGCCTGGTGACAGAGCAAGACTCCACCTCAAAAAAAAAAAAAAAAAGATTCCAACACTCTGAGTTGGTGATGTGGATTTTAAGGGAAAAGGGGAAGCAGGACTAGTGAAAACAATCAGCACGAACACAGACTGAGCAGCGTCACAGAACAGAATTGAGCAGGCAAAGAAGCTGAGAAGCAAGGCCAGGCTGGGGTCTCTGAACACCTGCTACATTTGTCTGCTTCTCTTTTATAAGGCAGGTCATTTCTTACCTCATATTACACCAGTTTAGGAGCATATCATTATCCCTACACCATCAGCACCTGAAAAAGGATGGTGAAATACTCATAGAATGCATGGAAGGGTGTGTGTTAAATAACACAATGAAACACACAGGAGTGGTTTTGTACAACCTCAAATGTTAGGCCTGGGCTCTACTAAGCTCTATGTCCTACCTCTCTTCCATTTTCATCTTTGATTTTCGTCTTCTGCACTATTTTGTTCCTCCTGCTTATTCACCGACACCATAACCGGTTCCACTCAATGCTGTCGTCCAAGTCAATTCCTGTGTGTGAATATTCTCTTTTTCTTACTAAGTTGTGAACCTGGCCTCAGGACTTGAGAAATCCATTTTCCCCAGAAGCATTCTCTCACAACTGCATTTCATGATCATCTTCCCTCAGTCACATCTCTCCAGGATGAATTTTTTACTCAAGCACATGCAGATGGATATTTCCATATCAGCTTTGGTGACTCATGTGGTTTGTGTACCACTATTGGCCTCTTCAAAGGGTTAGGAGTAAATTTCTTTTAAGTGACTCCCTACTCATACTACAATGACTTCGTTCAAAGACAGAAGTGTGAACAAATACCTAATTATCTGCTTTCACAGTTGCTAGATACTGCATAGATAAAGGCCAATGATAACATTTCAGAGTCTAATTTCAAATTTCAGCGGTAGTTCAATATGCAACATCAATAAGAGGAAACTGAGGTATAGCCATCCACAATACTGATCACCAAACAGAATCCATACTTTTGAGTATACCCCACAAGCATATACCACAGCATTAAAAGAATTGATTTTGCAATCAGTCGCCATAATTCCTGCTCTCAAACCACAACTATAGCGGTCTACTGCCTCATGCTAGGGGGTCAGTAAGCTCCAGTTAAATGTTTGTTATCTTTGGGAGGACTAAGGGGTTGAGGAAAATATTTCTTGAAAACCTAGAATTAAAACAGATTATTATCTCATATAATGCAAATTGTATATAATTTTTAAATTAAACTTGAGTCTTTAAAAACTCTTTTGATTCTGACAGCTGTTTCAGGCAACCACCACATGCACTCAGGCATAATTTGTTTTCCTTCAATGGGGAAATTTTGAAGACTTGAGAAGAAACCCACGGAGATGTCTCTATTACATGGAGGATGCATCGAGCCTCCAGTTGAACAGCTTCCCTTTGGGTAACTGGTACCATCAGGAGCCGCCCTGAGAGCAACCGAAAGTAAGCTTTAATGTGTAGTTAGCCACACGAGAATGTCTGCAGGAGTAGCTTGAAGATAGAAATCCACTGTGTCCTGCCTTGCCATCGTAATTAGTCAACCAGTTTGGTTTAATTAAAGTAAACGTGTTTGGAATGCTGTAATTACTTGTTAGTAAGGAAAACATTTGCTCTAATTAGGTACTCATTAGAAATTCAAAAACCACTTAATATTAGCAATTAAAACCAAAACTGTACTTTGAGATTGAATTCCCCATGTCTATAAACGAAGCAGTCCAACACACGCTGGTCCTGAAATTTAGTTAACTGACTGCAGCCCTGGATGGCACAAAGGGAAGAAAAAGTCACAGATTGAATTGGGAAACGTGGCAGGAAGACCAAAGTACTGAACAGTCCCTCCCCATGGAAGTCACCCATGCAGAGGGGTGGGCAGAGATCCATAACCCATTTATTTAGAGCTAAGCATACAGAAAGTGGGGCGGGAAGGAAGAGAGACAGGGAGGAGAGGAAGGAAGCAACGGTTACTCATCCAATAAATAACTGGGCCCTTTTAATGTGCAGAACAGCCTGAGTTCATGCATAGAAGAGACTCAGGAGGAAATCAAGTGTTGGAGCTAAACCACAGCACAACAACATTATAGTTAAAGCATGGCACAAAATCATAGCACAATACTATAAATCTCCTTAGGCAAAATATGATAAAATGTCACATAAAAGATAAAGGCCATGAGATTTAACAGTTATTTCAGAGGGACAGCAGTTTGTCAGAGGGGAAATAATCAGGCAGCTTTAAATGGGTTGAGTGTTTTTGTATTTGTGTTTTTATTTTCACTGACAGAGGATAGGACAGTGGATTCCTAAGAACACAGGGTTGTACGTATATAATCGATTTTCTTTTTCTTTTGAGACAGTCTCACTCTGTGGTCAGGCTGGAAGGCAGTGGCGCAATGTCAGTTCACCGCAACCTCTGCCTCCCGGGTCAAAGGATTCTCCTGCCTCAGTCTCCCAAGTAGCTGGGACTACAGGTGCGTGCCACCATGCCCAGCTCATTTTTGTATATTTGCTAGAGACGGGGTTTCAACATGTTGAACCAGGATGGTCTTGATCTCTTGACTTCGTGATCCGCCCATCTTGGCCTCCCAAAATGCTCGGATTACAGGCTTGAGTCACAGTGCCTGGCCGATTTTTAAAAAAATATGTATTTGGGTGGCACTGAGAATGCAATTATGTAGAATTTTGGCCAGATGGGTTTTTGCCTCACTGTTTGAAAAAAAGATTATTTGATTTTTCTTTGAAATCCTTGAAGATATTTTCCTAGATCAAATCAAACAGGGCAAGGCCGTAAAGGTAATAATTTGTCTTCGGATGAGGGCTGACTCACACATTTATTTCGGACTTCAGCTTTTCCAGTCATTTTTCCTCTTTCTTTCCATAAAAGCTTCCAAAATTGTATGCTTCAATCACTGGAATGAAGTTAGCATATTGTGTGTGTTTTTTAAAGCTATGCAAAGCTTCCGTGACAATTTCCACTCAATAAACACAATGTGTTTTCTCTTTAGACAGACGGCACATCTTTCACATACAGGGAGCTATTGTTCTATTTCCTAATTCATTCCTTTCCATGTCATAAATCTTGGCAAAGAAAGGCTCTGTCTATACGTACCACTAATTTGACCATTTTGACTGAACTGAGGGGCTATTACCTGCTTACTGATAACTTAGTTAAATAGCTAGCTGTCAAGATGATCCTGCTGGCTGGGTGCAACTCACAGCAAGCATGACTGAGAGAGGTTGTGTTTTACTGCTGAATACGGACTCCAATGATGGAGCCATGGGTTCTACACAGAGGCTTGTCCATTCCTACAAGTGCCAGCTCAACCACCACTTATTTCATGATGCAATTTTCTAGAATTAAATGAGTATAATAGTTTTAATAATCTGTATCAGTTTTGGAAAACTGCTTTGCCCATGCATTCATTTATGTGCAACGAATACTTTTTCAGCAATCTTCCATAATTCAGATTCTGTGTTTTCCTCAAGGCAACCACAATTCAGTGGGATGAGAGACTGGCTCCTTCTCAGCATCTATGAAAGATTGCACTTCTTGTCCTTGTCTCATAAATGCCTGGAGCACTCAGGATTCCCTTTTCAACCCTTTTTTTCTTGTCACTTTAAATGTCTTCCGTCGGCTGCTTCTTTATATGAAATTATCAACTCAATACTAATGACTTCACGATTTGTCTCTCACCATACAGTCTTTTATATATCCAACTGCTTTGATAACACTGTTGCTTGTATATTTCTCGGGGATCTAAAATCCAAACTCTCACCCCTCTTCGTGTCTTTCTTTCCAAACCTGTTCTTGGTCCATCAGTTCCTACCTCAGTAAGGAGATCTACCACCCAGGGAGTGGCCCGTGCCTAACCTTTGTTGGCCTTAACTCTTTCCTCAGCTTCAGGTTTTCAGGCGATTTTAATGAATCACCATGAAAAGTTTATCATACTCCCTTTATATATCTCAAATCCATATGCTTGTTTTATTGTTGCTGCCCAAACTACTGCTCCATCGCAGGCAAACTAAACTTTGAACATAAGCATCTTTCAAATACAAAGAGGGTTCTACAGCCTGATCCCGTCTGATTTATTCTCCGCTCTGCAGAGGGTAAGTGTTCTCAGATGTTTAAAATCCTGATATTTATATTATACATGTAAACCTAATATTTCATCATCATGAAAAACTTAGTCTGTTACCAGCAACTTTTAGGTAAAAAGAGAAATATAAATCAAAATTGCAAAATTTCTGTAAAACAGTAATAGTGAAAACACTACAGTTCAGAATCAAGATGCAGCAAAACAAATACTCAAGTAAAATATTGTTTTAAATCTTCATAAAAATATACAAAAAATAATAAAAGTTCACAAATTAAGCATCAAACTAAAAATTAGAACAAAAGGTTGAAAACCAATTAATGGAAAAGAAAAGAAAGAATTCTTAAAGCTAAAACTCGCCAATAAATGAACAAATTACTTCTCTGAAGAACTCCAACATTGATAAAACATTAATTTACCTGAGACAAAAAGAGAAAACGCACAAAAGGAACAAACACAGTTACAGGAAGAGGAAAACAGTCACTGATATAAAAATAACTTTTTTTTAAAGTTAGGAGTTTTTGTTTTGGTAAACTCGAGGCAAATAAATAGAAAACTAGATGAAATGTAAGATATTTTAACAAAATATTATTTACCAAAACTGTCTTCATAGGAATAGAAATGAAATAGATTAATTTCCACAAAAAAATGGAGAAAACTGACAATGGTGTACTGCTAAGGTAATATCAAAAACACATGGTTTCATAGGAGAATCCTGCTGAACAACCCATAATTCCCATACTATTTAAACTGTTCCAGACAGTAGGGGACAAAAGGGCCATTTCTAAATTATTGTAATGAGGAAATATTGATTCAAAAAATAATGATTGAAGAAAAACAAAAGCTACAAGACTCATCTCTTTTATGTAACCCCATGCTAAGAATTCAAAAATGATTCACTATTAACAAATATATTAATACAATTAATTATATTATTTTTACTTAATTATAGAAATTATATGAGCATCTCTACAGAAACTGAAAGGGATTTGACAACTTTCAGCTACATTCTTCATACAACAACAACAAATGTAACATGATAGAAATGAGTGATTACATACGTACTTACATGTGACTGCTTGTGTGTACAGACACACACACACACATATATCTAGATTAATTCAGGGACTACCTTTGTGACATTGTCAGTTATTAAAGTCAAGAACAAGACACTGTCTCTCAGTTTTCACAGTTATTATTAAACTTTCCTACTAAAGGCATTAGCCAATGTATCAGACAAGTAAAAAACATTAGATTAAAAGTGGTAGGAAGGAGATTAAAACACACATACACATAGTTTGTAGATGATGTAATTGTCTTACCAGACCTTAGAGAGTTTGTAAAAAACGTAACAACTACTAAAAATAATGAGATAGCAGGACATAGAACTAATAAAGAAGAATCAACGGCCCTCATATTAAAAAAAAAATCTAAAAGGAGACATAATGAAAAAAAAGACTTCACTTTTAATAAGAGACAAAAACAAGCCTAGAAATAAACATAACAAGATATGTGCAAAGAACAACTTTATGCAGAAACTTTTTTAGAAGTCCTCAAGGAACCCGAAAATAGACATGACAAGTAGAAATATATCACATGTTTTTAATAGAATGACTCAGTCTCATAAAGATGTCAATTCTCTCTCTGTGATTCATAAATTAACATCAAGCCATTGAAAATAATCGAGATTTACTTCAGGATTAGATAAGCTGATTCTAAATCTTATGTTAAAAAAAGGAACAATGTGCCCATAATAACACTAAAAGTAAAAAGGCCGTAAGGAGATATAGCCTTAAGAGATATTAAATACACTATAAACACTCAATAATTTCACCATGTAGTGCTGGCAAATGAATAGAAAGTCAAACAAAGGAAATGAGAAAGTTCAGAAATAGATTCAGATATTATAAGAATTTTATATCTAACAAATGAAGCATTTCAAGCCATAAAACAAAGTATTTTTTTACTATATATAAATAAACACCTTTATGCTTGGGCCCCAAAACATATGTAAAGACAAATGACAAGCTAGGAAACTATTTCAATTTTATTCATAGCAACATTTTTGCAAGATTATTGCGACAAATCACCCAAGTGACCATCAATTGGGTCTGGTTTAATTCTGCTGTACTCATAGTAAAATCATAAATAGTCGGAAAGTTAAGTACCTATATGGGAAGGTCTGCAAAATATATCAGTTGTCTGAATAAAGCAAGACTAAGAGGAGTGTGCATAGTTTGCTGTCTTTTGACTAGGCAAGAAGGGTATACACATATCTGTCTACATTTGCATAAAGAAACACTGGAAAGCTGTACTATGCTCTTACTTACTGCTGGGCTTTGAACATGTTAACCCTTCCTCTCCATGGGTTTTTCCTCTTTTGCCTCCTGACCACTCCTATTCGCCCTTCAGGCCTCCACATGATGTATATTTTTCTGGAAAATTTTAGTTTCTGAGCCCCAATAATTTGTGGGAACTCTCCCTATGTGCTCATCTATACTTAAGCACAATTTATCATTATGCTTAATTTGCATTTTTCATTAAGCATAATTTATCATTATCAAACAATCCTATAATTATCTACTTATTTCCCCCTTAAGTGCCTTGAATAAACAACTGCAGTTTGGTCCCCATTGTATTTTTTTCACCTATCAAGTGCAAGAAGAAGAGATTAAACAAATTCAATTAAAGAATCGCTACACCAATAGTGATGCAATATAAATTAAGCACGATCAGAAAAAATGTCACATTTTAGCATTCTTCTGAGAGGCAGGGAAGGAGTCTGAGAAGGATTTGCTTCAAGATATCATTTCCATTTACTTCCTATCTTATCCTTTGCTGAGGATTAACTGCACACATGTTGCTTTGCTGTTTGTTTATCTTCTTTAAAGAGACCTAGTCTTATTAAAGAGTTAGGAGTGGAGTGGACATTTAGGAAAAGTATATTAAGTAAGACAAGATTTGAATATAGAATGAGTCTTTTCTTTCTCTCTCTCTTTTTTTTTTTTTTTAAATTTTGAGACAGAGTCTCACTCTGTAGCCCAGGCTGGTGTGCAGTGACGTGATCTTGGCTCACTGCGACCTCCACCTCCCAGATTCAAGTGACTCTCATGCCTCAGTCTCCCAAGTTACAGATGTGCACCACCACACCCACCTAATTTTTGTATTTTTAGTAAAGGTGGGGTTTCACCATGTTGACCAGGCTGGTCTTGAACTCCTGACCTTAAGTGATCCACCCACCTCGGCCTCCCAAGGTGCTGGGATTACAGGCGTGAATCACCGCACCCGGCCTGCTTTTTCTTAAATAATGAAATACAGTAAACTGGTTTAAGGTGAGAAAGTAACGTCGATCAGACACACTATATGTTCCAGGAACTCTGCCAGGTCTTTTGCATAAATTTATCCTCCCAGTAAGAAGGATGCTTGCCATAGTCAAAAAAGAAGCTTTTCTAATCAGAGTTGTCAACTGTTCCACAAATGCAAAATGCATACTTTTCCATCTATAAGTAAACATATGCCCACTCTGGTTGATTTCAGATGAAATCATTGTTACTGCCCCGTCACATCCACAACTTATTAAGTGTCCCTTGCTGGTGCTCAAAACCCCAGTAGCCACAAGATGAGAAAAATAAAGTTACTTATGGGGAGTGAAAAATAATTTAACCCTTAATATCATATTATTTTCTTCCCTTGACTTCTTAGAGAGTTAGGGGTTCCAGACATAGTGTCCTGAGGGACTAGACTGGTCCCCAAGACCTCATTCAGAAATTTGTAGAACTGAGTCCTTGAGGAAAAGGACAAAACTCATGTTTCCAGGTTAGTGGTGGTGATGCAGGTGGGAAAATCAATGTGCGATCATGTCCAATCACATCCAACCTTAAAAATTAAAGAAAAAACTAAAAACTCTTCCTTCTATATCACATCCCTTTCAGATACCACTATTCATGGCTATGGTTAATGCTCTCACCCAAAGTTTGTTCTATACTTTCAGGTTTTTAAAGAGTCTTTTATCCAGTTGCTTATGATAGTTCTCAGCAGGAGGTTTGCTGTTAGTAACATAACCTATCCCTTGCAGACATGGAAGATAGCTATACTTGTATGGTTGAAATTGTTTTTTCTCAGTCCTTTCTTATCCCCCTGAGGAGTTAGATTTGCACAATATCTACTCTTAGATTATCAGATTCAGCTCTTCCTTCATTACAGGAAAAAGTTTTCATGTTATGTTTTGTTTCATTTATTGAGATTTTTAGCCCAGGGACACTAATCATTCGTATTTTGTTCTCCATGTCATTTATAGTATCGTTATTTGTTCTCATCTCACTGATTTTGCTTGCTTTAAAAGTGAGCCTCAGGAGGATAACTTGAGACCAGGAGGTTGAGGCTGCAGTGAGCTAGGATAGCACCACTGCATTCCAGCCTGACAAACAGAGTGAGACCCTGTCTCAAATAAAATAAAATAATGAAAGTTGGCGTCTCTTTTTCAACCGGGTCTATTTTATCCTAGCAATGTTATTGTAGGGATTCTTAATGTGCCTCCTTATCTCCCTGTTACCTCTTCTTCACTCTCCTGTTTTGCCACTTCATTATTGCATTGTTTTATTCACCCGTGTTCTTATTAAATTCCTCTACACTAGGGTTTTTCCCCTAAGCATGACTGACATTTGGGTCAGGGTAATCATTTGTTGTAGCTGGGCGAATAGGTGGATGGGAGTTGTGTCCTGTGCATTGTAAGATGTTTGGCAGCATCTCTCGCTTTTACCTATTAGATACCAGGAGCAAATTCCCTTTCAGTTGTGACAACCAGAAACATCTCCAGACATTGATACCTGTCCTGTGGAGTCAAAACTGCCCTGAAAATCATATTTGTTACTCTCTGGGTTCCTCATTGATCTTTTCCGTACTGCATATGTATGTATTTTTCACTTTGTTTCTGCTGTTTTATCTTCCATAGACTCTGTATTTTGCTGTTGTGGTTATTGTTGCTGTGTTTGTTTTGTGACCCTACACACATTGAATATGTCTTGAGTCTTTTACATCTGATGTGATGTCTTTTTTTTTTTTTTTTTTTTTTTTGAGATGGCGTTTTGCTCTTGTTGCCCAGGCTGCAGCTGGAGTGCAATGGCACAATCTTGGCTCACTGCAACCTCCACTTCCCAGGTTCAAGCCATTCTCCTGCCTCAGTCTCCCAAGTAGCTGGGATTACGGGCATGAGTCACCACACCCAGCTAATTTGTGTGTGTGTGTGTTTTTAGTAGGGATGGGGTTTCTCCATATTGGTCAGTCTGGTCTCAAACTCCCGTCCTCAGGTGATTCGCCTACCTCAGCCTTCCAAAGTGCTGGGATTATAGGCATGAGCCATTGCGCCCAGCCTATGTCTTTATTAACCAATGAGCTAAAAACTGCAAAATTTCAACTGTAACTATTGACTGCCCATGACATAACAGAGAGATAAAGGGCTGGATTAAGACTAATATTGACTTCTACTAACAGCTGTGAAAAGGATGAACCTGATGTCAGGCATGTGGGAAAGATCCAGCTTTGATGCAAGTCTAAATGAACTTCACCAGTATGAGACACCTGGTGAGGCTTTTAGAATGGGGCCACCTCAGAATGGGTTACGGCAGGGGTTGGGGTACAGAATCATTGTGTGGCCCTCTAGGAGAAAACATCACCCATATCACAGGACCTGCCATTGGAATTTCCTAGTGTGGGGTCCCTGAGAAAGTCACAGAAGTGTCTGATGCAATAAGTAAAGTCAATTCGAGACAGCCACATAACTAAGAATACCGGTGGCTACCATGATGGAACCAGTTGCAAAGTCTGGGTTCTTCCCTTTAGTCCCTTCTCATCTCCCTGAGGAGTCAAATGTTAACTATATTCAAGGTGCCAGGAACAGGAAGCAGAAGCATTAAATTTACCTTCAGATCTGTCTCAAAAGCCCACTAAGAACCCCTTAGTAACTCTATATAAATCATCATACATCCACTTACAAGTCTCTCTTCTAAAATGATATTCAGCTGTGCCTCCTTTCTATCAAGATGGAGTAATGATGAAAGATAGGAGGGGACTCCTAAAAATTCAAGAAAGTGTATGGCGCCTCACTCATTGCACACTGGAGTTACTTGGCTATGCATCTGTCTCCCAAGGTGAAGGTGAACCTGGTGAGTGCAGAACCAGCATCTGACTCATCTCTGCGTTTCAACACATGGCACATGATAGACCCTCATTTCATCATGAATTAAACTTCTTTAAAGTAAAATTTCTGCCTAAATTGAGGCACGTACTATCTCCTTTGCAAAAGTACTTTATGTGTTTAACACTTTGCAAGAAAGGAAACACCACATTTCAATTATCGAAAACCCTTTACATTCCCACTACCCATTCACTAAAAAGGCAAAGCAGAAGAATGACATCTATGCACATAAGTAGGTAGCAAAAGCTTCCCTGACCTGTATCTAAGACATTTGCTCTCTCTGAAGGAAGCATCAAATTTTATCTTAAGTTAAATCTCACTCCCAATGGAAGAGAAATTCTAATTTCAAAACTGAGTCGTGTTGGAGTTCAAGCCCCAAAGAGTAAAGGAAAAAGAAGATAAAAATTTCTTTGAAGCACTTCACATAAGATGACTTTTCTTCTCAGATTTCTCCATTTGGACTCATAGTACAAGTTCAAAGAGTGAAACCAAGATTTGTTTAGCTTCTCTTCCCCTTGAATTATCTGGGAATTACCTTTCACAATCTCTGCTGTGGGCCTTGAACTCATCAGTGTTCTGAATCTGCTACAAGTCGTTCACTCTGTTATCTCCTGGCAAAATAATACAGCTCAGGTGTCCAGCAGCTGTTATCAATTCTGACTGCTGAGACTACACGGCTATGAGAAAAGAGAGCCTGTTCTCTGATAGAGAAAGATAAATGGCTTAACCGGACAGCCCTCTTGCATACCTTGAGGAGAGTTCTGCCAACAGGGAGTGGTTTTGAAAAAAACAGAAAGGTATTTCCTATCCCAAATTCTCTCCACTCAAGCCTTGTGGGTGGCAGGCTTTGGGGGAGAGCCCAGGCTGGGCAATGAATAGACCCAAGTTCTTTTTTTGGTCTCTACCACTTACTAGCTGAGTAACCTCAGGAAAATTCCTTAAACCTTTTAAAGTGTGTTTCTTCAACTGTAAAATAGAAGCAATTTAAACCTATTTCCAATGGCTTGTTGTGAAAATTAAATTAGACAATATTTGTAAGAACCTTTTTCAGGGAAGCACTCCATCAGGCTTGCGTGTCTGCCTTTGACAATGGCCCTAAACCTTCCTGAGTGATAGGTCGTTTAGGTCTTCATCAATGCTGGTTTTGGATCTCTCCTTCACAATTCAAACTCTCTAGATGGAAAAGCACGTGAGATCAGGGGAATCCTTAGGTTTTCAGTTGTAACTCAAATTAACAAAACTGTATGTATGGAAAACATTTTATGATTACCTGACCAATCAAGAATGTCGATATTTTTATACACAGTATATCATTATGAATATCAGTTGAAGTTGTCTGATTTCATTGTAAGAAGTGTTTTTCTTTTCTCAAAAATCTTTAATGAAGCCCAAGTCCTTGACTCAGGCCTACATGACTGACTCTACCTGCTTCCTGCAGATCTCTCTCATCATGTGTATTTTTTCATCATCCTATCCTGTAAAACAAGTACATTTTATCTTTCCAAGGTTGGGACTTTGCACTTGCTGGACTTTAGTTTTAGAATGTTGCTCCCCAACAACTGCACATAACTGCCTCTCTCTTAGCATTCAATGCCCATCTTAATTACTCACTCTTTGATGACAACCTCTTAAACCACCAAACACAAACTAACCCTGTCCCTCCATTCATGTTTATCTACATCACAGGACTTGTGTACGTTACAGGACTGACAGGTTTGTAGCCCACTGATCAATTACACTGAGTTAGCAGGATCTGCAGCAGAGAAAGAGTTCCGTGATCATAGGGTGCCAAGTGAGGAGATGGGAGGAGATCCTCAAATCTATTTCCCCAAAAAGTTCTGGGTTCAGTAATTTTGGTCAAGATACGCCAGGGGCAGTATGGATTGCAAAGTTTTTTATTTTGTTCCGTATCATCGCCAGGCTGGTGTGGTCACCTGCTTCGGGTCCAACTTGTCCCTTGGTGAGACCCCTATGGCCAAATGACTTTCAGTCAAAAGACAGGTAGTCAATTAAACATGCTAGGCCAGACGGGAAAGGAGGTGGGCAGATACTCATTAATGTTTAAAAAACCTTTTCAGCAGTGTAAGAGCCAAAAAGTAACGTTATAGAAGCAAATTATGGTCTTAGATTCTGACTTGTAGCAATTAGCAATACAAAACGTAAGCATTTGGTTAAACCCTTTTGAGTTAAGGAATTCAGAGTGGCAAAATTCCTCAACTTGTTGGCTGTTTAGGCAACTCTCTGCCATTCTTGATTTGGAGCATCTGAACTAATTGTATCCCTCAAAACCGGCCCTTACAATCTCACATGCCCACCTCTCCTGTGGTAGTCACTGGGCCTGGAGGGATTGACTAGTTTCCATTTCTAGTCTTATGTCTCACAAAAGCAGATCATTCTGATGCTCCCTTTCTTCTGGGTCTGAAGACAAGGCTTCGTTCGGTTAACTTGAGTTTAGTGTCAGATAATAATATCAATGTTTTAGGAATTAGTAGGACTCAGTGCCTTTTTCAGATGGGATATGTGCACCCAGGAATCAAAGTCCTTTAACTTAACAGTGCAAGGATTAGTTAATAGCACCTGATGAAAGGCCCTTTCAAGAGGGGGTCAGAGGGAGGCTTTCAATGGATATCTCTTCCAGTACATGTAATAATCAGACTGGAGTTGGTGATGCCGGAGTTCATGGTTTGACTGAAAGCTGTAAAGAGATGCTAAAATCTTGCAGGGATCAGTTTTTATAGCTTTGATAAGCCTCAGCAATAAGTCTAAGTCAGATACCTAATTTAGAATTTGATTTTGAGGATATATATCAAAGATGTCAAAAGGTCAAAAACAT
Organism: Rhinopithecus roxellana; assembly: GCF_007565055.1. Lineage (NCBI taxonomy): Eukaryota > Metazoa > Chordata > Mammalia > Primates > Cercopithecidae > Rhinopithecus > Rhinopithecus roxellana. The sequence continues at coordinate 13,440,428 of NC_044562.1, read as the reverse complement.
TTGATCAAAACAGAACCACAGGTCATTGTAAAATAATAGTTATTTATTTAACCACAGTGATAATCAAAAGACTTTAAAAGCATTACAGAAAGTTATACAGATGTAAAAACTTATCCTTCTTAAAGCTGAATGTTCCTAAGTAATCAAAAAACTAACAACATAGGAATTATCTTGATAAAACATAAAATCTTGTTTCTTAGGCCTGTTATCAAAAAGACCAAGGAAAACCACCTGCAGAGTAAACCGTAATTGCTTCTTCTTATGGAAAGCCCATTTAGAGAACCTTAAAGTTAACCCTGATGAAAAGGGCACTTGAATTAATCCAATACAGCAGAAAAAAATGTGTCCAGGATTACGGTTATAAACTCTATTATAGAGGAAACACAAAACTACAACACTAGTAATGCATGACTCCTAGTGACACCTTGAGACATTTTCTTGTTACTTGGAAAAATCCAGACATTAAGAAAAGCCAAGTATACAGAATCAAATTATTCTAAAGGAAAACATAGCTTTTCTAGAGCTTTAAGATAAATATTTTATTGTCAGGCCATAGCAGTAAAGTTAAAAACAGAGACAGGATGTTACAGGAGCTGGCAATAAAATAAAGGTGAAGAAGAGAGTTTTCATCTCTGGCCTTCTCAAAGGGAGAACAAAGGTGAAAGCAATGAGAAACAGCAAACGTTGAACTTCCGAGATATAAATCTGAGTTTTCAAAACGAAACAGGTGACACAATTAAAAAGTAAACCTCTTGTAATTTTATTAAGAGTAAATTCATACCTTAAGGAAATCTTGTTTTATCAGAGGAGAACCAATCTTTAGAAAGACTATTATTAATAATATTTTCAATTATAGTCAACTTAATCAATTACTAAATTTCTTTCATAAATTCTCTTTCATGAGTCTTATTACACCTTATACAGGCCATCTATGACATGTCTGGACTTTCATTTTTGTCTTAAATTTTCCCTTTTTCTAAATAACTAGTCATTTTATTTTAGAACAAAAATGTATCACACAAGATACTTTTTCATATAAAAGCATTATCTTTCTTTTTATAACCCTCCTTATGAAAAATGTATTTTTATATTTAAAATTGTTTTTACATCTTTCTCCCCTGCTTACTGGCCTTTTTACCTTGTTTCATAACCTTTTCAAGTTCATAATCTGAATCATTCTTCAGATAACTTCTGAGTTAGACAAAATTATCTTTTTCTTAATAAAAACCCAATTTTATATCTTTGTAATTTTTTTCTCACAAGAAACACATCTTTTTTTGACACGTTTTACATGCAGAACTATATATTTACTAGAAATCTTATTTCAGGCAACCTTAAGTTTTAGTGAAAACTTAGGAAGCAAGAAATCCTGAACTGTTAGATGTTAGTATTTTATAGTTGAAATGATTTCACGATGTTTAGAAACTTGTTTCCCTATATCATAGCCATTTCTTAACTGAAAATTACCCAAATATCTAACAAGCATTCAAAATAATTTTAAGATTTTAAACTAACAAAGTTTACCTTTAAGTACTTAGCCCATTCATATTTACTCATTTATTTTTAACAGTTTATCTAGACTAGTTATGAAAACTGAGATATTAGACAAAGCTAGTCATCATTTAAAGTTATTTCTGTTTGACATTTTTATAGCCTGTGTTAGTTCACCTAAGTAAGAAACTTAAACTTATGAGTATTTTTGACGATAACTTAGACCATTTAGCTATTTTCATTGAACAAAAAACATTAAATTACTCCTATTTGTCAAAAAATTACACCAACAAACACCATTCAGTTTTTGAATGGGTTTATAGTCTTATAATCTTTGTGCCAAAATCTGATACCTTAAAATATCTAGAAGAGGCACATATAAAATAATTGGTAAGCCCAGACAAAAATATATGCTGACAATTCTGTAGACATTTCTACTTTTATTTTATCAATAGTTTTAAAGCCAGCTTTTTAATTAAAGATTTAAGTCACATGAACTTGAAAAATATTTGAATTTTATTTATGAGTGTTCTTTTAATTATATGCCAATTTAGTACCATATGGACATGATATATAACACAATACATGTGCATACATATACATTTATCTAAATGTACAAACAGACACATACAAAGATGCTATAGGTTTTACTTTGAAATTCTGGTCATAAGATAACAATACAAACTCAGTGGTTTATCAAAGATACCAAGCAGGCACAAAAGAAAATAAAGAGACAGAGAACTCTTAATTCTATGTTTTCAGATAAACTCATCTGAGCTCTGAATTTTACTTTACTGTAATTTGTCCATCAGTTTCGAATGTGCAGGAGACTGAGCCACGGTATATAACCAACTGGAATCCTAGAAAACCTGGCACGACTTTGCACTTTCCCATGGTTTTTTCACAGGAGTTCCTGCCCTTAGTGGGTAAGTTACCCATTGCACTACCTAATAATGATCTCTCTTGTCTTCCCAATTTTGCAAAATAGAGCCCAGTGGGCTGCTTGGAGAAACCAAATCAGCATTTTTTATTCTGGTCTAAATAATGCATGCACAACACAATGTACACAGTAGTCACTCTACTTAGTGCCCAAGGGTGACCTAGCAAGGCTCACATTTGCCTCGGCTAGCCCTTGGCCCCTTTGACCTACTCAGGGTAGGGGGACCTCAAACCAGGAGTTCGGCAGGTGGTCTTGTGGCAAGGTGGAAAAGTGGTTGGTAACCCTGAGTTAGGCCTGCTGAGCTTTCACTACCAATTCTTTCAGGGATCCCTTTCACAAACAAACATACATAACAAGACAAAGACAAACAAAGGGACTTTCAAACTCAAGTTTCAAATTTCAGAAATCCAGAGTATTTCTCCCAAGCAGTGACCTTTTTAATCCTTTTAATTTAAGAGAAATTCCATCAAACAAGGTCCTTCCTATTACTAAAGAGGGTCGTCAAAAACCCAGGAGAATCCACAAGACCTCCAAGGAGGCCACAAGACATCCGAGGAGTTCACAAGACCTCAGGAGAGGGCACAAGACATCGAAGGAGGCCAGGAAATAGGGAGAAGACAAAGGGGGTACCAGTTGCACAAATAAAACTTACCAACAATGTTTTTCAAAACCAGAAACGGTTTCTATGCACAAGTGACTTATGTGCCAAAGGTTGGCACTGCCCCATTGATAGGCAAGGCAGCAGAGACAGTCTTTAGTTCACTGGAGCTAAGTGGCCATTTGGACTTGTCCCTGGGTCCATCCCAATAATGAGAGAACACTGAGCCTTAGGCAAATGCCCACAAACTGCTCCTGACTAGGTTTGCCATAATTAGCTATAGGATCAACAAGTTCATATGTGTCTGCTATGCAGTAAAAACCCAATTATACTGACTCAGCAGGGATGGCAGCAGAGAAAGAGTTAATGATCACAGGGCACCAGGCAAGGATATGGGAGAAGACCCTCAAATACATCTCCCCAAGAAGTTTTTAGCTGGAGTTTTTAAAGGGGTTCATAGATAACGAAGGACTGGAGAATTGAGATCATTGATTGGTTGGGGTAAAGAAGATAAAATTATCAGAAAGTGTAAACTACATTCTTTGGTCAGCTTCTTGTGGGGTCCTTCAGACCAGCTGATGTCAGTAGTTTTATCAGTATGCAGGACATGCAAGAATATCTCAGATAGAAAACTTACCATCTCATCATGTTCAAGTTTTTATCTGTAGAACAGTTAAGAAGAACTATAATCTTGTAACAGGGTCTATGTGATTCTGAGGCAAGCGGCATGAAACAACTGTGAGGTAGTAGGTTGGAGAGCAGCTGACCTGGTGATAAATGCTGAGTGTACTGCAAGCTATGTTCCGTTTTCTTTCTTCTTCTTTCTTCTCTCTTGATTAATTTTATAAAGTTGGTAGGAGGCATTTCATGATCACCTGATGTCTTCTCTTTACTCTCTTTATTTATTTGCAGTTGATTCTTTTTCCCAGTCTTATAAAAATTGGCACACTACACATGTCAAGGTGTAAGATAAGTTTTCAAAGAAGTGAGGCACTTATCATTGCCTCCAAATCTCCATGAATCTATTACATCAATAAATTCATGGATAAAATGTTTGCTTAATTATCATTTTGGAAATGCCAATTTTTAGAAATATGATTATGGTAACATAGTTACAAGAATAACAGGCCACCTGATTTTAAAACTCTAAAGTCAGTTTTCCCTAACTCTCTCACAGATATGATATAGAAACAACAGGAAAAATGAAAGGAACAGTGGAAAGCCACTTTTTCATAAAACTAGAAAACACTAGGTATGTAATTCAGTGAAGAGCAAGATGAAAGTGCTGTCACGGCCACGCAGGTGGTCCAGAGTCTGTAGAAAGCACATTTTTGTAGAAGACAAAGTCAGTGGACCACGTTCAGGAGCCACACTTAAAAAGCTCATTTTGAAAGAATGAGAATAAAAGTGAAAGCTTCCAGGGAACCTGTTTGATACCAACAATAAGCACAGGAGGTGGGGGCATAGGATGCAGCGTACACTCAACTTGGACTTACCAGCAAACTGCCATTGGGTAAGGTGTAGGGGGAGAGAGAACGTAGTGTATGTGATGAGCCTACAGCCATATTACTCAGTTAACTAAGGACTCCCTTGCATAGAGACAATAAAAATCTGTTAGCCTGTAGCATCATCTGATTCAAAATGAAAAAAACAATTATTGCTGGATCTATAAAAATATATTGTAATTTGCACACACACACACTTCCGCCCCAAAATGATCCCATTGAATATATAAAAACTGTTGCCATTACCATAAAATAAAAGGAAAAACAAAAATATTAATGGAGTAATCTCCCCCCCCAAAAAAAACAAGGAGTCAAAGCCGACAAACAACATTTAAGGAGGGAAATGGTGAAGCAGAAGAAGGACTTGAAATATGAGTGGCAGAACCAAAAAAAAAAGTGAAATAAAAATAAGATCAATACAAAATGCAAGAATAAAGGTAACCTTGGAAACAATATGAGGGAGAATAAACATTACGGAAAAACAGAGGATGCCGTATGGAGCACAGGATTAAGAAAAGTAAGCAAAGATGGCTCATGCCTGTAGTCTTAGTACTTTCAAAGGCCAAGGTGAGAGGATGACTTGATCCCAGGAAGTTGGGGCTGTAGTGGACTATGATCACGCCACTGAACTCCAGCCTGGGTGATAAAATGAGACCTTGTTTCTAAAAAAAAAAAGAAGAAGAAGAAAATAAGTGGCCTGCTGCAGTGGCTCATGCCTGTAATCCCAGCACTTTGGGAGGCGGAGATGGGTGGATCACTTGAGGCCAGGAGTTCAAGACCAGCCTGGTCAACATAGCAAAATCCCATCTCAACTAAAAGCACAAAATATTAGCTGGATGTGGTGGCACACACCTGTAACCCCGGTTGTTCAGGAGGCTGAGGCATGAGAATCACTTGAACTGGGGAGGCAGAGGTTGCAGTGAGCCAAAACTGAGCCACTGCACTCCAGCCTGGTTGACAGAGCAAGACTCTGCCAAAGAAAAAAAAAAATTAATTAATTAATAAAAGAAAATAAGCAAAATGAAAAATACGTTTAAAAAGAACTGAAGAGATAATATGATCTGACCTGAAATTATAATAATAGCTATAGAAGACAGATTCTTATAATACTTGTTTTTGAAGGAAAATAGTCATTTTTGAAGACGAGAAAAGAAACAAAGGAAATTAAGGTGTAATTCAATGTTTTTCTCAGATATAAAAAAAAAAAAAAAAAAAAACTTGTTTTTAGATATCACTAAGCATATTGAGACCTGGAAAAAATGACACATAATGATTAACCCTGAAACATATCCTAATAAACTTACTGAACATTACATTAAAGGAAGAATATTTTAATGTAACTTTTGCAACACTGCTGGAAAACACTAGAGCAATGTCTACATTCCTTAGTGAGCAGAAGTGTCCCAAGAATTTTATACAAGGCATATAGTAGTTTAAGAATAAAAATGACAGACACACATTGTTTACAATTTCTCAGAACAGAGAAAATATTTTAAATTATGCCTTCTTAAGGAAACAATGATGGAATAAACTTGAACAAAAAAAAAAGGGAGAGTGATGGTTGGAGAAAGTATCATGAAGGCCTAGTGCTGAGGGTTGATGCCATTTAACTCAAGAATAAAAGCTAAAACAAATGCAGCGTTATATCTTCAATATAAACGTGAAAATTATAAACTCTGATGTGTTAAAAATCTTATAACTAATGGGAGTATGATGGGAAAGAGAAGGTGTAAGCTTTTATGAGATTTCCCCATATTTTATAGCCAGGGGTCAAAAAATTTACTTTAAAGAGATAAAGTAATTGAGTACATAAGGGCATAAGCCTAAACATACAGAAAAAATATAATCATCTAAACTTCAGAGATGAAGCTTTTCAAAGGTAGAAGCAGGCAAAGTGGCAACATGTGTTTTTCTATTATCTCTGGCAAGTACATATTAGAGAATGTGTAAAGAAAGAGAAACAAATGTGATAACATAAAAACTCATTGTCATAAAGGTAATAATTAGCTCAGTATATGTAAACTCCCCTGGCAAAACCATCACAGAGAGCACAGTAAAAGATAAAACCAGAAAGAATACCTTTAATTAATATAAAGGTATCACACTCAAAACTATCTGCAAACCAGAGACGAAAAAATGCTAATCAGTGACAATTAATCGTTTAAATAAAAAGGTTGGGTCGCAAAATCAAAACTCAAATATTATTTTTAAAAATATAAGCAAAATGTTTAAGATTGAAAGGAACATGATAGAAAATCTTTTTGTTTCTAAAGGGAAACAAAAAAAGAAAGGGCATTTTAATATTAAAAACTCAGATTTTTTTATTTGCATGTTGATATCCAGTTTCCCCAACACTGTGTATTAATGGCAGCCTTATCAAAGGCTGCTTGGCCATATATATGTGGGTTTATTTCTGTAACTTTCTGTTCTCTTCCATTGATCTGAATGTCTGTCCTAATGCCAGTATTATATTATTTTAATCACTGCAGCTTTGTAATATATTCTGAAATTAGGAAGTGTAATGTCTCCAGCTTTATTCGTTTCCCCAAAGATTGTTTTGGCTATTCTGGGACTTTCGTGGTTCCTTATAAATTTTAAAATTATGTTTCCTTTTGCTATAGAAAAAGCATTTGAGATTGGTGGAGATAGAATTGAATATCTAGATTATTTAGAGTAGTATGGGCATTTTAACAATATTAAGTCTTCCAATCCATTAACAGAAAATTGTTTCTCCATTTGTTTGTGTCTCCTCTATCTCTTTCATCAGTGTTCTCTATTTTTCAGTATAGAAGTCTTTTACATCCTTGCTTTACTTTTAAGAATTTGACTCTATTTTATGCTACTATAAGTGAGATTGTTTTCTCAATTTATTTTTCAGATGGCTTGTTGTTAGTGTATACTAATGCCACTAATTCTGAAATGTTTGCTATGTATCCCAAAACTTAACTGAATTTATGTATTCTCTCAAACAGTATTTTTGTCCATGTGTGGTGTTTTTAGTTTTTCTGGTGATAGAATCATGACATCTGCAAACAGGTATAATTTTATTTCTTTATTTTCTATTTGAATTCCTTTTATTTTTTTTTTGTAAATTGTATACTTTAAATATGTACAGTTCTTTGTATATTAATTATATCTCAATAAAGGTGTTTAAAAAATATTTCAGGACATAAAACATTAAATGAGATAAAGAAAGGCAATATATAAAACAAACAAGGATACTCCAAGTAGAATATTAAACTTAAAATGAAATCGGTAGCCACACTAACATGACCTAAGAAAGGAAAGAGTGACATGGTAAGAAAAGCAAGTAGAGAGAGAATCATTTCAGTAGAGGGGACTTCAACTCATCATTCACAGTTTGTGAGTGATTTAGTAGAGAATAAAAGAAAAAAACTAATTAATAAAACACTTCAGATAGTTACAATTAAACTAATTATGAAGGCACATTTAACTATGTACATAGCAACCACTAAGACTGAAATCATAGAATATATATTCTTTTCATGCATGTCTGAAACATTTGCAAAAGCAAAACCTCTGTAAGCAAAAAAAAGAAAAATTAAAAGCAGAAATAATATGGAAAACATTATCTAATTTATCTGCTGTGAGATATAAATTAATAAAAAATTATTTATAATTTGAATATTAAACAAACTAACCAATCAATAAATGAAAACTCGTTCATAAACAACTTTTGATCAAAGAGAAAATTTAAAATTACAGAAAATGCAAAAATCAATTAGCATAAAATAGTATGTAACCAAATTCAGTGGTTCAGTGAAAAATATTCAGAGAAACATGACTAGTCTTGTACTTAGTAGAAAAGAATGCAAACAACTGGTTTCCATACCATCCCACCCAAAAAAAAAATCAGGAAAAGGAAAAACAAAATGTGTAAGTTAAAGGAGATAATACTGATAAATTTAAAATAAAATAAAAAAATACATAAAACTCTGGGAAAATAAACCATTACTTAATTTAACCAAAGTTAATGAAAAAACAAAAAGCAAAGTGAAATAAAATAATACAAATTTATAGGAGGAAGGTAATGAAGATACAGATGAAAATACTGGATTCACAAGACATCACTTTGTTCAGTTCCATAGAAATAAACTGAATACAATATATGCTCATTGTGGAATATATAAATGATTAAAACCAACTCCAGATGAGGCAGGGAACCTAAAGATGTAGAAACTAAACTGTCAATTAAAGCTAGTAAAATAATTAAAACCATTGAGAGTGTCAAAAGCTTAACCAAGGAATAAAATAAGACAAAAACAATAAGCAGGCCAGAAGGTTTCCCAGGGGATTTTCACTAACTCTTTAAGGAAGATATTGATTTTCTAAATATTTAGGGAGTCGAATATTTTATGTGTGTGTGTGTGTGTGTGTGTGTGTGTATATATCCAATTATATATATATATATATATCCAATTTATTTGTACTCTTGCATGGTATTCTTTTTCTATTTAGGAAAAGATTCTAATAATTTATGTGAAGTTAGTGAAATGTTCCTACTAAAACTCAACTGAAAAAAAACTAAGATCAATTTTTTGTTTCAATATTGATTTTTAAATTTTGTAAACAAAATAGTTGCAAACTCTGGCAGCTGATTAAATGTAAGTACAAGACGAGTTAATTCCATGAAAGCAAACGAATTAACACTAGAAAATACGCCAGACCAATTCATTTGACTGATAGATCAAAAGTGAAAAAACCTCAGCATAACCTTTTGATAAAAATCAGCATCAGTTCTTGACAAAATGCCTTCATAATGCAGTATATTAATGGCTTACATTTATTGAGCCCTTACTATATTCCAGGAACCATTCCAAATGTCTTGTGTGTATTAACTCACCCATTTATGGCTGCGGTTTTACAGAGTAAACAGCGGGATACCTCCTGCATATGAACATAGAAATTCATCATTGTAAAGAGTTTCCTATGAGGTAGGCACTGTTCTAAGTGCTTTCTATATATTATGTCTCTTAAATCTTCCCAACACCCCATGAGGTAGATATTACTGTCCCTTCTTTATCCACACATGCATGTGTGTGAATAAACACATTTAATATGTCAAACTTGAATGCTCCCCTCAGGCTTTACAAGGAGGAATTTAAATTATTCTCATTAGAGGCAGGAAGAAGACAAGAGTTTTCATTATCACCACTATTATTTCACCTGCTTCTGCAGTTACAAGTAAATGCTATTACACAAGACAGAAATACAAAAATTAGAAAACAGTGGCAAAATAGTCATCATGTGCAGAGATATAATCTTAAACATGAAACACCTACTAGATTCAATTGAGCAAATTTATTCAAATGATCAAAAAATTCAAGGCAGTTGCTATATATGAAACATATAGAAATTAATAACTTTCTTATTAAATGGTTAGAAGAAATAATGGAGAAAAGGCAACATTCACATATGAGTATCAATGAGAAGAAAGTAGTGGGAAACATAAATTATCTACGAGGTCTGCATTGAAACAAGGTTGGTATTGAAACTGATATTGATGATCATAGATGCACAAAGACATCATCAAATGGGAAGTCTTATTGTATTTAAAGAAGAAAACTATTTAAATAATCTCTGTTAACATACAAATTTTACGCTTCTTCATACATTTCCAATATGTTTCTGAAGTAAAATTTGTTTTCAAAATGCTTACAGAATCCTTACTAAAACCCTACAAGAATGGCTTGAAAAATTCTGAAAAATAAGGGTAATGAGGGAATATTAATCCTAGGTGATATTAAACACAATATAAACTTTCACAATTGAAAAGAGTGCTGTTCTTGCATGAAGAGACAGATTAATGAGAGATGCTGACAAGAAAGAAAAAATTGCTATCCATATCCAGGTAGCAAAGGGCAGCTCATTTATACTCTCTGTATCTTATTGTCTTTGTTCAGAGAATAAAGTTAATAATAGCAACCTCCAGGGCACTGTGAATAAGCATTGCAAGCAAATAAAAGAAATCTGTATGCAAAGAAAGCTTTTATTCCAGAAAGGACAAAATGCTGCCCTTTCAGTAATGTAAGTAGTCCAATGTAAGTAACCTGCCATGAAGTAGCTAACATATCACTGTGGGGAATGGTGCCATACCAGGGACTTAGTGTAGGTCTCTGCTGCTGGCAGGTTGGACACTTGGCAACAGCTGGAGTCAGGCTGGCCTTGGTAAGTAGAAGTGCCTGTAGCCGAACTCATGGGTAACCTCCATTTCTGCCACCATGGCCACTTTTTTCATGAGCTTTTGGGTGATGACAGGGGTGGATTGGTTTAATGACAAGGAAAAGAGGCTGACTGGTATCCACAGAATGAGTCACTCTATCCATTTGATAATAAAAATACTCCTCTGCTGAGGTCACCCTTTGATGAGCATTCACACTGGACCCAAATATCTTCATGTTTTTGCCCATTCAGAGAGGTATATTCATATACCTCTTTTCCAAATTTCTCTATCACCTATTTTTCAATCATGTTCCCTCCAAATCCTCTGCCATGCAGTCAAGCCATTGGCCATGACCATGCATCAATATATGATCACATGTCTGGCCATTTCTCCTTCCAAGTAAAATTCACAACCAGGTATATTGCTCAAAGTTCTACCTTCTCAGAGGATTTTCCTTCACCATTGCCCTTCAGGGATATTTCAGAAGAGGTCTATAGTGTTATAACTGTCCACTTCCAGATGGTACTTGCATACTGTGCAGAACCACCTGTAAACAAGGCATGAGTTCTCACTTCCTCTGTCACCTAACTTTAGGGAGCTCCCCCTGAAGCCATGGGTGCTGGCTAGGAGAGAGAAGGGGCAGCATAGTGGGATTAGAAACCATGGGTATTTGGGCCATTTCTTCATGTAAGTTGCGTGTGCCTTCAGGGCTTGCTTGAGTCCCGTCTGGTCTATACCACTTCAATGTGATGATGGAGTGCAGTTGTGCATGCCCAACTTTAAGGTTTGGTGGCTCAGAAAACATCCATTTCATGATGGGAAGCTCAGGTCACATGATAACTTGGTTGCCCATAGTTAGCATCCAGTTTCAACAGAGCTCCAATTACAGGGTAAAGCTGTTTCTCAACAGGAGAGTGGTTATCTGCAGAGGATGGCAGAGCTTTGCTATGAAACTTACATATAGGGGCCCGTAAATGACACCAAATGGCATTCCTATATGCTACTGTTACTTCAAATACCACTGGATACACTGCATCATATGACCCAAAGGCAAAGCAGCTTGCATGGCAAACTAAATCTATTGTATAAACTTCTCTTCTTCTGGGACTCACTTAAAAGTAGCAGATTTTCAGGTCACTGAGTTAAGACCCTAGAGTATCACACCCAGATGAGAAATATATTGCCTCTAAAATTCAAAGAGGCCCACTAGGCATTATTATGGGCCTCTTTGAATTTTGAAATCAATATATTCCTCATCTGGGTGTGATACTCTAGGGTCTTAACTGAGTGAGACAACAACTTAACCTTCACCTTAGAAGGGATCTCTTAACATACTCCATACTACCAAAGTCCTAGAAATTTCATTGATTTGGAAAGGCCTCTGAATTTATTTACAACCCTCTAACACGCAAACATCTTACCAGTACAGGCATACTTTATCTTATGTGCTGTACTTTATTGCACTTTGAAAAATATTGTGCTTTTTACAAATATGAGTTGTGGCAACCCTGCATCAAGCAAGTCCATCAATGTCATTTCTCCAAAAGCATGTGCTCACTTTGTGTCTTTGGTTCAGCACGTTTCAGAAATGAAATATTTTTTCATTAAGTATGTATGTTTTTTAGACATAATGCTATTGCACACTTAATAGATGAAAATAAAGGGTGAATATAACTTTTATATGCACTCGGAAACCCCAAAATTTATGTGACTCCTTTTATTGAAATATTTGCTTTTTTGTGTTAGTTTAGAACTGAACCCACAATATCACCAAGTACCAAGTAATGCCAGTATGTCTAGTATAGTTGCTACTTCTTGCTCACGAGGTCCAATCAGCCTAATGTCATCAACTTAATGAACCGGTGTGATGTATTCTGAAAGAGAAAGGTGACCAAGATCCCTGCTAGCCCTACGATGACATAGAGCTGGAGAGTCGATCCCTGCTGTCCATTACAGCAACGATGCCCACCTTTTGTTGGCTGAGTGCTGCCACTTGACCCCTGCCACTCCTAGATGCAATTACTCTCACTGCATTTAGGCTTCCCAAATCAGTGACATCAGTTTCCACTGTTAGTTCCAGTCAGCAGAGGAGAGCGATCACAGAGCTCTTCAAGGAGGCTAAGGCTCCCTCACTAATGTATTTCTCACAGTATCGATAAAGGCTATGTCTGCTGGCCCCCCCAATGTGGGTGAGTATGTTGTAAGTGAAAAAACTAACATTCCCATCTCCCTAAGCCTTCACTCTCTTCTTCTGCAGAACACCAAAGCAGGTCCAGCATTTCCAATCATGTTTCTTCCAAGTACTTAACCATGCAGGCAAACCCTCGGTTGTGGCCATGAGTTTGATATATAATACGTGTCTGGCTATTTCTCCTCCCATGTGAAATGAACAATTGGGAATACAACATGGTTCATTCACAGTGGACCACCTTTTGAGCTGTAATTTAGTTTACCAGTTCAACTAACTGTTAGAGCCCCCTTCTAATTCTCCAAACTGCAACACTTAAACTAAAATGTCATTCTAGTTTATTCACAGTGGACCACCTTTTGGGCCATAATTTAGTTTACCAGTTCGACTAACTGTTAGAGCCCCCTTGTAATTCTCCAAACTGCAACATTTAAATGAGACTCTGTAATTAGTGAACCCACGTCAATACAAGTTTGTTTCATCCAAATTTATGTTTCTTGTGCCATTATTACATAAATGTTCATTCCCACATATATTCCTGATATTTCTGTCTATATATATTCAAAAAACCAAGGTTTGTGTTTGTCTGTCTGTTTGTTGTTTGTTGTTTGTTTGTTTGTTTTTGGAGTATAGCACACTTCCTCATGGGTCACATTCTGCACCTCACCTTTAGGGGCCTGCTGGGACTTGAGTATATTTATAGGTCTAGAATTTGCATAGCAACTGCCTCAGGGGAAGCCATTGCAGTTTCTTTAGGCAAAGTCAGGTTGATCTACTCAGATGGGGGTGGAATAATAGCTTTTGATGGCAAGGAAGACTTATCCGAATTGAGGAAATCAATGTCCCCAGTCTCATCAGGGCCTTCTCTTATGTCTTCATTCCAACTCTCAGGATCCCATTCCTTGCCAGTCAATGTCCTAGTTTAACAATAAACACCCTGTGAGGTTGGAAATTCAACTTGTATTGTAATTCAGCCTCTCACAGGATGAGATTCTGGGCTTGATTTTTGAGCAATCTCAGATCTGCAGCTACAGAAAATAAAGATTTCCTGTAAGGAAGACACAGAAATGTTCAAGTCATTCACATAGTTCTTGAGTTGGGAATTTGAATCCCTGAGCTCTTCTTTTCCTTTCCCTAGCAAACTTAGGAGCAACTAGTCAATATCATTACACTTGTCAGTTTGACAAAAAGGTTAGAAAGTATTAAATATATGGTCACCCAGAACCTTGCCTCTCATAGCTATTTGATTAGGAGTAGTCAATGGTGATGCTTTGTCCACTTCTATTGTTGTATCACATTATAGACTATCAGTGCTCTCTTCACTACTGGAAATAGAGTCATTGGTGCCTTTAAATCTAAAGGGTTTAGTTAAACCTAACTAAATCTAAAGGGTTTAATCTTTAGTTTAGAGGGTCAATTCCAGAGACTCCAGAACCAATTCAAAACACTCATCCTTAAGATTATGTTCCTCTTAGTTATGTTATTTTTTATAATTAAGTGATCTTTTCTCATATATGTAATTCAAGCTAGTTTTATTTAGGTGGTAAATAAAATTTTTTTCTTGTGTTTTTATTGCTTACTATTATGTTGTAAGATATTTTATATTGTTATACAGAAGTAATAACTATAATGTGTAAGGCTATGTAATATTCCATCTAGTGGATTTACCACAGTTTTCTTATCTTCCGTTCAGCATTTAATATGTTTTCAGTGTTCACTGTTATAAACTAGGCCACGAATGTTGAATTAGAGCTGGAAATGCTTTTTATTTTCATTATTATTATTCTTTGTACTACATTTACAACTTCTCAAATACATACACATATTTTGTTCTTTTTTGAGTGCAGTTTATAATTTTAAATATAAAGCCAAAATGTAAGACCTGCCTTGGACTTCAGCCCAATATCATATCTTCTCAATAGGACAGTCAAGATGCTTATTTCATACGGAACTGGTATGGATCTATGCATATCGATTTTCTGTAAAAAGAAAAAAAAAAAAAAAAAAAAAACAGTTAAGTGACCTTTCTACGAATCTTTGCTTTCAGGAAAAAGAAAACATTTTACAGGCACTTTGAGAACATTTCAGAATTTCATATAGCACTTCCTAGTCTTCAAATAAAACCTCTGAGTGCACCTGGTGCAGGTGAATAGTCAGAGAGGAGCTGAGGCATGAATGTGCAATGGCTCATCTAAATATGTCAGTAGGGTGACTTGGTAAAGTGAACAGTAATTTGGCAAAAATGAGCTTACACCTATTCCATATATTATTTTATCTTCTGACTTAGAGCTTGAAATGCAAACAAGTCTCCTAAAATAGACTTTTAAAAATCTCAAAGGTCTTTTCCAGGGGTTAAGGGTGTAAGTTAGAATTCCCTAGAGACTGGATTAAAAATGTGCATGTCAGATTCCACACCAACACTGTCCTTGATATTCTGTCATTACTTGGGGGTTAGAGGATTGGGGAATGCAGGTATAAAATGCTGAAAAAGCATTCCCTGGTGATTTTGAGTGCTGTGTGGCTGATTTGGCTTGCAGAAACACTCAGCTGAGACCGCAGATCTTGACAAATTCTGAAATTGTACAAAAACAACTTATTGTTGCTTGTGATATTGTTGCTTGTGATTCTGAA
The DNA here is from genome assembly GCF_007565055.1 of Rhinopithecus roxellana. Lineage (NCBI taxonomy): Eukaryota > Metazoa > Chordata > Mammalia > Primates > Cercopithecidae > Rhinopithecus > Rhinopithecus roxellana. The sequence continues at coordinate 13,424,891 of NC_044562.1, read as the reverse complement.
ATTGTACAAAAACAACTTATTGTTGCTTGTGCAGGTCACTTGACTCATTCGGATACTCTTTTCAAGCCACTCTTCTTAAAGGAATTATGTTCAACTCACTTGAAACTGAAAATATATAGCATCAGTTGATACACATTTCAGTAAAATGTTAAGAACTGCTTTTCTATATATTCAAAGATGGACCAACACTACAAAATTAGAACGAGGATGGTAAAGAAGGGAGAGATCCGAAGTGAAGGTATTTAACATACTCAAACACACTATCGGAAAATAATAGCATTGGGAATACTTACCTTAGGGATCAAATCCCGACATCACCACTTATCTGCTCTGAGAACTTATATAAATTACTTAAGTTTTGTGTTTCTTTGCTTCTTTGGGGGGACTATTGGGGATAACAATACCTATCACATAGTGCTGTTAATGTAATTAAATAACATCATTTATAGAAAGAATTTCTCATGTAGCAGTAGCAGAAATGATAGTAGTCATAATAGTGGTAGTTGTAATGCAATAATTTCTAGTTTCTCTTTTTATCTTCCTTTACTTTGGGAGTAGTGTTGGAGTAGGTGGAAAACATTTGTTCAGTGGTAATAAGAGAAGACATAAAGAAAAAATTTATTTTGAAGGCAATGAAAAGAACATCCATGCTTCATATTTGAGCAAGCACATTCCTATAGTTCTTGAAAATTGCTAGAGAAAACAGCCTTGCGGAGAGAGCACAATCCCAGAATATGGTGTAGTACAGACAGCTTGTGCACGAGCTTCTGGAACAATCTTACCATGGGACCTTGGACAAGTAATTTGTTGTATTTCGACCTGCTTTCCCAACTGTAAAGCAGTTAGACACAATCATCCCAAAGGTCACCTTTCCTCCATCATGATATGTGCGTCTAAAATTATGGCGTCCTCACGCAAGGATTCTTGTTGTAACCACAGTTGATCTGACGATTTTTTACTCTGGTGAAGCCCATCTAATTGGCAGCTATTGGATAAGTGCAGCAAAAACAGCAGGAAGAAGATAGTAAGGCAAGTTTCTCGCAGGCGATGGTGATCACACAGCATCCCTCCCCACGGCTCAGGTCATACACACATCTGGATTACCCTGTGGTCCTCTGTGTTTATGCAGCCTGGAAAGGATGCAAATCAACAGGCTCACACAAAGAAAGACCAGGAGTCTTTGGACTCCTGTTGAACTGGAAGAAATTATAACTTTGTATCTTGGCATAATTACTGTAGGAGAGAAGGAATGATAAACAAACTGTTCCTTTTGCCCCATCTACCCCCTTTCTGAAAAGAATGTCTGTCCTGGGAGATTTGAGGTTCTTTTTCACCATCTCCTCCAATCCAGTGAACAATGTAAGAAAACCAGTCCCAGATATTTGTTTAGATCAGTGCTGTCCAATAAAATGCCACTGGCCACATGTAACTTTTTCCATTTAAATTTGAATTAGGCAGTTATGCCCGTTAAGGTATTTAGCTGGAATTGGGATAATGATTGGACAAGTAAAGGAGAGTATCTTGGGAGTCTTGGTACCCTATGCTACTTTCATTCACAGCACTTAGGAGGATGGTGGTGACAGGCTTTGGATGGAGTGAGGGCATGACAACACACAGGAGTGGGTGCAAAGGATTTGACCTGGGGATCCCAGGACACCACTGTGCATGTTACCTACAGTAACATGTTTTTTTTTTTCCCCAAAATGTTTTATAGAACACAAAATTTTCTTTCTTCCTGGATTCAAATCTGGGTTGCATCCACTGTAGTTCAAAAATAATAATAATAATAATCACCTTCTACAGAGAGAAGGGAACTATTTTATTTTTTTGCTCATCATAAGCCTGATTGAATTCGTAACACATGGAGAAAGAACATTAGATTCTTCAGGAAACACTCATTCTCTCTTTCACACAAGCACTCATTTTGCCGCAGGTTAATACTTCCCTTGCATTTGCTGAGGATTGACACCTGAAAGAAATCACTGCTCACCTCAGGGCTGGTCAAGGTCATGTTTAGCTTCGAGCTTCACAGTTTTATGTTCTATTGGACAAACCTTTAAAAGGAGAAGGAGAGAAAAGAGCAGTTTTAGTGGAATGTGACAATTTACAATCTTAAGGCCCTTAATAGTACACTAATATTTACTCCAAGAAGTGCCGTTTGTTTACTGCTACCATTTCTGTTTTCAAAGGCTTTGGGGCCTGCTGGTACATACCATGGTCATTTTCACCTTATTCTCCTGAAGTATTTTCTAACACAATCTTATAATATTCCCCTACAACAGCTGCAACTCTACAAAGTCTAATCATATCAAAGACTGACCATTACTAGGGAAGATCATCTTCACTGGTCACTGTATTCGTTTCTTACCACTCCTGTAGCAACTGAGCACAAACGTACTCACTTAAAACAACGTAAATTTATTATTTTACAACTCTGGAGGTCAGAAGTCCTAAAATCAGGGTATCAGTGGAGTTGCCTTCTTTCTGGAGGCTCTAGGGAAAAACCTGTTCCCTTGTCTTTTCAAGAGGCTGCACATATTAGCTTGCAAACCCTTCTTCCAATTTCAAAGCCAGCAGCATGACATCTGAAACTTCTGTCTCTCTAATTCTCTGATCTTGGCCTCTGTCATCACCTATCCCTTTCTCAGGATCTGACTCTTCTGCTTTCCTCTTATAAGGACTCTTGTAATTGCATTGGGCTCATCCACCTCATCTAGAATTTTCTCCTCACCTCAAGATCTTTAACTTAATCACATCTGCAAAACCTCTTTTGCCATGTCAGGTAAGATGCTCACAGGTTTTTAGTATTCAAACATGGACAACTGTGGAGGGGCTATTATTGAGCCTATCACAACTACATTGACTCTGGAGCTCAGGTTTTCTTTCCTCATTTTTACTGTTCTTCCTAGAGGAATCCTTCCTAGCTCAGTAGGTGAGTAATGCACTTCAACTGAACCCAGAAAACAACGCTCAATCAATTGTCTTTTAAACTTAGTTCAGCCACAGGTCTAGATGCTTGTGAATCTTCTTTTAGAATATTAAAGCTGTTAACAAAAGACAGTGAGATCTACAGAGGCAGAAAGGGGCTATATTTTCTGAAGGTGACCTGTAGATTAGAGAGAGGTAGCCTTTGGGATAAAGTGAAGGTGCGCTCCCGAGGAAGCATTGGAGAGTTAGAGTTTATAAAGGTAAAAAGTGAAAGGCTGGGGAAGGGACCTGGGGGAGTGAGGCACAGAGCCTTGAATGGACGACCTGTAAGTATAAAGCCACAGGTCTCTCTTTGTTGGCTGACTCTTGGTGGACAATTGTTGGTCGTTTGGGAATTTCCAGCTGTAGCCTATTTCAGTTTGACTTGATTTCAGGAAGGGATGTCTTGTGACATTTTTGCAACATTTTCTGAGTGCACAGAGTGCATGACGACCCCCTCATCCTGCTATGGCTACCTGGTTCTGCTTTACCTTGAGCATCTCAGCCACAGAGAGTCCACTTTGTCTATAGGTTGGAGCGTAATTTGAAAAATCAAATATAGAAACTTGAGAATTAAGACTTAACTGAATAACATTAAAGAAAGCAATGGTAAAGGGTGGCACATTTTCATGTTCCAGAAATCATTCTCCATTGCTTTTAGAATGTGGCTATGCCTCAATTTAGAACTTTTATTAAAATTATTCATTGGATTCACAACACATAAGAGGCATAATCACAGTTGGCCTGCCCTTTGAATTGCAAATGAGGCCATGTTTTCATGCATATAATGATCTGGATCCTTTTTTGAGCTTGTATGAGGGAAATTTCCTAAGTATCAGAAGAGGATAAGAGCTCCACAGGATGAGAGAGAGGACAAACAACGAGAAGTTCTGGGAACAGAGGATGGATTTTACAGCTTTGCCTAAGGCCATCCCTGAAGAACATTTTGTTGTGTGAGACCAAAGTGATTTAATGGGAGAGAGGAAGAAGACCTGAAAAAAGACAAGCTTTCGCCATACTCAAAGAAAAATACTCAGCCACTTCCAGTGTTTGATGCTTGCACTACAAAACAATAAGTAAAAATGCAAACAGAGAAGTTGGCTACATGGTCTGCTCCCTTCCTTCCTTCATCACTCACCCTGGAGACAGAGCTATGTTGAAACCTGGTTATCTAGGTCTTTTTTTTTTTTTTTTTTTGAGGCGGAGTCTCGCTCTGTCGCCCGGACTGGAGTGCAGTGGCCGGATCTCAGCTCACTGCAAGCTCCGCCTCCTGGGTTTAGGCCATTCTCCTGCCTCAGCCTCCCGAGTAGCTGGGACTACAGGCGGCCACCACCTCGCCTGGCTAGTTTTTGTATTTTTAGTAGAGACGGGGTTTCACCGTATTAGCCAGGATGGTCTCGATCTCCTGACCTCGTGATCTGCCCGTCTTGGCCTCCCAAAGTGCTGGGATTACAGGCTTGAGCCACCGCGTCCGGCCGTTATAGGAACTCTCCAGGCTTTGATTCTGTGGGCCCATAGCTAGGCAGCTGGTATGAGACTATAGAGAAAAACACTAGAGACCTTGGTACAAGGACAGGCTCTGAAACTAAAATATGATGTCAGACAATGCAATTCACCTTTGGAGGACAAATGATAGTGTGGAAATAACATGGGACTCAATATTTGTGTAGTTAATTCTGAATCTAGAAAATACCATCTCTAGAAAATTGCTCAGGTCCTTTTAGTCTCTCTTCCTTTACTTATGAGAAAGAGAAGAAACTTTTCTGAGCAATGTGAAAAGGGGCATTAAGATGTGACAGCAGTGAGGTCTCATTCCCCACCTGGAGCTAAGTCATCACCTTGTGAAGCCATTTGCTGGGTGGGCTCTGGATTACTTGATGACAAGTAGCCGTAAATTAACTTAACAATGCCATACGCTGGACACCATAACTTATACCCCATAGCTCTACAATGTATAGCCAGTCACTAATCAATGCTATTTCTGTAAACCATTGAAAATTCCCGACAACTTTGTATCAGCACACTCCTTATTCCTTTTAACTTCTAAAAACCTGCTCATAACAAAGGCTGAATGAAGCCATTTCCAAGTATTCCCCAGGTTTCAATCCTCAACCTTGGCCTACAATAATTTTTATATTAATTTTGCCTCTGTATCCTTATTTAGATTGATGCCTATAAAGAACAGATTTGATATGAGAAAGGAGTGAAATAATGCATGCAAATTCCTGATAAAAATGTTGAATCTTAGTTTTTTTCTTAATTGTACATGAAGCAGGCATTCTTAAATTCTCAGAAATTTCACGGTCATTTCTTCCCTCCTTCCATCACCTGTTAATGACTGTCCTGCCTATTAATAAGATAATGCCCGTGGAAGGTCTCAAGTTTAACAGGAATTTAATGGAGAAGAGCTAAACCTGCAGCTCATCTGGTTTAATCACGGTAAATGAGGCTCATTCCCTCCATGGCCTCTCAGACGTTGGTATAATTCCAACTGATGCTCTATGATTTCCTTGCTGGTGAGGCCAGGCCCCCAAGGGCACTTTGAAGATGAATGAGTTATGGGGGCATTCCCAAGCTCACGCTCCAGCATCTCCCATCCTGGTGTAGGCTGCCTGTAATTACCTGGTTGCACACCGATTGGCTTCAAAGTTCAAATATGCCTTATATTTCTCTGCCGTAATGGGAAATTTATGTAATCTGCTCTCTCTCCCAGATTTTATGTGCCTTCTCTGTGTTTCTCCAGTCACACCTGTTGTGGCTTGTAACTTATCTATTCAGTGCCATTTTAAATGTAATTATACATAATGGCTGAGACTAAATATAAAATAAATATGTATTTAGTGGTTCTTTGAATGCACAGTTAAACTGCCCTCATTAAGTCACATTACTCAGGGTCAGATTCTATTCAATGATAGAGAGGAGGGAACAATTTAAGCAAGGGGATTACTAAGCATTCTTGTCTAAAGACAGGATTCTTGTCTAAAGAATTAGAGCCAGACCCTGCTCTGCTCCCATAACCCTTTCTTGACTAGGTAATCAGGAACCTACTGAACAATTTCCCAGAAACAGAAGTGCCAAAGGCATCAGTTAAAAATGATTTGAGGCTGGGCATGGTGGCTCACACCTGTAATCCCAGCACTTTGGGAGGCCAAGGTGGGCAGATCACCTGAGGTCAGGAGTTCGAGACCAACCTGGCCAACATGGTGAAACTCTGTCTCAACTAAATATACAAAAATTAGCTGGGTGTGGTGGCACACACCTGTAATCCCAGCTACTCAGGAAGCTGAGGCAGTAGAATCGCTTGAACATGGGAGGCAGAGACTGCAGTGAGCCGGGATTGCACAACTGCACTCCAGGCTGGGTGACAGAGTGAGATTCTGTCCCAACAACAGCAAAAAAGATTTTAATGGATACACTCTGCCACAGTCTCTCTACCTTATATAACCTTTGGAAATTTTACCAAGAATTTCACCACTTCTCACAACTCCTATGCTACCACTCCCATCAAAACCACCATGATCTCTTCTATGGATTGCTGAATAACTTATTTCCTTCACTTTGGGATACCCTTATGCTCCCACCAACCACTCACAGCCTAGCATTTGCCTAAAACCTTAATCACATCATGTCATGCTTCTGCTCCAAACCATCCCAGAATTTCCCATCTTCAAGGAATAAAACCCAGTCTTCCAAATTACCAATGTTACCTCAATCTGTATAGGCCCTCACCTTTGGCTACCGGTCCTTCCCTTCCTGATGCTTCTTCATGACATTCTTTCCTGCTTTCCTTGGCTTTCTGGCAGCTCCTCAACACACAGGGCCTGCTCCCACCAAGCCTGGGAATCTACTGACTCCCTCCCTCACCTGCTTCGTGACTTCCACCCCAGACATCACCAAGGCCTTTTCTATCAGCCCTACTTGGTAATGAACACCCCACTCGCAGCATTCTTTTTCCAACATTTTTATTATTTTTCTCAGAGATTTTAACATAAAATAATCTCTCTCTCTCTCATATATATTTGTGTGTGTGTAAAAAGATATATATATATATATATATCTTTTTAATTTACCCCTTTCAAAAGAAAGCCCATGAGGGCAGAAGTATTTGTTAATTGTGTTGCTGCTCTATCCCAAGCACATGGCCTGGAACAAAAAGATACTCATTACGTATTTGTTAAAAGAATGGATCTATAGGGGTTATGTTCAAATTTTTAGAAAGATTTTGTGCAAACACTTTTTCAAAATATATCTTATATGAAAGCTGAAGGTATAAAACAGGTAAAGAAGAGTCCTTCTGTTTAAAGAGTGATTAGCACCATAAAATTAGCTAACACTTACATAGAATTTACTCTACACCAGGACTTGTTCCAAAAACATTACATATATTTAAATAATTTCTCTCCCCAACAACCTAGTGATACAGTTACCAGTATTTTCCCAATGGCACACATGTGGAAACTGAGGCACAGAGAGATTTGGACCCTTACCCAATGTCACACAGCTACTATGATGAGAGGCCTGGATTTTGTCTGCTCATCACCTCTCTTCGCTGGTCTTACAAGTGCTGGGCCTCACAGGGTTATGTTTGCAACACTGGCAGAACCTCTGGAGTTCCCAGGAACCCATTTTAACAGCCACACATCTGTAGACTGGAGGTGAAGACAGTGATTGAAGCCTGCAAGTGCCCACATGGTCTGGGCGGACCAGTCTTCTCACACTTGAACATCCATGGATTTGTGGATATTATTTCTTTTTTGGAATGTCCGTCTCATTCTCCTCTGCCTGGCAAATCATTAGTCATTTTCATGTCAGTTTATTAGAAAACCCTGCAGAGTTAATTTGTCCCTTAATAAATTGTATACATTTATTAATGTAGTTTTTGTCTGGACGGAGGGAGGGTGGGAACAAAAGAACAAAGAGACTAAAATGGCGCATTTCCGGGTTCTTCATTGTCAACTTTCCCACGCCCGGGAAAGACACAGGTCAACTGCGCAGGCGCAGTCTGACGGAGAAAATCGAAACCTACCTAGCCGCGCCTACCGCCCGGCCCCCGACCCGCCTATGTCCCGCCCACTGTCCTCCCACTCCCAGGCCCAGGACATAAAAGCCGCTCCGGGCGGGCGCGGCGCGAACTTCCTCGGCCCTTCCTGGTAGGCGGGGCCCAGGAACCTTGTCAGAGAATGCCGGAGCGACTTCCTCGGCCTCCGCCTTGAGAGACCGGTGAACCTCGCCCCTCCTTCACATTGGCTAGTTAATAAAGTTTTCTTTTACCCTGCTTACTTGCCTGTTCTCTGGCACTTACTCTGGTGGTCGTCTGGAGCAAATCAGTTTTCACATTGATTTACTATTACTTGTTTGTAAATTTTAATTTTCCTACAAGACCATGAGCCCCTTGAGAGTAAAGACTGTTTTTGTTGCCTGTTCATGTAGAACAAAGCATCATGCAACAATCCTAGGATACTTTTAACAAATGCTCATTGATGTGTAAAAAACTGATTTGCCAAAAGTCACAAACCTGGGGAAGTGAAAAGCTGGAGTTAGAACCTACTCTATTTTATTATGGGACAGTGACAATTTCATTAAATGGTCTTGCCTCTCTCTACATCTTTCATGTTAGATACTCAACAAAGCAGTTGCAACTCCTCTACTCTGAGTCTTATTTTTGAGTATCCACACATTCAATTAAATGATAGCCAATTTTAGGGTTTTGTGACGATTAGGGGACGGTCTTGTTAGGGTATTTGGAAGGTGCTGAGCCACAATATGTAAGTAGTTGCTATTAATGAGAACTTGTCCTCAACAGTTACTAGGAGATACTGAGAGATATTCTGAATTACACATGCCCTGCCATCAAGAAGGTTTAAAATTAGAGGAGGAGATGGTTTTCTTCCACCCTCAGGAATAAAATATAAACTCCTTCACATGTTACCCAAGGCATTGAGCAACCTCATTCCAAGCCAGCTATCTGTCCTCAACTCCTGCCTTGTCCCCTGTCCTCAGGGTTACACTTCAGTCTCACCGCCCTGCATGAGGCTGGGTCTACTCCCCTCAGACAACTGCTCCTTCCTCTGCACCGGGCTCTTGCCTCTGTGCACAGTTCTCAGTGTAATTAGGCATATAATGAATACTTATGTTGAGCACGATAGTGCTCTTTTCTAAAAGGAATAATGAATATATGAAATAAGTTGTTGAACAAAGACAGTCTACTGGGGCATGTGAAATTAAAATGTTGCCAGAAGGTCAAAATTAATTTTGGAAACATTGGTGGAACAGAGTTTTACAAAGAGAAAACTGAGAAAATAAAACCTGCATGAATTCAATGAATAGAAAGGGTAAAACATCTATCCAGAGGTCTTTTGCCTTTGCCGGAATTCATTCACTTTTATTTTGGCTTCAACTCTTTGAAAAAGTTCTGCCTAGAGGAATTCCTTAATTTGAACTTAATGTGGCCTGTGGAGGCAAAGTGAGGTTTGGAGGGGCTTCGAGGCTAAGCAGATGCTGATGAGAGTCCAAGACCACCCAGGGTTGTCCAGAATCGATGAACTGCCGGGGGCAGAGCAAGGAGGCTTTTTGATGTTGGACACGGTGGTAATGACTGCCCGCAAGCCAGAATCAATCTTTCCAGCAAAGACAGATGCTCTTAAAGAACACGACACCCAGTGAGTTTAATACTTCTCTTCTCTGCCTTTGTCTCCTGGCAATTGACATCTCACCATTACAACTGCTTCTCAACTGCAGAATCAGGATTCAGCTTTCAGTTTTCCCCACGTTATTTTGACCTCTTCCCACCATCATTTAATAGTCTCTGAAGTGATGGATATGTTAATTAGCTTGAGACGATCATTCCACTTTGTATACATACGTCTTAGCATCATAGGTATAAGTGTACATAACATATACAATAAATTATAATTGTATATATTTGTACCTCATAAATATATACAATTATAATTTATTAATAGCCAATTTAATTTTTAATTAACACATTATTTACATTAAAGAAATAAAAATTTCAATATTTTTCCATATACAAACACATGATCTTTAAATTAAATTTATCCTAAAAAGGGAAACAGAAGCAAAATCCTTACAACCCATCATACAAGCACACTATTTTATAGTACACTACATTTTGTTTACTATTTTATTATATATGCACAGTTCAGTGACCTATATACAAACTCTCATTTATTTTCTTTAATTTTTTATTTGTAGAAATTCTCATAACCTATGTTATAACAGGATTATATAGTATAACATAGTGGTTAGAAGTACCTTTTCTGAAACCAGGATGCTTAACTGAATAGTGGCTTCACTATCTCCTAGCAATATCGTCCTGGGCAAATAGAGATAATGATAGTTCCCTGTTAGTAAGTGCTTCATAAACTCTTTCACAGTAATAATCAGTATTATTGTGATTATTTACAAAATATACTAACATATATTTGAGGATTCTGAGACAAGGAAAAGTCATGTTCCTGTTAAAACCTTATATCCCCCCCCAAAAAATAATTATTACTAGAATTTGAATGGCAACATGTTTCCCCTCATGACGTAGAAGGTGCTGGCAGACCTCAACATTCTGTGCATACCAACCCCAAGACTTCCTACTGAAAACAACTTCAACTTCTAACCTAGGTTTTACTACGGCCTTCAGAACATGCATATTCTGTACCAGATGGGCCATAAATACTCTAGGGTTAATACTCTTGAGAGCAACCTTCAACCAATGGCAGAGTTGGAGGACAAATGAATCCCCCAGCTTCCTGGTCCCTTGAATGGAAAAACTGTGATGCATGGTTTTGTGCAGTCTACAGGAAGTCTCCAGGAGGAGTGAGTCCCAGTTGGCCATTGAGCAGTTTCTGAGAAGTTTAGGCATATGCCCACCATATGTCCTGGCAATACTATTCCTAGTCATTTACTCAAGAGAAAAGAAAACTTATGTCCATAAGAATGTTTATAGCAGCTGTGTTCATAATCACCAAGAATTGGAAACAACCTAACTGTCCTTCATTGGATGAATGGCAACTGCTGTGGTTGTGCATTCATACAAGGGAATATTGCTCAACAATTTAAAAATTAAAAAAGAAAACGTGATTCATGTGACAACATTGTTCAATATTAAATGCATTTTGTTCAGTGAAGCAGTCAGACTCAAAAGGCTACTGTTTAATTCCATTTATATGTCTTTCTGGAAAAGGCAAGAATAGAGGGACAAAGAACAGATTAGTGGTCTCCAGGGAGCGGCAGATTGACTATCAGGAGCAAGAATGGGGGACATTTGGAGAAGTGATGAAAATATCCTGCATCTTGATTGTGGTTATGTGACTGTGTGTATGGAACTGTATGCTAAAAGCCTTTATTTTACCCTGTGAGTTATACCTCAATAAACATGACATATTTTCGGGAAAAAAAGAGAACCTTTTGGGCTTTTGCCTTGTTTTCTGGGTTTTTTTAAACCATTGTTTAGTGTCGTCTTTCCTTTGTTTGTCTCACTTCTTTGCCTCTCTTCCTGTGCTTGTTACTATCACTTCTCAAATAAACAACTTGCACAAATTCTTCTGTCAGGGTCTTCTAGGAACACTCAATGTAAGATACACATAGTTGACAGTGAATGAAATTTTTCCTATTTTTTTATTTTTTCCATAAATTATTGGGGTACAGGTGGTATTCCGTTATGTGAGTAAGTTCTTTAGTGGTGATTTGTGAGATTTTGGTGCACCCATCACCCAAGCCATATACACTGCACTATATTTATAGTCTTTTATCCCTTGCCCCCCTCCCACTCTTGCCCCCAAATCCCTAAAGTCCATTGTATCATTCTTATGCCTTTGCATCCTCATAGCATAGCTCCCATATATCAGTGAGAACATACATTGTTTGCTTTTCCATTCCTGAGTTACTTCACTTAGAATAATAGTCTCCAATCTCATCCAGGTCACTGCAATTGCAATGCTGTTAATTCATTCCTTTTTATGAGTGAGTAGTATTCCATCAGATGTATATATATATATATGTATATATATATGTGTGTATATATGTGTGTGTATATATGTATATATGTGTATATATATCACAGTTTATATATATCACAGTTCATATATATCATATATATACTTATATATATATGAACTTATACATATATATAAGTATATATATGATATATGTATATCACAGTTTATCCACTCGATTGGTGGGCATTTGGGTTGGTTTCACAATTTTGCAACTATGAATTGTGCATGCATGTTCAAGTATCTTTTTCGCATAAAGACTTATTTTCCTCTGGGTAGATACCCAGTAGTGGGATTGCTGGATCAAATGGTAGTTCTACTTTTAATTCTTTAAGAAATGTCCACACTGTTTTCCATAGTGTCTGTACTAGTTTACATTCCCACTAGCAGTGTAGAAGCGTTCCGTGATCACTGCATCCACGCCAACATCTACTGTTGTTTGATTTTTTGATTATGGCCATTCTTGCAGGAGTAAGGTGGTATCACATTATGGTTTTCATTTTCATTTCCCTGATCATTGGTGGCGTTGAACATTTTTTTATATGTTTGTTGGCCACTTGTATATCTTCTTTTGAGAATTGTCTGTTCATGTCCTCAGCCCACTTTTTGATGGGATTGTTTTTTCCTTACTAATTTGTTTGAGTTCGTTGTAGATTCTGGATGTTAGTCCTTTGTCAGATGTACAGATTATGAAGATTTTCTCCCACTCTGTGGGTTGTCTGTTTACTTTGCTGACTGTTTCTTTTGCTGTGCAAAAGCTCTTTAGTGTAATTAGGTCCCAGCTAGTTATCTTTGTTTTTATTGCATTTGCTTTTGGGTTCTTGGTCATGAAATCCTTGCCTAAACCAATGTCTAAAGGGTTTGGTTTTTAATTTTTATAGCTTCAGGTCTTAGATTTAAGTCCTTAATCCATCTTGAGTTGCTTTTTGCGTAAGGTGAGAGATGAGAATCCAGATTGATTCTCCTACCTGCGGCTAGCCAATTATCCCAGCACCATTTGTTGAAAAGGGTGTCCTTTCCCTACTTCACGTTTTTGTTTGCTTTGTCAAAATTCAGCTGGCTGTAAGTATTTGGGTTTGTTTCTGGGTTCTCTATTCTGTTCCCTTGGTCTATGTGCCTATTTTTATACCAGTACCATGCTTTTTGGTGACGATGGCCTTATAGTATTGTTTGAAATCAGGTAGTGTGATGCCTCCAGATTTGTGCTTTTTGCTTACTCTTGCTTTGACTATTTGGGCTCTTTTTTGGTTTCATATGAATTTTAGAATTGTTTGTTCTAATTCTATGAAGAATGGTGGTGGTATTTTGATGGGCATTGCATTGAATTTGTAGATTGCTTTTGGCAGTACGGTCATTTTCAAAATACTGCTTCTACCAATCTGTGAGCACAGGATGTGTTTCTATTTGTTTATGTCATCTGCAGTTTCTTTCAGCAGCGTTCTGTAGTTTTATGTGTAGAGGTCTTCAGGCTCTTTGGTTAGGTATACCGTTAAGTATTTTATTTTTGTTTTTGCAGGTATTATAAATGGGGTTGAGTTACTGATTTGACTCTCTGCTTGGTTGGTCTTGGTGTATAGAAGACCTACTGATTTATGTACATTAATCTTATATCCAGAAACTTTGCTGAATTCTTTTATCAGTTCTAGGAGTGTTCTGGAGGAGTCTTTAGCATTTTCAAGGTAAACAATCATATCATCAGAAAACAGTGACAGCTTGACTTCTTGTTTACCAATTTTGATGCTCTTTATTTCTTTCTCTTGTCTGATTGCTCTGGCTAGCAATTCCAGCACTATGTTTAAGAGGAGTGGTGACAGTGGGCATCCTTGTTTTGTTCTGGTTCTTAGAGGGAATGCTTTCAACTTTTCCACATTCAATATTATGTTGGCTGTGGGTTTGTCATAGCTGACATTTTTTTTTTTTTTTTTTTTTTTTTTGCGACAGAGTCTCACTTTGGCATCCAGGCTGGAGTGCAGTGGCGCGATCTTGGCTCACTGCAAGCTCTGCCTCCTGGGTTCACACCATTCTCCTTCCTCAGCCTTCTAAGTAACTGGGACTACAGGTGCCCACTGCTACACCCGGCTAATTTTTTGTATTTTTAGTAGAGGCGGGGTTTCACTGTGTTCACCAGGATGGTGTCGATCTCCTGACCTTGTGATCCGCCCACCTCAGCCTCCCAAAGTGCTGGGATTACAGGCATGAGCCACCACGCCTGGCCATAGATGGCTTTTATTACATTAAGATATGTCCCTGGTATGCCAATTTTGCTGAGAGCTGTTTTTTTGTTTTTTTTGTCTGTTTGTTTTGTTTTTTGACAAAGTCTAGCTTTTGTCACCCAGGCTGGAGTGCAATGGTGCAATCTCAGCTCACTGCAACCTCCACCTCCTGGGTTCAAATGATTCTCCTGTCTCAGCCTCCCGAGTAGCTGGGAGAGAGTTTTAATATTAAAAGGATGCTGGATTTTGTTGAATGCTTTTTCTGCATCTATTGAGATGATCACGTGATTTTTGTATTTAATTCTGTTTATGTAGTGCATCACATTTATTGACTTACATATGTTAATCCATCCCTGCATCCCTGGTATAAAACCCACTTGATCATGGTGAATTATCTTTTTGATATCTTGCTGGATTCAGTTAGCTAGCATTTTGTTAAGGATTTTAGCATATATGTTCATCAAGGATATTGGTCTGTTGTTTTCTTTTTTGATTATGTCCTTTCCTGGTTTTGGTATTTGGGTGATCCTGGCTTCATAGAAAGAATTAGGGAGGGTTCCTTCTTTCTGTATTTTGTAAAGTAGTGTCAAAATGATTGGTACCAATTCTTCTTTGAATATCTGGTAGAGTTCTGCTATGAATCCATCTGGTCCTGGACTTTTTTTGTTGGTGGTGGTATTTTTTAAATTACTATTTCAGTCTTGCTGATTGTTATTGGTCTGTTAAGGATATCTAGTTCTTCCTGATTTAAGCTAGGAAGGTTGTGTTTTTCCAGAAATTTATGCATCTCTTCTAGGTTTTCTAGTTTATGTGCACAAAGGGCTTCATAGCAGCCTTGAATGATATTCTGTATTTCAGTAGTATCAGTTGTAATGTCTCCTGTTTGGTTTCTTATTGAGGTTATTTGGACTTTCTGCCTTCATTTCTTGGTTAATCTTGCTAATGATCTATCAATTTTATTTATCTTTTCAAAGAACTAGATTTTTGTTTCATTTAACTTTTGTATTTTTTATGTGTGTGTCCATTTCATTTAGTTCTGCTCTGATCCTGGTTATTTCCTTTCTTCTGCTGGGTTTAGGTTTAATTTATTATTATTTCTCTAATTCCTTGAGATATGACCTTAGATTGTCTGTTTGTCCTCTTTCAGACTTGTTTTTTTTTTTTTTTTTTTTTATCTTGTTGCCCAGGCTGGAGTACAATGGCACAATCTCAGCTCACCGCAACCTCCGCCTCCTGGGTTCAAGAGATTCTCCTGCCTCAGCCTCCCAAGTAGTTGGATTACAGGCATGTGCCACCAGGCCTGGCTAATTTTTTGTATATTTAGTAGAGATGAGGTTTCTCAGTGTTGGTCAGACTGGTCTTGAACTCCCAATCTCAGGTGATCCACCCACCTCGGCCTCCCAAAGTGCTGCGATTACAGGCATGAGCCACCGCGCCTGGCCCTCTTATAGACCTTTTGATTTAGGATTTTAGGGTTATAAACTTCCCTCTTAGCACTACCGTTTCTGTATCCCAGAGGTTTTGATAGATTGGGTCATTATTGCCATTCAGTTTGAAGACTTTTTAAATTTCCATCTTGATTTTGTTTTTGACTCAGTGCTCAATCAGGAGAAGGTTGTTTAATTTCCATGTATTTGCATGGTTTTGAAGGTTCCTTTTAGAGTTGGTTCCCAATTTTATTCCACTGTAGTCCAAGAGAGTGTTTGATATAATTTCAATTTTCTTACATTTATTGAGGTTTGTTTTATGGCCTGTCATATGGTGCATCTTAGATAATGTTCCATGTGCTATTGAATAGAATGTGTATTCTGTGGTTGTTGGATGAAATGTTCTGTACATGTCTGTTAAGTCCATTTGTTCCAAAGCATAGTTTAAATCCATTGTTTCTTTTTTGACTTTCTGTCTTGATGATTTGTCTAGTGTTGTCATTGGAGTATTGAAATCCTGCACTGTTGGTGTCTATGTTGCCATCTATCTCACTTCTTAGGTCTATTAGTAATTGTTTTATAAATTTGAAAGCTCCAGTGTTGGGTGCATATATGTTTAGGATTGTGATATTTTCCTGTTGGACAAGGCCTTTTACCATTATATAATGTCCCTCTTTGTCTCTTTTAACTGCTGTTGCTTTAAAGTCTGATTTGTCTGATATAAGAATAGCTACCCCTGTTAGCTTTTGGTGTTCATTTGCATGAAATGCCTTTTTCCACCCCTTTGCTTAGGTTTATGTGAGTCCTTATGTGTTAGGTGAGTCTCTTGAAGGCAACAGATGATTGGTTGGTAAGTTATTTTCCACTCTGCGGTTATATATCTAAGTGGAACATTTATGCCATATACATTCAATGTTAGTATTGAAATGCGAGGTACTATTGCATTCATCATGCTCTTTGTTGCCTGTGTATTTTTTTGTTTGTTTGTTTTTGTTTTTGCTTTTTAGCTAGTGTTTTTGTAATAGATCCTGTGTGATTTATTCCTTAAAAATGTTCTGTTTTGATGTGTTTCCAGGATTTGTTTCAAGATTTAGAGTTCCTTTTAGCAGTTATTGTAGTGGTGGCTTGGTAATGGTGAATTCTCTCAGCATTTGTTTGTCTGAAAAAGACTGTATCTTTCCTTCATATGTGATGTATAGTTTCACTAGATACAGAATTCTTGGCTGAATAGTGTTTTGTTTGAGGAGACTGAAGATACGGCTCCAATCCCTTCTAGCTTGCAGGATTTCTGCTGAAAAATCTGCTGTTAATCTGATAGGTTTTCATTTATAGGTTACCTGGTGCTCCTGCTTCACAGCTCTTAAGATTCTTTCCTTAGTCTTAACTTTGGATAACATGATGACAGTGTACCTAGACAATGATCTTTTTGCGACGAATTTCCAAGGTGGTCTTTGTGCTTCCTGTATTTGGATGTCTAGGTATCTAGCAAGGCTGGGGAATTTTTCCTCAATTTTCCCCCAAATATGTTTTCCAAACTTTTAGAATTTCCTTCTTTCTCAGGAACACCATTTATTCTTAGGTTTGGCCTTTTGACATAATCATAGACTTCTTGGAGGCTTTGTTCATATTTTCTTCTTATTTTTTCTTTGTCTTTCTTGGACTGGGTTAATTTGAAGACCTTCTTTTTGAGCTATGAATTTCTTTCTTCTACTTGTTCAATTCTATTGCTGAGATTTTCCAGAGCATTTCACATTTCTGAAAGTGTGTCCAAAGCGTCCTGAATTTTTTATTGTTTTTTCTTTAAGCTATCTATTTCCTTGAATATTTCTCCCTTCACTTTTATATTATTTTTTTGATTTTCTTGCATTGAGCTTTGCCCTTCTCTGATGCTTCCCTGATTAGCTTAATAACTAACCTCCTAAATTCTTTTTCAGGTTAATCAGGGATTTTTTCCTGGTTTGGGTACATTGCTGGTGAATTAGGGTGATTTTGGGGGGTGTTAAAGAAGTATATTTTCTCATATTTTCAGGGTTGGTTTTCTAGTTCCTTCTCATTTGGGTAAGCTCTATCAGAGGGAAGGTCTAGGGCTGAAGGCTGTTGCTCAGTTTCTTTTGTCCCATGGGGTATTTACTTGATATAGTACTCTCCCCCTTTTCCCATAAATGTGGCTTCCTGTGAGCTAAATTGCAGTGTTTGTTGTCTCTTTTCTGGGTCTAGCCACCCAGTGAGTCTACCCAGCTCCGGGCTGGCACTGGGGGTTGTCTGCACAGAGTACTGTGATGTGAATAGTCTATTGGTCTCTTAGCCATGGATACCAGTTCTTGTTCCAGTGGAGGTGGTGGGGAGTGCAATGGACTCCATGAGGATTCTTAGTTTTAACGCTCTATTTTTGTGATGGTTGGCCTCCTGCCAGGAGGTGGTGCTTTCCAGAGAGCATCAGCCGTAGTATTATGTACAGGGATCCGTGGTCAGGTGGTGGGGTGGAGGAGGCCTAGAACTCCCAAGGTTATATGCCCTTTGTCCTCTGCTACCAGGGTGGATAGGGAGGGGCCATTAGTTGGGGGCGGGGCTAGGAGTGTCTGAGCTCTGACTCCCCTTGTGTGGGTCTTTCTGTGGCTGTTGTGTGGGATAGGGGTGAGATGCCCAGGTTAATGGAATTGTGTAGGAGGATTATGGCTGCCTCTGCTGAGGCATGCGGGTTGTAGGGAAGTCAGGGAAAACTGGCAGTCACAGGCCTCACCCAGCTCCCATGCAAACCGAAGAACAGTTCTCACGGAGCCTGTTTCTAAGCAGTGAGCGAGATGGGCTTGAAAACTTGCCTCAGGCTTCCTACCTCCCAGCTGTGGGAAAAAAGGGCTTGGTTCTTCCCCTGCCTGTGGAGTCTGCACAACAGATTTGTGCTCTCCCATGAGTTCTGGCCAGGAGGCTTCTCCCCCTGTTCAAATTGTTACAAAGTTCATTTAGAGATTTCTTTCCTCCTGTGGAGTTTCAACACCTGCTCCTCTGGCCACCCTCCCAATCGATCCCTATAGTGCCAGAGCAGGAATGACTTGTTTGGGCACCCCCTGAGCTCCCAGGACCTTTCTGCTGCTTCCTCTAACCTTGTATTTCACTCAGCTCTCTAAATGGACTCAGCTCCAGATAAGGTCAGAAACTTCTCCCACAAACAGACCTTCAGTTTCTCCAGTGGGGGTGTGTGTTCCAGAGAGGAGGGTCTCCCTTTACCACTTCCGGTGTTGGGGCACTGACAGTATTTGCGGTGTCTCTTGGGTCCTGCAGGAATAGTTCGCTTCCTTCAGAGAGTCTGTGGGTCCTCTCAGGATTGCTGGCTTGTTCTTGAGGTCAACCTGGAGCTAAAATTCACAATGTACGCCTCGGCACACTGCTCTGTACAGAGCTATAATCTAGTCCTACTTCCCATCCACTTGATCAACAGAGCATTTTTGTCAATGGCTGGACATCTTCTTCACTGTGTGGAAACGTTCTTCTCATCTGTTTCTCCTCCACCTTCAATGGCTTCCAGTGTCACTCAGAGTAAAAGCCCAGGACTCTCCTATTTTATTAGATTCTTTTGAAACATGAATTATAATGACCACATAGCATTCAATTGAGGATAATATCACAATTTAATTTATTAATCCTTTGAGGTTGGGCATTATATTGTTTCCAAATGTCAGTGTTAAAAATATTTCCAGAATGAGTATCTTTCTGTAAAAAAGTTCTACAAATGCTGTATGATTTCCAAAGTTAGATTCTTAAATAAGGAATTACTGGTCAAAAAAAATATAAGATCTTAAATTTGTCTTAAATGCATATTGTTAAACTTATTTCCAATAAATATTCACTATTTACTATTACTGTTAGCAAAGTATAATTCTCTCATTCTTCCTGTCATTGTTTTTCCATAATTCTTATTTTACTTAACCTGTGCTCATTTCAAAGAATAAATTCATGTCCCACTACCAATTTTAATTTGGGAGGCAGAATAGAATGATGATTAAGAGCCTTAATCTGGGAGCCAATTAGTACATTATAGTGCTGTCTGTTAGTTTAGTTTGACATTTATTTAGTTTAACACAAGACCCTCCTAGAAAAGTCTTATTGGAAAGTTGCCAGTCATATCTTCTCAGAAATCATCACTCCCTTTTCCATGCTCCCACAACAGAACGTCTATGGTTCTAGGGATCATTTATAACACACAGCCTACTAGATAGGATAAAAATCATGATTATTTACATATAGCAGGTTGCTTCCATAATGAATGCCTAGAACAGAGTAAGAATTGAACACATTAATATATTTAAGAAAATGAGAATATTCAGACCAGTCACGGTCAGGAATAAAAATAATTATAGTGGTATTCCTAAAAACAAAGAATTGGTTGATCACCTATTAGCTACCAAACATTTTACAGAAAAGTTATTCAGTCACAATAAGTCTATAAGTTAAGAACTGTCAGCTCAATCTAAGAGTGTAATGGATTGAATAGTGGTCCCCCAAAACACACTCAGAACCTGAGAATGTGACCTTATTTGGAAATAGGGTCTTTGCAAATTTAATTAGTTAAATATCTTGAAATGAAATCACTCTAGATTTAGGGTGGCCCCTAAATTTAATAAATGGAGTCCTTACAAGAAGAGGAGTGGACACATAGGCGCGGGAAAGAGGAACACGTTGAAAATGGAGGCTGAGACTGGAGTGAGGCTGTCACAGCCGAGGAATGTCAGGAGCCACCCAAAGTTGAGAAGAGTAAGCAAGGATTCTCCCCTAGAGCCTTCGGAGAGAGTGTGACTCTGAGGACACCTTGATTTTGGACCTCTAGCCTCAAAAACCATAAGACAATGCATTCCTTTTATTTTAAGCCGCCAAGTTTGCGGCAACTTTTTATGGCAAGTCCAGAGAACAGATACAATTGGTAAGAAAACTGATGCTCTGAAGACTTTAATTCACTTTTCTGAGCTTCAATTTTTATGCTGGTGTGTGTGGCAGTTTGTTTTTCTGGATTTCTAGCAAAAACACATTTTGTGCAAACCTGCCCAGGCTATGGGACATGGACGGCCATAGTTTTTCAGCACATGCAGAGAATGGGTCACCACAAACTACCTGTGACTAAATATAGTCTAAATGTAGTCTAAATTAGTTTGATTTAGAGATGTTTCCTTAATTTTAGTGACAGTTCATGTGGCATCTTCCCAGGCCGAGGCTGAAAAATATGCTTCTTTTACGGGGCACTGCTATGACAAACAATACAATTAGTTGGCCTTGAAACTTTGATTTTTATGGCCTAATAAAAGTAACACTGCATTCACCAGACAACCAGTCATCTATCCCCCTTGTGGATCCCACTGCATAAGAGAAGCACATGCTCTGGTTACATTAACACCTCTGACCTCTCCCCATCAGATATGTCCAATAAGCAAGAACTGTTTTACACAGCCTCACTCACAAAATAACGGTGCGTCCATTTTACTATCTTTGAGAAAGGTATTGCTAAACATGTATAGGGTTAATAATGTAAATAAATTTGAAATTTCTTTACAATGATGTCTTTCATTTCAAGTAATGGGATGACCCCCCTGGTTATTTTTCCCCCTGGAGTGTGGCTATAGCAGGGAGACTGGAAAGAAAGAAATCTAAGCTGTGACCCACCCCTTTCCCATCATGAAGGAAAGATTTGGTTTTGCACAATTTGAGTTTTCAAATGTCATTTTCTACAGAATTATCATGAAATATTTGACTCATGGTCCATTTATTGTACTTCGCTCTGAACATTAATCCTACAGTTTCAGTTTTCCAGAATTGTCCAGAAGTTATTAATTTATCTTATTCTATTACCTCACCTCCCTCTCTTTCCTTTCATTAGACTATCAAGTAGTTAGGAAGGAAAGTCAATGAGATATCTCAGGCGTGACTCAGCTATGGAAACAATCACAATCAGAGGACATTTGGAGACGAAGGAAAAAGAGAAGCAAACTTCAGTACAATGAGAAATATACATGTGTGACAGTACATGTGTGACACTGAAGCAACGTAATTATCTTAAGGCTAATTTACTGTCTCCCTGTAACAGGTGAGAACAATGCGTTTAGAATGTGAAATCTGCTAGTAACTATGAGATGTTGGATGTGTCATTAGCCTCTCAAAAGCCTCCATTTCTAGGCCCCAAAAATTACCAAGAGTAAATACTCGATGAAGTTGTTGTGTGTTTTAATTGCCAGCAAGCATCAGTCACTAGGTATTTTTTATTGATCATATTCTGTGAGCTAGGCACTGTGCTAGGTTCTGTGCTAGAATCACTTACTATGAGATGGCCTGAGTAGAATTTCCTCTCCTGGACTTGTCTTCAACAAAGACAATAAAAATTGTCATTATTTTCAACAAAGATCTAGAACTTAACCTGGAAACCTCACTTTTCTGTGCCAGGAGGTCTCATGGGCTTTTCCCATAGGCCCTTCAGGTTTATCTACGTGGACCTCAGTTTTCATGTTCTTCATAACTTATACTCATCAAGTTAGGGCACTGGTACCTACACTTTATGTAGCTGTAGAAGAGAGCAATGCTTGGTCTTATCTTACTATGGAAGAATTGCTATAGCCTCATATTCATCTGCAAATGTGGACATTTGGAACAGTAAAGAAGCAATGAACTAAATTCAAAGCCAGGCAAAGGAAGTGTTACTACCCTGACCAAAACAATTTTTTTAACATGGAGTCCTCAAGACAACGATGGTGACAGATTCAGTGGGTATGTTTTAGCTTCATCATAACCTCACTGCAAAAGTCAACACTGCTGAAATGTGCTTTCTTTCTGAAGCACCTTCTTCTCCTGTCTTTATTCATAACCACACGTCTGTTTCCTCTGACCTCACCAGCTCTTCTTACCCAGACTCTTCTTTGCAGAATGTCTATACAGTTGATTCCTCAGAATTCAGTCTTGCCTTACTTCATGTCTCTCTTCTCCCAACATAACCTCCTGAGGTGATCAAAAATGTTCCATTAGTATAATTTACAAATGTAAGTCTCTCATCATTGTATCACTGTGAAACATTAGTGCATATACATAGTGCTTCTCTGAGATGTTTCCTCTTGGATATATCAGAGGCATTTCAAAATTTACATGATGATTTTGTACAAAATAATTTTTAAGAATTGTGAAAATTTTCAAACATACAAAAAACTAGAGTGATGGGCTCATGATTTAGCTTTTATAATTATCTAGAAAAAGAAAATCTCCTCCAGGTATACCCCTCCATCTCTGCTTTCACCACCACAGCAGAAGGTCTAATAAGTAGGACTATTTCTGAAAAAAAGAAAGCATTAAATATTCTCAACTAATTTTTTGTCTTCGCTATTCCATTCCAAATTATTATTAAGTATCTTGGTCATAACTCCTGAACATTAAAACTTTCCTCCATCAGGTATTGGCATATGCTAATTTGCCCTTCCTTGAATACTCTTTCTTCTGCTCTTGACTAGGTCCTCTTTATCATTAAACTGTTAATATTTTCTGTTTTTGAAAAGATCTACATTACCTAAAGCATCTGTCCCTACGTTCCACAGAGACCTGGAACCAAGCCCAGGAACTTTCTTCCCTGTGCCAGAAGGATTCCCACAAACTTTTCCCATAGGCCCTCCAGTCTTCTCCCCATGAACCTCGGTCACTATCTATATTTATTAATGGTTTCTTTCCTGTAAATATCTTCTATAATCAAAGATTGTATGTGATCATTTTTAAGATCCTTTTTATTCCTAGACTATATAAGTGCCATTAAGAATCGGCGTCTCACTTACTATTGCAGCTCTGAAGCATAGATTTGGCCTGTTCGTTTGCTACATAAAGGAACAAATGGAGTGAGGCAAGAAGACTATTGGAATCGGTTTAGTAGGGAATGGATAGCAGGAAGATTAAACCTCTTTGGAAACAATTTCTCTGAATTTAAAGGAAAAAAATAAACCAGTAGTCAAATGGGAATGAGGGAAAAAGAGAATGGGTTGTTTTGTGTGCGTGTGTTTTTTAAATTTTATTTACTATTTATTTATTTTTCTCCTGGATACCACACTAGCATTTTTCATTTGAAATATTAAAGGGACCAGAGCATGTCTTTGTCCTACTGAAAATTATCCAACAGAAATATGCATGCATATGGTTCAGGAGAAAGAGGATAACCCAACAGAGCAGGAAGGTGTGAGACACAGACCCTCGATGGAGAAACTGACCTTTGATAGGGGAATGAACAATTCCTATATTGTAGTAGGGATTAAGACAGGAAGGCTGAGGACCAGGGAGACTTACTAGTTGGTAATAGGAAAATGAGGAAGATGGTGTGTCTTGATTTCTATTCTCTCAACATTATTTGAACAATGTCATACTTTAGAGTAGAGCCAGGAGGAGGAGTACAGCAGTTTTCTGAAGACAGTCATTATACAGTATCTATTTTGAGAATAAAAACTGATTTTTCTAGAAAAACACAGAAGATATCCTGATGATACTGAGTGTCAGTTTCGGTTTACATTACACTTTTCTAGGAAGCTACTCAGGATCGCTGAGTGATCTTCCTCAGCAGCACAGCACCCAGCTGAGGGATTCATCCTGAAGTTTCACTGCAGCGGGCATTATGTTGTCCTTAGAAATATCTTTAACATTTGCTACAAATGAAGCTTGTCAGTATCTTAATGTACTAAGTCATGAGTAGGTAGCCATTATTACACCCATTTTCCTGATCAAGAAACTAATGCTTAGTGGTGCAAAGTGACTTACTGAAGCTTATAAAGCTTGGAAGTAGGATAGTCAAGATTTGCAGCAGAACACTGGCTTCGACCTCATTATTTTAACAACTACATATAAACGTCAGAAACACAAAGGTTAGAACTAAAGGAAAAGCAGATGGAAGAGTCAGTTGAGATAGCAATGTTCTAACCAAGAAGGGAGATGCGTGTCCCAAATGCTTTCAGAGACTAGGGCGCTTAGTGGGTTCCTTCTGCTCCAACCTACCTCCAGCGCTCAGAGCCCAGAGAGTCTGTCACAACTTGCTATCTTTTGGTTTCCTCATTTGTTTTTTCCTACAAGTGGAAAAAGTACTGCTTAGACCTGAGCTGGGGGTTCAGTCTCCCCAGTGGCCTCAAGCAAATGTGGCATCTGCCCCTCCTGGTCCAGCTATTCCAACAACTTTCTTTCCTTGTCAATCTGCCTCTTTCATTTTCTCTCTCATTAAACCAAGCATAAATCAAGGTACTTTTACGTAACCAATTTTTTTAAAAAAAGAATGAAATGCTCTTAGAAATTGGAGCCAAGTGCACAAGTTGAGAGTGGTGACATGTTTACCTCGTGTCAGAAATGATCAAGGCTGTTTTCCAAATAATCTCCTCTCAAAGTACATTCAAGAGAGTGTATTATTTACTAAAACTGTGGGCGCAGCTCGTTTTTTAACATAGGCCTGATTTCAGCACTGGCTATAACAGGAAAAACAAATCATTTTCCTATTTAGAGATATCAAGACAATTTTATCAAACCCCATTTCACCTTTATATATGAATAGTAAAAACTGTGTTAAATGGAAACTTTGAGGTATTAACAATACACATTGAATTGATTTTATTTTAATTGGTGGGCAAATATTGGTCTTGAGTCTACAACAGCCTAGCTGTCGGTCCTTAGGTAGTTTACTAAAATGTCCTCTAAAATTGCAGATCATTTACGTGTTACCTGGGTTTAACAACATCTACCATATTCCATTCAAACTCAGAATGAAATACTCCTAAATGTGGTATAATGCAAAGAAGCTTAGATGGCTTTGCTTGTGGATTTTAATCCCATCTCTGCCCTGTAATTGTGAAGCCATGAGACATTAATTTTATCCTATCTGATACTCAGTTTCTTGCTCTGTAACACTTAATTTGCTTTTTTTTTTTTTTTTTTGACAGTCTCACTCTGTAGCCCAGGGTGGAGTGCAGTGGCGCAATCTCAGCTCACCACAACCTCCACCTCCTGGGTTTAAGAGATTCTCCTGCTTCAGTCTTCCAAGTAGCTGGGATTACAGGCATATGCCACCAGGCCTGGCTAATTTTTGTATTTTTAGTAGAGATGGGGTTTCACCATGTTGGCCAGGCTGGTCTCAAACTACTGACCTTGTGATCCACCCACCTCGGCCTCCCAAAGTGCTTGGATTACAGGCATGAATCACAGCGCCCAGCCTGCATGATTGTTTTAATGAATAAATAAGATGACACATGTGAAAGGAAATACCAAGAGAATAGGAAACAGTGAGGACACCTGGTTGTTATTAAGTGTTCTTTTCTTCCTTTCCATAGCATCTTTTAGTCCTGTCTTTGAGTTTATTTAAAAAATAGGTTTCAAAAATATTTAGTACTTTAAAATAGTAATGTAAGTGCAAGGTTTATAAGCGAAGAATGTGATAATGTATAGGTAAAGTGTCATAGGAAATCTTGTCCACCAGGGACGTCTTTGGCTTGAGAGTTATGCTGTATTTGAATAAAGTAACACAGCTGCAGTAATAGCCTTAAACTCACAGAAGTGTTGAACCAGAAGAATGTCAAGTTTGTGTAGAAAATGCCTGACATTTTCATGCTGAGAAAATGGTGGCACAAAACGTTAAATTGAACTTGACCGAGTAGGCTGCGCTACAGCACTGCAAAAAGGACGTGCTTGCTGAGAATGCTTTGCAGATGATTTATAAATAAATCTTTGACTTTACAAAGGGAGAAAAAAGAATTCCTAAAATTGTATACTTCCAAATATGAAATGACAGTGGATTTGTCAATGAGGGTAGTGTGACACATGGTTTTTGAATGAGTGGTTCAGAGCAAGCCCTCTCCAGGTGCCATGGAGTAGCCATCATTGATAGGATCCAAAAGGGACTGACCCGAACTGGGAAGCTATCAGAAGGCTACTTGGAACTTCATTCAAACTAGTGAACCAATGTGTGCTAACTTGCAGAGGAGAAAGGAAAGGGAATTGGGAACTGGAGGTCTTCCCCAATATTTCCCTGACACTGCAGCAACATGTGCTTAGGGCTTACCCTACCAGTCACAGAGAAGCCAGCAGAATTGTTACCTTTAGGTACAATTGCCCAAACTAGGCAGGTGTGAGTATCTATTCCCCACATCTTTCTACACAATCCTTATACCCATT
Source organism: Rhinopithecus roxellana (assembly GCF_007565055.1). Classification (NCBI taxonomy): domain Eukaryota; kingdom Metazoa; phylum Chordata; class Mammalia; order Primates; family Cercopithecidae; genus Rhinopithecus; species Rhinopithecus roxellana. The sequence continues at coordinate 13,398,125 of NC_044562.1, read as the reverse complement.
CATACCCATACCTATTCATAACTATTTGTCACCCTTTCTATTTTCTGTAGATTTTTGCGTATTCACAAAAACATTTGCTGCATTCACAACACTGCTACCCATACAGTGTGACAGATACAGCACTGAGTACTGCCAAACTGGAGATATAATTATTAATGAATAAAGGCAAAAGCATGACACTTAGGACATAATCTAGTAAACTGTAATGTGATGGTAAGGAAATGCATGTATGCATGTGATATATATATATGAATATAACATACATAAAATAAATAATTATATATAATGTATAGATGTGAAATAAATGAAGATCATTTGTATGGGTTGAAGGGTGTCCCCACACCCTAAAAATTCATACGTTGAAGTTCTAATCCCAAGTGCCACAGAAAGTGAATTTATTTGACAATAGGGTTGTTGGAATGAAATTAGTTAAAATGAGGTCATCCTGGAGTATGGTAGGCCCTACCCTAATATGACTGGTGCCCTGAGAAGAAGAGAAAATTTGGGCACAAGCGTGCACAAAGGAAGAATACCACAAAAACATGAAAGCAGAGATTGGGGTGATGCATCTACAAGCCGAGGAATATTAAAGATTACCAGGAAACCACCAGAAGAAGCTAGGAGAGAGTCCTGGAACAGATCCTGCCCTAGGTCCTTCACAGGAATCATGGCCCTGCCAACATCTTGATCTCAGACTCCCAGCCCCGAGAGCTGTGAAACAGTATGTTCCTCTTGTTTAATCCACCCAGTGTGTGGTGCTCTGTTACAGCAGCCCTAGCAAAGGAATATACACAAATGAAAGCAAATGAAGGTCGTTTATTCATAGATTACATGTATATATGTGCACACATAAAGCAATAATTTCAAATACCATATAATCAAAGATGCTCATTTTCTGGAAACAGGGCTCAAATCGACAAATTCACATATTGTCATGAAATTAAAAAAAAAAAACTTTCCAATTGGAAAGTGAAAAACGATCATTTCTAATGAGTTCTTAAGACAAAAACATTATATTACATCAAACACAGTTGTCCCTGGAACAAAACTGAAGTTGGACATTAACTTGCCACACCATTAAATACCAATAATTTCAACAGTAAATTAACACATAAGTTTTATGTTATGTGTATTACACACTGTTTTCTTAGAATAGTATAAATAAAATGTTATTAAGAAAATCATAAGGAAGAGAAAATATATTTACTATTTATTAAGTGAAAGTGCACCATCATAAAGGTCGTCATCCTCTTCACACTGAGTAAGGCGAGGGGAAGGAGAAAGAGGAGGGGTTGGTACTGCTGTCTCAAGGTGGCAGAGGTGGAAGAAAATCTTACTGTAAGTTGACCTGCACCATTCAAATCTATGTTATTCCAGGGTCTACTGTATTCACCCTTGACATGACAACTTCAAAATGATAGTTACAGTCAAATGTCATATATCTCAAGACATTATTACATGCTTAAGCTTAATATTTGTGTCTTGAATTAGTAAGAGCTAAATGATAATAGCTTGGGTGCTTACTATGCGCCAGATAAAGTACTAAATGATTTATATTCATTAACTCATTTAATTCTCAAAATATTCATATAAGTACTACTATTTTCCTAATTTTATACATGGTACTGAGTCGTTGAGAGTCTAAGCAATGCTCTAAGATCAAACCAGCTAGTATATGAGGGATCAGTCTCTAATTCACATCCACTTGCTTTGGGTCCTTAAGAATTGCTTTGTACTACCTGCGTATATTGCTTCTGCCTGAAAATTTATGAAATGCGCTTCTCCTTAAAAAAATTCTCCATCTTCTACTTGAAAGCCTGAGCTTCAGCCAAGTTGTTTACTTGGCCCTGACTTGTTCTGAGGCCCCTTCAGTGAAGCACATTGCAGCTTCTGCCCCACCACTCTCCAGCCTCAATCTTCACTCATTAGAGCTCATGGCATAATGGTAGCACCGTGTCTAGGGAGTCATCATGAACAGATTTTAATACTAGTTCCATAACCTATAGATATGTTATTTAACCCTCTTGAAGTTTGGTTTCTTTAAAATATGAAAACAAAATCTTACATCAAACAGTTTGCCTGTATCAAATGAGAAAATATATCTAAAATATACATCATAGCATGTAGCAAGACTGCCTTAAGGATTATAAAGTCTCTGACAGTTAATGCAAGATGGCATTTGAAGAGCTCTTTCTGAGCAGGGGACTCCTAAGTGATAGCTTTCAAGTGATAATATGCTGGAAAGTAGCTGTCCAACGTGCATGTCACCGAGGATGAGGGTGAACTTTTCCATGGATTCCAGGACTGCAAACGCCTGGGTGAGAGCCCAGTGATGAGAAAGATTGGGCGATTGCTAGAAATGACAATAATAACTAAAATTTCACTAATAAACAGATACAATTATAATTGCAAATAATACGTATTGAAGATTGCCATGTTACTCATATTGTGCTAAACCAATTTAACTGCTTTTCTAATTTAATTCATGTAACAAATGTCTCTAAACTGCCCCAGTTTTACTGATGAGAAGCCTGACTCTAAGATGCCAGGTGAATCTCCCAAGATGACAAAGATAACAAAGCTAGCAAGTGACTGACCAATCTATGATTTCTGCCCTTATGGACTTGACTACTGTAGTGAGTGTCTTAGGGGGATCTTGAGGTCCAAACTAGGAGGTTAAACTATTCCGTGAAATCTGAGGAGCAACCTCAGGACCAACAAAAAACAAAATCAAAGCTAAAAACCAAGTAAAAGTAGAAGAGAGCCAAGCTCAGAGTAACAACTGCGTCTTTGCACTGATCTAAAACTTCTGTAATGGTCAAATCCATGTTTATTTGCTCTGAGAACTATCTGTAGAGATGAGTAGGCTAAGTAGAGCTCAGGGTCAGAGTGGCCCAGACACATAGTAATGAGCTGACCTTCTGAGTGTCTGCTGGAGGCATCAATCTACAAGGGGTGCTGAAATATCAATCAAATAAATAAGAAATATGGTGTGAGCTAACGTAGGTTTCTGCACACAGCTCAAATAAATGGCAAATTATAAACTGTCTTGCCTCACACTGAGTAGACATAATAAATCTCTTATTTTGAATATTAGCATGAGACAGGAAGAAAATACTTGTCACTTGTTATAACCCACTGTCTTCAGAGGAGGGAGAATCCTGGCAACAAGATCATGTTTCCTTTAGTGAGCACGAAAAAAACCAAAATCTTCATCCTCAAAAACAAAAGCATTTGCTACTTCAGAAAACAGTTTTAAGGAATAGATGTGGAATGCAAAATAAAGAAGCTGGGGTAGAGTGAAATATCTTTATCAGAAAAATTGAGACACCTGTGGAGAGGAAGAAATAAAAAGAGGTGTCAGAAAAAAAGTAGTCGAGAGCCGGGAAACCTGAGCACATGGAAGGAAAGAGAGAGAATGGCAACTTGGCACCTGCAATGCTGAGATGGATGCTTGATTGAAGGGAGACTGCAGCTTCAAAGCTCAGTGCTGGGTCATGAAAACTCATCCTTTCTCCCGCGTCTGCATTGTTCTCTAGTGCTCCTAGCTATGCAAGTGCAGTTTTGTTTTGGGGAATCTTATAAAAGTATAAAAGAAAACCTGCTATGTATAAGTAATAAATATATGAACAGGGATTCATTTCAGATTCATCGAAAATCTGGTTTCTTTGTTTTCTATTTTGTAGAAGTTTGCCTTGAAGGTGAGGGAAGATTATGACCCTGGCAAGGGCATCCTAATGGTCTGTTTGGCCTCAGGTGGACACAACTTAGTTTACTTACTGCAGGTGTATCCAAAGATGTCACTGTCAGTGCTTTTGGGATACTAATTAAGAGACACCTATACATTGTGTTCAACTAAGACAGAATAGCATGGGCCTAATTAAAAGAGCACCCCCCAAGGCAGTGCTGCATTTCACCTCATAAAATGGAATCCCATCAGTTTATACAGGATTCTGTTGACTCTGGGTTTCCCTGTAGGGCAATTAATTACTGAGGGAATTGAACAGTAGATATTGTGATGTGGAGTCTAAAGGGAGATGCGGCCAGGATATGCAGCAACATGACACTGCCCTGCTGAAATACCTGCTTGACTGCCCCACAGGAACCTGGTGGAAAGCAAGCCCTGGGGAACAGGCTGTATTCTGCACTTTGAATGTTATTTTTCTCAGCACGAGGAAGACCAATAGCTCTTTGTGAAACAGCAAGATCTTGAAGAAGGCATGGAGCTATATTTAAAACCACAAAATGATTGTAAAGGAGCTCCAATTGGAAATCTATGTAGGAGGAAGTTACAGTATTTATGGCCCAATATGCCACCATCCAGAAAGCATCCATTATACAATGGTCATAAAGGAAAAAAACAGAGTGCTACCAGCTCAGTGTGAATAAAGGAGCTACTACTGTTCCTGCTGATAATAATAATAGCTACTGTATTAGGATGTGGAATGAAACTTTTTTTAGTTGCCTTGTAATTGACAATTAGGGCCTGTATTCAGAAGAGAGTCATCAACAAATGGGGTCAGATACAGGTCCCAGGGCACTGGATAACTTGTCATCCTGGAATATAGGATGGATGGCTGAGGAACGAAAGAGGGGAAATAGGTAATTTTTTAAACTTCTTCTGTCTTTTAGGGAATAGAATACTCACAGTGCAAAAGACTTTCCCTATGATCTTGCCCTATGATTCCTCTCCATCATCATCACACCCCTGAAGATAAGGAATGGTGGGAATGAGAGCTTTAAGCAAGTCAGGTGGATATCCCTGCAAGAAAGGGAGCTTGGATTTTGGCTTACCAGGTCATGTTCATTGCGTTACAAATCTGCTGAGCTACACTCTTATTGCTTCCACAGGAGCACTGCATGGTGAGAGAGTTCCTGGGGAACTTGGCGCCTGTGCCCCACGGAATATAATTAAAGAGATCTGCCTGTTTCTGCCACATGTTATCTGAATATGGCAGAATTGCAAGAGTAGCCCTAACCAGTAGGAAAAAATGCATCTCCCCACTCCACATCCCTAAAGCCCCCAGAAGGTATGGAGGGAAGAATACCTCAGTAGCCTCAGTGTCGGCAGCTAAAAAGAGGTTGGAGGTATGGATTTTTGGTGGGGACAGCCAATGAAGAAACACATTTCCCTCTAAAAGTGGGTCATCAGTAAGAGGCATGCTGTGGAAATCTGGACACCTCTCCAAGAAAAGCATACAGCACCACACAGAAACCAACATATCTGCAGATTGCTTCACACATCAGGGAACATCAGGAACAGGCCAGGAGCACTTCTGCATCACAGAAGCAGCCCAAGAGGCATATGACCATTACCATCTCATGATAGCTCTTTACATGATAGCTCCAAACTTGAAGAAGCAAGATCCAAAAGTGGGAAGAAAAAGAAGTGAAAGAACAAGCCACGCACAAACTCCGTTCCAAGTCTCTGCACCCTCAGTTTCAGAAAATAAAGAAGGAGACAAAGATTTTAAAATTGATATAGGATTGAATTTATAAACTACCTGGACTGATTTTAGTAACCATAAATTACCAGAAAGTTGTGGAATTTGAAAATGTGTTTATCAGATGGAAAAATGAGTTTCTACTCAGCACGTTGAAAGAAAAGTAAATGACTGGGTCATATGGTACTTCTAGTTCTAGATCCTTGAGGAATCGCCATACTGTTTTCCACAATGGTTGAACTAGTTTACAATCCCACCAACAGTGTAAAAGTGTTCCTAATTCTCCACATCCTCTCCAGCACCTGTTGTTTCCTGCATTTTAATGATTGCCATTCTAACTGGTGTGAGATGGTATCTCATTGTGGTTTTGATTTGCATTTCTCTGATGGCGAGTGATGATGAGCATTTTTTCATGTGTCTGTTGGCTGTATGAATGTCTTCTTTTGAGAAATGTCTGTTCATATCCTTTGCCCACTTTTTGATGGGGTTGTTTGTTTTTTTCTTGTAAATTTGTTTGAGTTCTTTGTAGATTCTGGATATCAGCCATCCCATTACTGGGTATATACCCAAAGGATTATAAATCATGCTGCTATAAAGACACATGCACACATATGTTTATTGCAGCACTATTCACGATAGCAAAGACTTGGAATCAACCCAAATGGCCATCTGTGACAGACTGGATTAAGAAAATGTGGCACATATACACCATGGAATACTATGCAGCCATAAAAAAAGGATGAGTTTGTGTCCTTTGTAGGGACATGGATGCAGCTGGAAACCATCATTCTCAGCAAACTATCACAAGAACAGAAAACCAAACACCGCATGTTCTCACTCATAGGTGGGAACTGAACAATGAGATCACTTGGACTCGGGAAGGGGAACATCACACACCAGGGCCTATCATGGGGAGGGAGGAGGGTTGAGGGATTGCATTGGGAGTCATACCTGATGTAAATGACGAGTTGATGGGTGCTGATGAGTTGATGGGTGCTGACGAGTTGATGGGTGCAGCACACCAACATGGCACAAGTACACATATGTAACAAACCTGCACGTTATGCACATGTACCCTAGAACTTAAAGTATAATACTAATAAAATTAAATTAAATTTAAAAAAGAATAAATGAAGAAAAAAATCATTACAAATATTAGACTACATTTTCTGAGAAACTCTATGTTTCATGTGTTTCACACATCCCCCGAACTCAAAGAAGTGATGCTTTTAAATTCATTTGACAGATAAGGAAATTGAAGGCAAGAGTAGCTTTCCCGAAGTGATAGAGAGGATATCACTTAGATTCAAATCCAGTTCTGATACACTCAAATTTTGTGCTTTTTTTCTAAAAAACATTGTTTTTGTTGGGTCCTTGACCTGAATCATATCAATTTCTTTAAGATAAAGTAATGTTGTATGTATTAAAGTAACACATATTCCTATCTAGTCAACAAGAAGGTATTTTAGGCTTGGTTTGATATATTTGAAATATATCCCCTGCCGCTCCCACAACTTCAGCCATTTAAATAAAATGCTGACAAAGTAAATCATCTCAACCTCCTTGCTAAGTTTTCAGATCATTATCCCATTGATCCACAGGTAAGACTCCATGATGGTCAACTTTATGTGCCAACTTGCCTAGACTGTGATACTAAGTTGTATGATCAAACACTGGTGTAGATGTTGCTGTACAGGTATTGTTGGATGTGATTAATACTACAGTCAGCTGAGTTTTAATAGGCCAGATTACCCTGCAACATCTGCTGCAGGGTGGGCCTTATCCAATCAATTGAAGGCCTTAAAACTGAGGTTTCATGAAAAATAAGAAATTCTGCTTCAAGACTGTAACATAGAAATCTCGCCTGAGTTTCCAACCTGCTGACCTGCCCTACAAATTTCACACTAAAAACTCAGACATCAATATCAACTCTTACCCGAATTTTCAGGCTGCCAGTTTGATCTATAAATTTCAGACTTGTCAGCCTCTGTAATATTTTCAACCAATTCCTTAAAATCTCTCTTGCTCATCTATCTATCATCTATCTATCTATCTATCTATCTATCTATCTATCTATCTATCTATCTATCATCTATCGTCTATCTATCTGTCTATCTATCTATCTATCTATCTGTCATCTATCTATCGTCTATCTATCTATCTGTCTATCTATCTATCTGCTGTTTATGTGGAGAACCATAACAAATACAGTATCCTTAATTTCATTTCAGAGATAAAGTTTAGAAAAATAAGTTACTTTCCCAAAGTCAAATAGCTGGTAAAAAATGGGTCCATTAGTTGCAACTGGACTTTTAAAACAATATTTCTTCTGTAGGATGTCAACTAATGCCTCAAATCATATCTACCTGAGAGATGACATACTTATATTCTTACTTGTTCATATCTTCCCCCAAATACCTTGTAAGCCAAACAATACTGTGTATCAAAGGGGTAAAACTCATGGGCACATGATCCTTCTCTCCTCCTATCTTCTGAAGTATCAGTTGTGTTTTGGGGTAAAATTTCTATTGATGAGATTGAAGGTCCATCGATGGTTTCTCCAAAGAGGCAGTCCAACACAATGAGCTCTTCAAAACCTCATGCTCCAAGGAGCACAAAAACTAGTTATAGTTAGCAATGCTTATTTCAGTCAGAACCATTGAATCTTTCTCTGCTTAACCTATTTTCTTACCACAATATTATTTTCTTGCTTCTCATCTATATTTGACCCTAGATTAACCTATCTCCAATTTTTTTATAGTTCCCAAATAATCCTCCTATTTAATGGCTTAAATTCTAGGCCTTCACCAGGAACTGTACAACCTGAGGCAACTCATAGCAGACCATTGGTGACAGCAAGTTCTCTTCTAGGAAGTCTCAACGCTATACATACTGTATTTACATCTCTTTGTTAGAGCATATTTCTGCCCATTGTACCAGGCAGCCTTCATGATAACTCTGTGTATCAGGGAAGTCAGGGTCGTTTTCTACCTTTGACAAATGAAGACAGTGACATCTAAGAAGTTTAACGACTGGACAGAATCTGAACTGGCCCAGGTCCCTTGAGTCCTCACCTGATAACTTACTTTCAGTGATGGCTTCACCTGTTTGTCTTGATGGGAAATGTGTTATCCAATTTGGGTTTCTATTTACAACCTCTGAAAGAGAGGCTAAAATTGACTTTGGGTTTGGTGTAATCAGTAAGATAAGGTCACATCCTAGAATTGAACAATTTTCTAATTCTTTTCTTGGTATTTAGAAAAATGTAGAACAAAACAAAAGTATTGTAGTGAGTGATTTGCTTTATGCAACCACCAGAGCCGGCACCAGAGAAAAAAGGCAAGTAAGCAAGATAAAAGGAAACTTTATTAGCTAGCCAGTGTGAAGAAGGGGCGAAGTTCACCGGTCTCCGGCGACGGAGGCTGAGGCAGTCACCCGGCGTTCCTGGGCGCAGTTCCTGGGTCCCGCGTATGAAAAGGGGCCGAGGAAGTTCACACCTTGGGCCTGCCGGGAGCGGCTTTTCTGGGAGCGAGAGGGCAATAGGCAGGACACGGGCATGTCAGGGGGCGTTCCGTAGGTGCCGCCAGGTAAATCTTGGTCTCTTCGGATTGACGTCATCTGGTGCATGCCTGGTTGATCTGCACCTTCCCGGGTGCTGGCTACATTTTCGCACCCATGGGAAAAGTTGGCGATGAAGAACCTGGAAGTACGCCATCTTAGTCCCCTTTGTTCTTTGTTTCCCTCTCCCTCCGTTCAGACAATGAGTACCTAAAATATAGCTAAAACCATTACTAATTACTTATTTCATAAAACATTGTCAAGCAACTGTACAGTTGTCAACACATAGACCCTTTAGAAAATATTGACCTCTTTCACTGTTCAAAAGGGTCATGGACAGGAGCAAGAGGAGTGCATGAGAACACTAAGGATTTCTTTTCAGATAATTTCAAACCAAAGTTTATCATAAAAGCCAAAGTAGATACTTTATTTGTAAGCTTATTTACTGAAAGAAAAATCTAAAATTGTTTCTCTAATATTGTTACTTTTTTATTGAGCAACTACAGTACAGAAGGCACTATTTTAGAAATGGTCTATGCATGATGTAAACTGATTTCACAAAAACCCTCTGTGCATTTTAAAGAGGAGGAAATAGAGCCCAGAGAGGTTAAAGTGCCACAGTGACTCATGTGTAGATCTGTGGTTTTATTTGGGGCTAAATATCTCTAAAACCTACAGTATTTATATTCCACTTGCTTGGAAATGATAGATTATCTTGTGAATGAGAATCACTTTTATGATTTTGCATGTATCCTCCACCTTTCCACTTCCTTTATTACTCGATGAAAATGAGAATATCAGAAAAGAAGGACATTTATATTTTCCTCCTAGAGTGTTTGCCCCAGGTATGTCATTCCAGGCTTTATAGAAAAAGTAGATCATGCCATGCAACATCGTTCATCAGGAAAAGGACCAAGAGTCTTCAGTGATGGCCAGGATGCTAATGTTTGGGGTGCTGATGGTGCGGCTCATGCAAATAATTGCTGCAAACATGTCTTTTACTTGGATGAAAATTATTAAAAGAATCAGATACTACAATTAAGATACAGTCTTGATTCTTTTACATCTCATTTGAAACAGGCTGCCCAGTATTCATCAACTGTTACGCTGGCAGAACTGCCAGGAGCTGAACTCCTTATGCTGTAAAAACAAAAGATGTTGCTTTCTATTTTTTTTTTTTTTTTTTTACCCTTTTATGAGGTGAAAACCTGGAGGGTACATATAACTTACAAAGACAGGAAAGGGATTTGTAAGAAGATTCTGAAGGAAGCAAAGGATTTGAAGTTTGAGATGCAGTTGAATATAAACTGATGCTGAAGTATAGGAAGTGTAACTGCAGAATATGAAATAAAAAGTAACCAAAAATATATATGGGAAAGAAAGTTCAATAGCAACATATCTTCTATGTTCTTATCAGAGCAGGGTAAAAAACTCATATCAAATATACTGTCCTCACTTTGCAAGAAAATGATATGTTTCCTTTATAAACTTTTTGTTGTTAGCATACCAGAAGATTAAAAAAATACTTTAAATCATGCTTGCTACAGTTGATAATATAATGAGGACTCATACCAGCAATTGCACATTATGTATACACATACACAAAACTTTGTGTTGTGTTGTATTGAACATGAAAACCTGAGAACAAGACTCTGCCTGTTTATTTTCTTTAACATCTAAAAAGAGTTCTGCTTACATTGTACAAGTCAAGAAACATATACTGATTGAAAGTCTGGAAGGAGTTCGTATTTTACACTTACAGATCAAGGTTCTGCAATATATATTACAAGCTTTCAAAATAATCTTTCTTTTTATTACTGAAAATAGTCATTAAATCCACTTTGATAGGTTTATCCAAAGAAAATAGGCCGGGCGCGGTGGCTCAAGCCTGTAATCCCAGCACTTTGGGAGGCCGAGACGGGCGGATCACGAGGTCAGGAGATCGAGACCATCCTGGCTAACACGGTGTAACCCCGTCTCTACTAAAAAATACAAAAACTAGCCGGGCGAGGTAGCGGGCGCCTGTAGTCCCAGCTACTCCGGGAGGCTGAGGCAGGAGAATGGCGTGAACCCGGGAGGCGGAGCTTGCAGTGAGCTGAGATCCGGCCACTGCACTCCAGCCTGGGGGACAGAGCGAGACTCCGTCTCAAAAAAAAAAAAAAAAAAAAAAAAAAAAAAGAAAATAATCAGAAATATACATTAAGATTTATGTGTAATGATAGTCAACTCAGTATTATTTATAATAGAAAAAATAAAACAATATAAATATAAAAAAAGAGAAATAGGATAATTTACAGTATATCTCCAGTATGAAAAATTATGCAATCATCAAAAGCTATACTCTGAAAATGATTTTATAACCTAAAACATTTTTAAAAGTTAAATGAAACAATGCATAAGGTTTTATATGCAGAGTAATCTCAATTTTGCAAATGTATCTATATAAATAAAGATATCCTGTGGATGTCATAATTTACTGGCCTGGGAAGTCTTGATTTTCTTTATGCCAAATTACAATGCCCAAGTGTTCAACTGTTACAGAAAAAATCCTTGTTTTTGATCATGTTAATCTCCTCAGTCACCCCCAGGTTGCCTAGTAAATGGTTCCATATCTTAAATTTATCCCAGATTACACTTGTCTACCTACTTCTTTCTGAGGCAGAAGTTTTGCAAAGCTCAAGTGTTTTCTGCTTTTCTTTGTACCGCTTCAAGCAAAACATGGTATGATCCTTCACCCTTGAATAGTACAGTAGTCAGCCGCTTCCATTATTTAATGAGAGGGTACGACAGAACCATTGGAATGAAAGTGCAATGCACAAAATGACTCAAAAACTCTGCCTTTGATTGGGTTCCCTGGAAACAAATTCTGAAACTGAGAATTAGATGCAGAAAATGTACTAGTAAGTGTTCTTCTGAAATAAAAAGTGAGGAAGGCAAGATTGGGCAGAAGGAGAAGTTGATCTACTAATACACTTGCAAATGCAAGCGCTGCTGATTTTACAGGGAGCTCTACACCTGGGATACTGTTTAGCATTGTTCCAATTTGCAGCAAAGGCCGGGGTCTTTGATATTCTTGGCTGTAAGCCACACCCTGAGAAAAGACGCATTCTCGTAAAAGATAATTTTCTGTGGCTGTATTAGTCCTTTTTCACACTGCTGACAAAGACATATCTGAGACTGGGTAATTTATGAGAAAAAAAAAGAGGTTTAATGAACTTACAGTTCCACGTGTCCAGGGGAGCCTCACAATAATGGCAGAAGGCAAAGAGGAGCAAGTCACATCTTACATGAATGGCAGCAGACAATGAGAGACAGCTTGTGCAGGAAAACTCCCATTTTTAAAACCATCAGATATTGTGAGACTCATTCCCTATCACAAGAACAGTGTAGGAAAAACCCACCCCCATAATCCGATCATCTTCCACTGGGTTCCTTCTATGACACATGGGAACTGAAGAAGTTACACTTCAGGAGGAGATTTGGGTGGGGACACAGCCAAACCATATTATTCCACCCCAGGCCCCTCTCAAATCTCAAGCCCTCACATTTCAAAACTAATCATGCCTTCCCAACAGTCCCACAAAGTCTTAACTCATTTCAGCATTAACTCAAAAGTCCACAGTTCAACCTCTCATCTGAGACAAGGCAAGGCCCTTCTGCCTATGAGCCTGTAAAATCAAAAGCAAGTCGTTACTTCCTAGATACAATGGGGGTAAACATATTGAGTAAATACACCCATTTCAAATGCGAGAAATTGGCCAAAACAAAGGGGCTACAGACCTGATACAAGTCAAAAATCCAGCAGGGCAGTCCAACCTTAAAGCTCCAAAATAATCTCCTTTGATTCCAAGTCTCACATCCAGGTTATGCTCACGCAAGAAGTGGGTTCCCATGGTCTTGGGTAGCTCCACCCCTGTGGCTTAGCATGGTACAACCTGTCTTCTGGCTGCTTTCACAGGCTGGCATTGAGGGTCTATGGCTTTTCCAGGCGCACGGTGCAAGCTGTCAGTTGATCTACCATTCTGGGGACTGGTGGACAGTGGCTGTCTTCTCACAGCTCCATTAGGGGATGCCCAGTAGGGACTCTGTGTGGGGGTGCCGATCTCACATTTCCCTTCTGCTCTGTCCTATCAGAGGTTCTCCATGAGAGCCCCACCCATGCAGCAAATTTCTTCCTGGACATCCAGGCATTTCCATACGTCATCTGAAATCTAGGCAGAGGTTCCCAAAACTCAATTCTTAACTTCTGTGCATCTTCAGGCTCAACACCACACGGAAGCTGTCAAGTTTCAGGACTTGCGCCCTCTGAAAGCATGGGCTGAGATGTACCTTGGCACCTTTTAGCAACAGCTGGAGTGGCTGGAATGCAGGGTACCAAGTCCCTAGCCTGCACACAGCATAAGGACCCTGGCCTGGTCTGTTTTTTCCTCCTAAGCTTTTGGGTCTGTAATGGGAGGGGCTGCAGCAAAGGTCTCTGACGTGCCCTGTGGACATCTTCCTCATGGTCTTGGAGATTAACATTCCACTCCTTGTTACTTATGAAAGTTTCTGCAGCCAGCTTAAATTTCTCCTCAGAAAATGGGTTTTTCTTTTTTACTACCTCATCAGGCTGCACATTTTCCAAAATTTGATGCTCTGTTTTCCTTTTAAAACGGAATGATTTTAACAGCACTCAAGTCACCTCTTGAAAGCTTTGCTGCTTAGAAATTTCTTCCTGCAGATACCCTAAATCATCTCTATCAAGTTCAAAGTTTCACAAATCTCTAGGGCAGGTGCAAAATACTGCCAGTCTCTTTGCTAAAACATAGGCAAAGTCACCTTTACTCCAGTTCCCAACAAGTTTCTCTTCTCCATCTGAGATCACTTCCGCCTGGACCTTGTTGTTCATATGGCTATCAGCATTTTTGTCAAAGCCATTTAACAAGTCTCTAGGAAGTTCCAAACTTTCCTGCAGTTTCCTGTCTTCTACTGAGCCCTCCAAACTGTTCCTACCTCTGCCTGTTACCCAGTTCCAAAGTCACTTCCACATTTTAGAGCATCTTTTAGCAGTGCCCCACTCTACTGATACCAATATACTGTATTAGTGCATTTTCACCCTGCTGATAAAGACATACCCAAGACTGGGCAATTTACAAAAGAATAAGGTTTAATGGACTTACAGTTCCACATGGCTGGGGAAGCCTCACAATCATGGTGGAAGGCAAGGAGCAAGTCATGTCTTACACAGATGGTAGCAGGCAAAAAGAGAGCTTGTACAGGAAAATTCCCATTTTTAAAATCATCAGAACATGTGCAGGAAAGACCTGTCCCCATAATTCAATCACCTCCCACTAAGTTTCTCCCAGGACATGTGGGAGTTACAATTCAAGATGAGATTTGGGTGGGGACACAGCCAAACCATATCAGTGGCAGAAGGTAATATCCTGTGAGAGGCTGTGAGCCTAAAGCAGCACTATTCTCTGTAGCTATCAGTAGGTTGGAGCTGAAGCAGAGACCTGAGTAGATCCCCATTGTCTCAGTCAGCTCAGGCTGCCATAACAAAATACCCAGACTAGGTGGCTTAAACAAGAGAAATAGATCCATTCAGAGTTCTGGATGCTAGAAGCTGAAGAACCAGGCTCTGGACAATTCATTTTCTGGTGAGGCTCTTTTCCTGGTTTGTAGATGGCCCCCTTCTTGTTGTGTCCTCTCATGGCCTAGCCTCAGTGCATGTTCATGAAGAGAGAGAGAATGAACTCTCCGATGTCCCTTTTTATCCTATTGAATCAGAGTCCCCTCTCATATGGCCTCATTGAACCTTAATTACTTCCTTAGAGGCCCCATCTCAAAATACAGCCACACTGGGGGTTTAGGCTTCCACATAAGAATTACAGGGACACGAACACTCAGTCCATAGCACCAGTATTATCCATCACACATTGACAGGCTTAACACCCTCCTGAAGGCTCCCTCTCTGCTGCCCTTTCTGGTTTGCTTCCACCAGATCATAGTTCTTTCTTTCTATCTCCCAAGCTGAGAGGCACTTCATGTCTCCACAACTCATATTCTGGTTCTTGAGAAGCAAGGAAGATTACTTCTAAATCAAATCCTGTAAACACAGTTGCTACCAAGGGACTCCAACTACAGTTTTAACAGTAACATATTGGTTAGCAATTGCCACAATAAAGATATGTAACAAACCACTCCAAAACGCAGTGGCTTGAATCAAAAAGCATGTGTCTTGGGGTTGGCTGATCTAGACTTATTGAGACTCTCAGACAATTACGCGCAAAAAATTGATTGGGATAAACCTGAGAAGACAAAAATAGACCAAGTGAGAAGCTGATCTAGGCTGGTCTGCTCGGCTTGACGCCAAGCTCTGGATGATATCCAAGTGTGTCCCACGCATCTCTCATCCTCTTTGGAATAGCAGGCTAGTGAGGGCCCATTCCCCTCATGGAGATAGTAGATGCATGAGAAATTATGACTATATCTGTCCAATGTGGATAGAGCTACTCTAACAATCTGGTCCAATCCCTGCAGTAGATTCCCAGGGCAATATTTTCTTCTGAATTTATGTTCACTCTTCCTTTAGTTTATTCTTCCTTTTCACTTCTAAATCTTAGAGATTTATCATACCTTCTTGTGAAGCCAATGATGCATTTAAAGCCATGGTTGTAATTATTGATCCAGTACATATAGTTTTTCTACTGGCAGAGAATCATTTAGAATTGCTAGTTCATCCTATTCCTGAAATATTAATCTCTTTTTACTAACTTTTCACTTTACAGATTTCTGTTAGAGATGTCATGGAGTAAACAAAGTGTAATAACCAGGTCTTGATCCACATTTCTTGGAATCTCAGAGACAGAAACAGCAACAGGCACGTAATTGCCCTAATGACCTGCATGTGGCACAGCATAGAGGCCAGCAGAAGACGACAACAAGCTCCAGAGGATGGGTCTGGGAAATGGACTGGGATTTTGGCAGTATGGTGCACCAGTTCTCTGGCCTCAGTCTGTACTGTCAGCTCAGTATGCACCTCCCCAGGTGTGATCAGAGGTGGCGTGCCAGCCATGTGCTGCAATTATATGAAAGAAAGAACTGTCTGACTGGCTACCTGAGCACCCTACCAAGACCCATTGCTGACAGCAGGTGTTTCTGGAATTCTATGGGAGATTAGTCCTCCTCTGGAACCCTTCTGCCTGGTCCTGTTTTATTTTTCCCTCTGTCATTTATATTTATTATAACTAATAATATTATTTTAATTTACCGTTTCAATCTTTGTTTATTCTTTTGTACTTTGTTATAGTTTTTCTTTCCCCTCCTTTCTTATATTCCAATGTGCATATCAAATTTTCTTCTACTGCTTTGAAAATAATCTTTCATTTTCATTTAACTATGGGTTATATTAATTAAATCCATGCTTTATTATTTCTTTCATAATTATATTGATGTCTATGTTATTTATGTCTTCCTTTTCCCAATAATTTGTTCTCCCTCTCGACTTCTCCACCCAATTCTATTGCTGCAAGGTCTTCATCCTCAATTTTGGCTTAGATTTTTGTGGTCACACATTTTTGACAGATTTATTGAGGTCTCATTGACATACATAAATTGCACACATTTAAAGTATACCAAATGACATTTTATGTATACATACCCTGAAATCATTTTCCTTTAAAATTATATACAGTAAAATTTTAATAAATTATTTATCACCTCAATTTTGTTTTCCTTTAGATTTTTCCTTCTTTTCTTAATTGATGCATAATAATTGTACATATTTATGGGTACACTGTGATATTTTAATACATATAATATTTAATAATCAAATCAAGGCTATTATCATACCTATGACCTCAAATACTTAACATTTCTTTATGATGCAAACATTCAAAATTCTTTCTTCTAGCTATTTGAACATATGTAGTAAATTACTGTTAACTATAGTCATCCTCCTGTGCTGTAGAACACTAGAACTTATTTCTTCTGTCTAACTGTAATATTTTACCCATTACCCAACCTCTCCTTATTTCCCCCATCTCTCCTGTCCATCTTACCCTCTGGTAACCACTATTCTACACTCTATTACAATACTATTTTTTTAGTTCCTACATATGAGTGGGAAAATGTGGTATTTGTCTTTCTGTTTGTCTTACTTTACCTAATATAATGTCTTCCATGCTCATTTACATTGTTGCAAATTTCAGGATTTCATTCTTTTTATGACTGAATAATATTCAATTATGTGTGTGTATATATATATATATATATATATATATATACCACATTTTGCATCATTCATCTTTTGATGAACACTTATGGTGATTCCATATTTTTGCTCTTGTGAATAGTGCTGCAGTACACATGAGGGTGCAAGT
Source organism: Rhinopithecus roxellana (assembly GCF_007565055.1). Classification (NCBI taxonomy): domain Eukaryota; kingdom Metazoa; phylum Chordata; class Mammalia; order Primates; family Cercopithecidae; genus Rhinopithecus; species Rhinopithecus roxellana. The sequence continues at coordinate 13,380,760 of NC_044562.1, read as the reverse complement.
AACCCTTTGATCTACTGTTTTCTTTTCCTTTAGATATGTACCCTGTAGTGGGATTGCTGGATCACATAGTGTGTCTCTCTGTAGTTTTTTGAGGAACTCCTATACTGTTCTCCATAATAGCTGTACTCATTTACCCTCCCACCACCAGCATATTGGAGGTCACTTTTTCCACATATTTGCCCATATTTACTATTTTTTTCTTCTTGAAAATAGCCATTTTTAACTCAAGTGAGATGATATCTCATTGTCTTGGATTTCTCAACTAAATGGTCTCTACAAGAAGCTCATTTCATCTGTGAAGACACACATAGACTAAAATTGAAGGAATGGAAAAAGACAATCCACACGAATGTAATTCAAAGGTGAGCCCACATAGCTATACTTACATGAGATAAAATAGACTTTAAGATCAAAACTATAAAAAGAGACAAAAAAGAACATTATATAATGATAGAGATCTATTCAGTAAGAGAGTGTAACAATATTGCTTTATATGCACCCAATAACAAGACACCCAGATATATAAGGCAAATATTACCAGATATAAAAGCAGAGATAGGTTTCAATACAATAATAGCTTGGGACTTAAGTAGCTTACTTTTAGCATTGGACAGATCTTCTATCGAAACAAAAAATCAATAAAGAAACATTGGATTTAAAGTGTACCATAGACCAAATTGACCCATCAGACATTTACAGAACATTGCACCCAACAGCTGTAGAACTCACTGTCTTTTCATCAGCACACAGAACGTTCTCCAGGACTGATCACATGTGAGGCCACACAACAAGTCTCAAAAATATTTTAAAAATCAAAATTATATTAAGTGTCTTTTCTGACCACAATAGAATAACACTAGAAATCAATAAGATGAACATTCAGAACTATACAAATACATGAAGTTTTTATTATTTTTCTTCTAGTTCTACTTCCTCTGTGAGAGCTTTCAAAGTAAATTTTTTTGTGGTAAATTTTCTGAAATATCTATGGTTTAATTTATCTGCACCTTTAAATAATAATTTAGCATGAATTAAAATTATCAATGTGAAGTTCTTGTCCTGACTCTTTGAAAGTATTAATCTGTTGGTTTTTGTTTGTTTGTTTGGTTGGTTGGTTTTTTTTTTTTTTTTTTTTTTTTTGCATACAGTAACGTTTTTGAGTACTCTATTAAGTTCACCTAAATGTTATTCCTCATAGATAATCTGCTTCCATGCACAGAACATATTAGAATTGTTTGTTAGTATTCAATCTTTTAAAATTTAAATATAATGGGTTGCATGTGACTATTAATTCATTCTTACTTGTTTAGTTCTTTAATCTCTGTCAAATGAGGTCCTATTTTTAAAAAAATATTCTGAAATTCTCAGTGATGATGTGTTTGAAGTAATTCCTCCCCCGTATATAATTTTCAGAAAAGTCTATCTTACAGATGTTGATATTTTTAATCCCATACTCATCTCAATATTTCTGTCTTTCTTTCCACCTCTTTACCCTTTCTTGATGTCTTCAGGGGATTTCTGTCATATAATATTCAGGCTTACTACTCACTCCTTGGATTTGTTCATATGGTCTTCCACCCAACAATGAGTTCATTATCTCAACCACCAAGTTCCCAAATCTAGTGGTACAATTATTTAGTTTCTACGCCATCATTACGTGCTGTTCTTTTTGTGAGGGGGAATGTGACTGGTTAAAGAAGGTGACTAAGCTTTTGAGTTCCTGGGTCTCCAAATCTAGACTATCTGAAAACAATGTAGATTCCAAATTCCTTGGCTTCAAGCCTGATGCCACAGTTGGATAAGACATTGATGTGCTTTATGGAAGGAGTGAGGGTAGGTTGCATGTAAAAATAACATAAATAATTTGGGATTTATTTGTGGACAGATATAGTAAATTAAAACAGTTTCTTCAATTTGTTACTTCTTCCTTTAAAATAAGGTTTATTGGTTCCAATTCTTTGGTTGGTTCAACATAGTGCTCACAGGAGTTGCAGCTCCAAAGAGGATCTAGAGAGATGCAAAGAAAACCTAAAGGCACCCAAGACTGGGAAGAAATTCCAGTTAAAACACAGATAGATAAGCAATAAAAATTAAAAGTTGTTTTAAAAATCCACTGAGTTATGAAGCTGTTTGTAACAACAGCATTATAGGTGATAGTTGTGCCGAGACAGCTCGGTCAGGGAGACCCTAACCCAGCAGTGCTAGAGGAATTAAAGGCACACACACAGAAATATAGAGGTGTGAAGTAGGAAATCAGGGGTCTCACAGCCTTCAGAGCGGAGAGACTCAAACAGAGATTTACCCATGTATTTATTAACAACAAGCCAGTCATTAGCATTGTTTCTATAGATATTAGATTAACTAAAAGTATCCCTTATGGGAAATGAAGGGATGGGCTGAATTAAAGGAATAGGTTGGGCTAGTTAACTGCAGCAGGAGCATATCCTTAAGGCGGCACAGATTGCTCATGCTATTGTTTGTGGCTTAAGAATTCCTTTAAGTGGTTTTCTGTCCTGGGCGGGCCAGGTGTTCCTTGCCTTCATTCCGGTAAACCCACAAACTTCCAGAGTGGGCATTATGGCCATCATGCACATGTCACAGTGCTGCAGAGATTTTGTTTATGGCCACTTTTGGAGCCAGTTTATGGCCAGATTTTGGGGGGCTTGTTCCCAACAAGTTGAATAGTCCACACAGTGTGCCTGAATGGTTATTTATTAGGGTTGTATGTTCATGTTTAAAGTGAATAATATCCTTGCTTATTTGCTAAGGACATTTATTTGGTTCACTTAATATCGTTATGCTAACTGTTATTCATAGCCCTAAGGATACCTTCCGGTGCCTAGAGACAGGCTGCACTTTTTCAAGAGCTACTTCCCTTGTTTGTAATTATTCAGCTTCTAGGGTGGCGAGATGAGACATTGCTCTGAGACACATGGCAGACTGCACTAACTGGGAGTCATTCTGATGGCCTTGAAAACTGGATTCTGCCGTGATATTATCCCCTGTCTCTGTTAAAAGTGGCTATATAGGAGTTTCTCTAAGCAAATAGTTAAGAAGGTCACTGCAGATCTGCTTAAAGAGAGAAACAAAAAGCAAATTTAGATAGTTCTCTAGAGTCCTATTCCTTCAGAGAATTTTTGTCTCTAAGCTGCCCACACATGCTAAGACACAGCTGTGCTTGATATTTTTTTCAGGTAAAACACTTCTCCCTATTCCTTTTCCATTTGTGTGTGACAAGTTTATATAATAAGGAATAAAATATGTTTTCTATTCTGATTCTTTGTGTACTTGTCTTTATGCAGTGAAAGCTAAATTTGAAAGTCATTATGTGTTTCTCAAACATCTGGAAATATCAATAATAAGTGAATAGTTACAAAATTTACAGAAGTTACAAATATTAGCTCCAACCAATTCCTTTTAGGTACTTCTACTTTAATTTATATGTAGGCTCTAGACCTAGGAGTCCAATTTGCTTTTCAGAAATATTAATACTTTCATTTAATCATCTAAATATCCTTTACACATATCCTGAGCTATTTGCAGTGAGGATCTCTTATTGTTTTCTTCCATGTAGACCTTCAAATAAACACCATCAACTCCTTCTTTTGTGATGCTGTTACCTACTGGGTTTTATTGTACAGTCGATGGAACACATTTATCTGGCTATCTTTTTTGTATGTTTGAAATTTTAAAATTTCTTTGAAATATGTTAATAAATAAGAAATGGAACTCTAACCCATAAACTAATGTAATGAAAACTGTTCTCATCAAAATGTAAGATAGAAACGTAATAGCTGTAGCATAGTGCCAATAACTATCTTTGAAGAATTTCTTTTTCTGGTTTCTTAAATTCGGAGTGAAGCACAGTCTAATGCTCAAGTTGGTGAGGGCTTCAAGTGTCTCTTCCGACTCTGAACTCATGGTCATTACACCTCACATGAGTTCTTTGTAACTCCCTTTTTCTTATAGCTCCTCTAACCCTAAAGATGTTAGCAGCTTTGTGCAATTACTGATTTCTGAGTAATAGCATCAACCACCCTTCTTATAATTTGTGTTGAAGTATCTTCTGTGTTAATTTTTTTTTCTTAAACATCTGGAGGAATTTCTGGACATTAACTGAAGCAATCTATATTTGTCAGTATTCAGATAAGCTGGATATTCACAGGATTTCATATTGTGACAGTCAACATTTTACTTGATAAAATTCTACTCATCTTTCAAGACCCTGTTCAAATATTGTCTTCTCAGATGCATGATAGATCATAAGTTCATATTCTTTTTATCTAAATATTCCTTATATTCAATAACAAAAGATAGAAATAATAACATAAGAAAATAAATGTGTGTGTATTAGCTCCTATCCAAAGCCTCTAAATAAATATAAAAGCCATTATGATACTCAAAATGTTTAATCATGACAATCTTAGCACGGGCACATACACACACACATAATTTTAAAAGTTTTGGAATTCAGAAAACGTAATTAGTTGGCGGAAAAAACCAAACTCAGAACACCAGCTACAGAATGAGAAGACATTTGGGGGTAAACAAGGCCAAGAGGCTTAGAAGGGTTGGACTATGAAAAGAATCCAGGAGGATTGAGGAGATGCATTCAAATCGGTTGCCTAACCTGAACTAGTATCTTCTGTGATCAGAACTTTATTTTTAAAAAGAAAGAATATATATAGATCCAAGCACATAATTTTGATTTCTTCAAAAACTACCGAAGGAGAACAAATACAATGAATAAAAGAAAAGAAAAATATAGTAAAATGTAGTTCAAAAAGAAAAGATGACAGTTTCCTAAAATAATTATATTAAAAGATCTCAGAATAGAGAGAACATGTTAACCAAAACAGACAAAAACAACAGCAACAAAACAGGTTTTTATACCATAAGAAATTAAAGAATTCAGAAATTTAAAATGTGAAATTAAATAATCTTTAAAGAAACCCAGAGACTAGGTAACAGATTTAACATGAATTGGTTAGTGTACTGAACAACTTCCCTCTTTCTATAAAATAGATCCTGGGCATCAAGGATCATGAAGAGTAGAAGCATAGGTGGTGCAACATTTCTGTAATACATCACACTTCAAACCAAGAGAAAAGAGAGGAAAAAGAGGAGAAGGAAACCAGAGAAATAGTGAAAAAAATTCCTCAGAGCAGAATAATATTAAAATTCAAGGCAGAATCAATGAAAAGAAAATACCACAGCAAAGTATAATATGAGGAAACTATAAAATTGAAAGAGTAAAGGAAAGTCATCAAAAATTGCAGAAAGCAAAATTGGGAGCAAGCAAAGATTATTTAAAACAAATAAGAAAAATAATTGCACCTAATGATTGATTAATAACACTAACTTTTGAGCATTTAGTTAAAGCAATTAACTGATTGTTTTTGAAATTTTAAAAACAGTAAGAAAGAACAAAATAATATTTTCAGGCATATACAAATTCAGAAATGTTGCCACTGTAGAAGTTTTTCTAAAAAATATATTAAAGTTAAGTATATTTAAGAGGAAGTTCTATAACAAAGAGTAATGAAAAATAATTATCATTGATTAGTAGTACTAAGTCAAAATAATTGTTGATAAATCATATAAAAGATAAAAATAATAAGAATCAAAATTAAAAATCACAGCTATCCTTTACCTTACAGATTCTGGGAAAGGAGTAATAGGAAAGATTCTAATGGGTTGTTTTGCTGAAGATAGTATTTAAGTTTTTTTAAAGAGAAGAAAATGTTTAAAAACATAAATTAATAACTTAGTTGTGATCACAGAAGATCATAAATGTGATGTATAATTTTTAAATAATTGAAAAAAATTCTAAACCAAAATGAAACATAATATTATCATTCTAATAAACAGGAAAAAAAACACATGAAAATTAAATTCTATTGACAGTTGGAGAAAATGGAAGACAAGAGACAGGACGAATGTACAGCTCCTACTAGGACAGACAGAACAGCATGTGGAGACTCACATTGTGAAATTTTGCTCCAAGAACCACCACAGGAACATACCAGGATAACCAAAAGAATTCACAGATGCTTCAAAAGAAGCAACTTGCTGCCGCAAACTTGGTGAAACATCTGAAAAACTGAGTTCCCAAAGCGTGAGGGGGAAAAGTCCGTCTTCGAACACACATCTCCACTGGGGAACCTGAAAATCCAGAACACAGGAGAAGGATTTAACCTTACCTAGAGCTAAAATGGATTTAGGGAGCCAAGCAAAATATAGAAGTAGAAGAAGCAGTGGGAAGATCCCTGTAGTTATTCCCAGTCCCCAGCTCAAGTCCCAGGAGGCTATCCCTGACTTTATCTCACAGGGTTCCTTGGGAAAGGCAGTCAGTAGAATCAGAGAGAGGCCACAGGGTAAAAGAAGCTTCTAGCTGAACTTTGTAATAATTTCAACTGAGCAAGAATTTTCCTGAGAAGAATCCGAGGGACTAATGGCAAGTGCAGACGCAAGCACAGAAGCTACAGCTGATGGTGTGGGGAGGGGAGTTGGGAGAGGCCTGAAAGCCCTTCTTGCTTTCTCAGCAGGGAGGCATATAGCCTAGGGCAAGATCTCTGCTCCCACACCTGCTGCCTGGATATAATCTCAGTACTGTTGTTGGGACATTGCAGGGATGAGACTGGCCCTGTTGGCTGCAGGGGAGCTGGGTGAGTCCTGTCACTGCCAGCTTTCCCCCACTTCCCCGGTGACCTGTATGATGCAGCAAAGACGACCATTATTCCCCTTGGAACATAACTCTCTTGCCCTGAGAACCATGCCCCATTCCTTGCAGTGGCCACAGCAAGCCCCACCCATGGAGAGTCTGAGCTCAGAACTGCCTAATCCTACCCCAACATGATGGTTTTTCTCTACCCACCCTGGTAGCTGAAGACAAAAGACATAAACTCCTGGGAACTGTAAGGCCCTGCCCATAGCCTGAGAAACCTGAATACTTACCCTTGCTCACTTAGGACAAGCTTATATGCCACTACTAACAAAGTTGTTGGTCTCTTGAAAGTGCAACCTCCTGGCTGGAGGCCAACTAACTCAAGCCATTACAGCAACTTAGAACAACACTGCTTCAAAGAAAAAGAAAACAACAGCTAATTTCACCGCATGCAACATACTGACTAACCAGAGGTACTGAGTTTGTCTAAGTGACAGCTTCACTGCTAGCATAACCAGCATTCAAGAAAACCAGTGCACAAAACAAAAGTACAACCAAGGACTCTCACAGAGTCTGCTTCACTCCCCTGCCACCTCCACTGGATCACTGGATAAGGTCCTGGTATCCACAGCTAGAGGGCCCAAAGAAAGACCACATCATGGGACTCTTTGCAGACATTCCCCAGCACCAATCCAAAGTCTCGTAGCCCTGCTTGGTAGACAATAGCAATCACTGATATCTGGCTCTCAGGAAGCTCCATCCCTAGGAGAAGAGGGAGAGCACCACATGCAAGGATCATCTTGTAAGTCAAAATAATCTGAACAGCAGCCACTGAGTTTCAGTTCTTTGCCCTGAAATAGCATACCCAAATGAAAAGGAACCAGAAAAGTCATTCTGGTAATATGGCAAATCAAACTTCCATAACATCCCCAAAAGATCACACTAGCTCTTCAGCAATGGATCCAAACCAAGAAGGAATCTCTGAATTGCCAGATAAAGAATTCAGAAGGTTTATTATTAAGGTACTCAAGGAGGTACCAAAGAAAGGTAAAACCCAACTTAAAGAAATTTTAAAAATATACAGTGTACAGATGAAAAAAAATCTCCAGATAAATAGATATCATAAACAAACAAACAAAAAAATCACAACTTATGGAAATTAAAGGCACACTTAGAGAAATAAAAAATACACCAGAAAATTTTAACAATACACTAGAACAAATAGAAGAAGCTTCAGATCTCAAAGACAAGGCTTTTGAATTTACCCATCTGACAAAGACAAAAAGAAAAAGAACTTAAAAAATGAGCAAAGACTCTAAGAAATTTGGAATTACATTAAATGAGCAAACATAAGAATAATTGATGTGCCTGAGGAAGAAGAGAAATCTAAAAGTTTAAAAAACTTATTTGAGGGAATAATTAAGGAACATTTCCCTGACCTTTCTAGAGATCTAGACATCCAAATTCAAGAAGCTCAAACAACACCTGGGAAATTCATTGCAAAAAGATCATCAACTAGGCACACAGTCATCAGGTTATCTAAACTCAAGATGAAGAAAAGAATCTTAAGAGCTGTGAAGCAAAAGCATCAGGTAACCTACAAAGGAAAACTTATCAGATTAACAGCAGATTTCTCAGCAGTAACCTTATCAGCCAGAAAGGACTGAAGTCCTATTTTTAGCCTCCTTAAAAAAAAAATTATCAGCCAATATTTTTGTAGACAGTGAAACTAAGCATATAAATAAAGAAGAGATAAAATCTTTTTCAGACAAATACTGAGAGAATTCATCACTACCAAACCAGCACTACAAGAACTGCTAAAAGAAGTTCTAAATCTTAAAATAAAACCTAAAATACACCAAAATAGAACTTCCTTAAAGTATAAATCTCACAGGGCATAGAAAACAATAACACAATGAAAAAAGAAAAAAAGCTATTCAGGCAACAAATAGCACAATTAATAGAACAGTACCTCACATCTCAATGCCAACAATGAATGTAAATGGCCTAAATGCTCCATTTAAAAGATACAGAATGGCAGAATGGATTAAAAAAAAAAAAAAAGTCCACCAACCAAGTATTTGCTGTCTTCAAGAGACTCACCTAACTCATAAGGACTCACATGCGCTTAAGGGGTGGAAAAAGAAATTCCATGAAAATGGGCACTAAAAGCAAACAGGAGCAACTATTCTTATATCAGATAAAACAGACTTTAAAGCAACAACAGTTAAAAAAAAAAAAGAAAAAAAAGACAAAGAGGGACACTATATAATGATAAAAGGATTAGTCCAACAGTAGAATATCACAATCCTAAATATATATGTACCTAACAATGGAGATTCCAAATTTATAAAACAATTACTACTATACCTAAAAAATGAGATAGATGGCAACACAATAATAGTGGGAGTGTCAGTACTCCACTGACAGCACAAGACAAGTAGCCATCAAGACAGAAAATCAACAAAGAAACAATGGATTTTAAGAATACCCTAGAACAAATGGACTTAACAGATATTTACAGAACATTCTACCCAACAATTGCAGAACATACACTATTTTTATCAGCACATGGAACATTCTCCAAGATAGACTATATGATAGGCCACAAAACAAGTCTCAGTAAAATTAAGAAAATCAAAATTATATCAAGTACTCTCTCAGACCACAGTGGAAAATACTGGAAGTTAACTACAAAGGAATCCCAGCCAGATGTGGTGGCTCACATCCATAATCCTAGCACTTTGGGAGGCTGAGGTGGGTGGATTACTTGAGGTCAGGAGTTCTAGACCAGCCTGGCCAAGATGGTGAAACCCCATCTCTACTAGAAATGTAAAAAGTTAGCTTGGCATTCATGGTGGGTGCCTGTAATTCCAGCTACTCAGGAGGCTGAAGCAGGAGAATCGCTTGAACCTGGGAGAAGAGATGTAGGTTGCAGTAAGCCAAGATTGCACCCCTGCACTCCACCCTGGGCTACAGGGTGAGACTCCATCTCAAACACACACACACACACACACACACCAAAAAAGAAATCCTCAAAACTATACAAATACATATGAATGGAAATTAAATAATCTGCTCCTGAATGATCTTTGAGTCAATAATGAAATCAAGATGGAAATAAAAACAATTCTTTAAACTGAATGATAAATAGGGGCTCAACCTATCAATACCTCTGGGATAGAGCAAAAGCAATGCTAGAAGGAAAGCTCATAACATTAAATGCCTACATCAAAAAGTCTGAAAGAGCACAAGTAGACAATCTAAGGTCACACTTCAAGGAACAAGAACAAACCAAACAAGAACAAACCAAAGGAAACAGGAACAAAGCAAACCCAAACCCAGCATAGGAAAAGAAATAACAAAGATCAGAGCAGAACTAAATGAAATTGAAACAAAAAATTGAAATAAAAAGCTAGTTCTTTGAAGAGATAAAATTGATAGACCATTAGCAAGTTACCAAGAAAAGAAGAGAGAAGATCCAAATAAGCTCAATTAGAAATGAAACAAGAGATATTGCAGCTGATATCACAGAAATACAAAATATCATTAAAGGCTACTATGAACTCCTTTATGCACACAAACTAGAAAACCTAGAGAGGATGGATAAATTCCTGGAAATACACAACCCTCCTAGATTAAACCAGGAAGAAACAGAAACTCTGAGGATATCAGTAACAAGTAGCAAGATTGAAATGGTAATAAAAATACTGCCAACAACAAAAGTCCAGGACCACAGCTGGATTCAAAGCTGAATTCTATCAGACATTCAGAGAAAAACTGGTATCAATCCTACTGAAACTGTACCAAAAGATAGAGAAAGAAGGAATCCTCTCTAAATCATTCTATGAGGCTAGTATTACCCTAAAACCAAAACCAGGAAAGAACACAACAAGAAAAAAAAATACGGACTAATATCCCTTATGAACATAGATGCAAAAATCCTCCACAAAATACTAGCTAACTGAATCTAACAGCATATCAAAAAGATAATCCAACATGATCAAGTGTGTTTCATGCCAAGGATGCAGGAATGGTTTAATATTTGCAAGTCAATAAATGTGATTCACCACATGAATAGAATTAAAAACAAAAATCATATCATTTTCTCAATAGATGCAGAAAAGTCATTTGACAAAATCAAGCATCCCCTTATGATTAAACCTTCAGCAAAATCTGCATAAAATGAACATACCTTAAGGTATTAAAAGCCATCTATGACAAACCCGCAGACAATATTATACTGAATGGGGAAAAGTTGAAAGCATTGCCCCTGAGAACTGGAACAAGACAAGGATGCCCACTTTCACCACTTCTCTTCAACATAGAACTTGAAGTCCTAGCCAGAACATTCAGACAAGAGAAATAAATAAAGGGCATCCAAATCAGTAAAGAGAAAGTCAAACCATCACTGTTCACTGATGATATTATCTTATATCTAGAAAACCCTAGATTCTTCCTGAAAGCTTCTAGATCTGATAAATGAATTCAGTAAAGTTTCAGGGTACAAAATCAATGTACACAGATCAATATCACTATAGCAACCAAGCTGAGAATCAAATCAATAACTCAACCCCTTTTACAATAGCTGTAAAAATAATTAAAATACTTAGACATACCCCTAATCAAGGAGGTAAAAGATCTCTACAGGGAAAATTGCAAAACACTACTGAAAGAAATCATAGATGACACAAACAAATGGAAACACATTTAATGTTCATGGATGGGTGGAATAATGTTGTGAAAATGACCATACTGCCAAAAGCAATCTACATATTCAATGCAATTCCCATCAAAAACAGCATCATCATTCTTCACAGAACTAGAAAGAAAAATCCTAAAATTCATATGGAATCAAAAAAGAGCCCACATAGCCAAAGCAAGACTAAGCCAAAAGAACAAATCTAGAAGTGTGACATTTCTTGACTTCAAACTATACTACAAGGCTATAATTACCAAAACAGCATGGAAAAATAGTCATGAACACCAATGGAACATAGTAGAGAACCCAGAAATAAACCCAAATACTTACAGCCAACTGATCTTTGACAAAGCAAACAAAAACATAAAGTGGATAAGGAGAGCCTTTTCAACAAATGGTGCTGGGACAATTGTCAAGTCACATGTAGAAGAATGAAACTGGGTCTTCATCTCTCACCCTTTACAAAAATCTACTTAAGATGGATCAAGGTCTCAAATCTAAGATCTGAAATCACAAACATTCTAGAAGACAACATGAGAAAACTCTTCCAGACACTGGCTTAGACAAAGAATTCCTGACCAAGAACTCTAAAGAAAGAAAATGAAACATAAACAAAGATAAATAGGTAGCACTTAATTAAACTAAAAATCTTCTGCACAGCAAAAGAAATAAACAGCAGAGTAAACAGAAAACCCACAGAATGGGAGAATCTTTGTAAACTATGCATCTAATAAAGTACTAATATCCAGAATCGACAAGGAACTCAAACAGATAGCAAGAAAAAAACAAATAATCCCATCAAAAAGTGGGCCAAGGTCATGAATAGACAATTCACAAAAGAAAATATACAAATGGCCAACAAATATATGAAAAAATGCTCAGCATCAGTAAATATAAGGGAAATGCAGATCAAAACCACAATGCGATACCACATTTCTCCTCCAAGAATGGCCATTAGCAAAAAAAAAAAAAAAAACCAAAAACCAAAAACAATAGATGTTGGCATGGATGTGTTGAAAAGGATCACTTTTACACTGTTGGTGGGGAATGTAAATTAGTGCAACCACTATGGAAATCACTATGGAGACTCTTTAAAGAACTAAAAATAAAACTACCATTTGATCCAGCAATCCCACTACTGGTTATGTACCCAGAGGAAAAAAAGTCATTATAGGAAAAGGACACTTGCACACACATGTTTATAGCAGCAAAATTTACAATTGCAAAAATGTGAAACCAGCCTAACTTCCAGTCAATCATCAAGTGGATAAATAAAATTTTGTATAAATATATATACAATGAAATACTGCTCAGGCATAAAAAGGAACAGGATAATAGCATTTGCAGCAACCTGGATGGAGTTGGAGACCATTATTCAAAGTGAGGTAACTCAGGAATGGAAAACCAAACATTGTATATTCTCACTTAAAATTGGGAGCTAAGCTATAAGGATACAAAGGCATAAGAATGATATCATGGACTCTGGGGAGTCAGTGGTTAGGGCGGGAGGGGAATGAGGAATAAAAGACTACACATTTGGTACAGTGTACATTGCTCAGATGATGGGTGTACCAAAATCTCAGAAATCACCACTGAAGAACTTATCCATGTAACCAAACATAACCTGCTCCCCCAAAACAATTGAAATAATAATTTTTCAAAAATCAAACTTAAGTAAATACCCAACTCTTAGAAACTCAAAATTATCAATCTCTACTCATTTATTGATAGAATATGTGTTACTTTTTATTTTGACATTAAGAGAAAACACCACAGAGTGATAACTTTTATTTCAGTATTTTTTAATAAAATTATTTTGATCAAAAAAAGTAAAGCCTATTGCATATGTATAATAAGATAAAGTACCTAGAGTAAATCCAAATATACTATAAGCATAATAAAAGTGATTGGAAGAAACCATTATCTTCCTCTGTACAATACAGAAACTGTCAGATTTTATAGTAGAAAACAGAATCAGGAACATATTATTTATAAGAAACTCACCTAAAACTTGCTTTTTCAAGAAGATTGAAAATAGCTATATAAATAGTAGACATGATATTATTTATTATTTTATTTTATTTTGAGACAGGGTTTGTTCTGTCACCCAAGCTGTAGTAAAATTCCACAATCATAGCTCACTGAAGCCTTAAATCTGAGGCCCAAGCGATCTGCCTGCCTCAGCCTCCCAAGTAGCTGGAACTATAGGTGTGAGTTACCATGCCCGGCTCACTTTTTTTTTTTTTTTTTTTTGTAGTGACAGGGTCTTCCTGTGTTGCCCAGGCTGATCTTGAATTCCTGCACTCAAGCTGTCCTCCTGCCTCAGCCTCCCAAAATGCTGGGATTACCGGCATGAGCCACTGTTCCCAGCCTAATTTATAATTTTTAATACCACTTATAATTGAGTAATTCAAATAAGAAAAATGAAAATTGGATTATCTAAGCATTTCCTTAAGAGTCTAGAAAAACAGTAGCATATCAAATTAAACAGTATAAAAATAATAGATGTTTAACATTTTTTAAAAAATTATACATCAAAATAAAAATCTCCAATCAACAACTTTACAACTTACAAAGCTAGAAAAAGAATATTATAACTTAGAAAACTAGAAAAAGAACAAGCTAAATGCAAAGCTATCAGAAGGAATGAAATAATAAGGGATTACAACAGAGATAAATAAAATAGATAATGAAAATCATAAAGAAAAGCAATTAAACAAAAATTTTGTTGTTGGAAAGGTATAAAAATTTAACAAGCTTATAGCTAAATTGATCAAGAAAAAAGATAAAAGATTCAAATTATGAAAATTAGAAATAAAAGGGAAGGTATCACTATTGATTCTACAGAAATAAAAAGGCTTATAAGGGAGTATTATGCACAATTGTACACACACACACAATGAATTACCTAGATGAAATAGACAAATATCCAAACACACAAAATCTACCAAGACTTGATCATAAAGAAATGTATTTTGGATAGACCCATAATTAGCAAAGATATTTAATCAGTAACTAAAATCTCACCCAAAAAGAAAAGCTGTGGACCCAATGGATTCACTGGCGATTTCTACCAACCACTAAAACAAACAAACAAAAAACTAATAGCAAGCCTTCTTAAACTCTTTCAAAAATTTGAAGAGGAGAAAACACTTCCAAATTCATTTTACAAGGCCAGAATTACTCTGCCACCAAAAACACCGCATGAAAAGAAAAACATAAATCAGTATCCCTTCATGCAAAAATCGTCAACAAAATACTACCAAACTAAGTTCAGCAGCATATTAAAAGAATCATACACCATAAGTAGGTGAAATTTATTCTTGAAATGCAAAGGTAGTCTACCAGATGTAAATACATCAGTGTAATAAACCGCACTAACAGAATCAAGGGAAAAAAATGTGATCATCTTAATCAATCATAAACATCATTTAACAAAATTTAACACCTTTTAATAACAAAAACAAGTTTAAAAACTTGTGAGAAAATGAAACTACCTCAATATAATAAAACCTACATATGAAAAACCCACAGTTAACCTTATACTAACTGGTAAAACCCTGAAAGCTTTTCCTCTAAAATCAGGAAGAAAACAAGTATACCACTTTCACCACTTCCTTTCAAGATATGAGAAATTCTAGCTGGGGTAACTAGACAAGAAAAAAAATCATCCAAATTAGAAATAAAGAATTAAAATGATCTCTTATCATAGATTACATCATCTTATGTATAGAAAACCCTAAAAATCACACGCAAACATGCACACATACACACACACACACACAGACACAGAGCACATAAACAAATACAGCAAAGTAGCAGGATGTGACACCAACATGCAAAAATCTGCTGTGTTTCTACAAATGAACAACGAACAATCCCAAGAGAATTAATAAAAATATAATTTATAATAGCGTTACAGAGAATAAAATACTTCAGAATAAATTTAACCAAGAAGGTTAAAGATTTGTAAACAATTGATCAAAAAAATTAAAGACATGAATAAATGGAAAGACATCATATGTTTTTGGATTGGAAGATTTAATCTTAAAATCTTAACACTACACAATGTAATCTACAAATTCACTGTAAATCATTACATTCACAAAATACCATTTTATTATTTTATTACATTTTATTACAGAAATAGAAAAGACCATTCTACAATTCATACAGAATCTCTAGGGACACCAAATAGTGGAAACAATCTTGAAATAGAAGATCAAAGCTGGAAGACACAATCTTCTTCATTTTAAAGGTTAATACTAATCAAAACAGAGTGGTACTGACAAAAAACAAAAAAACAAAAAACAAACAAACAAACAGACAAATAGACCAATGAAATGCATTAGAAAGCCAGGCCCTTACTGAATGATTTCAGATGAGTTGGTCTGCGCTCCCCTTCCTGTCCATGTAAACAGGTTTACTGTCCCCATTTCACTGTGTAGAAGTTCTTCCTTTACATACTTTAGTGGTCAGCATTCATCATTTATTTATTGTTTGTATTTGTAGTGGTTTTTTAAATTTTTCAATAACTTCTTATTTAATTAATGAGATTGATAACATTTAACTAAAAAGAGTAAAAACACCAATGCTTAAGAAACGTTGGTGACTGGTTGACTTGTGCATTCATGTATTCTTTCAAACTGGGTCTCTACAAGTGGCTAAGTCAAGGCACAATGATGCTAAGAGTTGTGCAGTGCACACAGGTGAGCAAGGGGTGCTGTTAATTCTAAGGTACCGCTCTGGTCTACTGTAAAAATAAGCTCCCATATGAGAACTTCTTGAAATATACATTTGTATTCCAACTTTATAGGAAGCCCACTGTGACTTTGTGACTTTAGTAAAACTCCTCATTGCTTTTTCTTGTATTTTCCACATCAATGAATTAGCGAACTCTTCTATTTCTCTATATTCTCAGGATCATCATACGAATGAAGGCTTAAACTTTCATAAATAACATATAAATTCAAAGCATGATGAAAAAGCAATGAATTATAATGGAAAACAGCATGAGGGAAAAATTACTTAGAATTTTAGAATTCTGTCTCTATTCTTAAGAGCTTTATACAAGTTTTTTAACCACTTTCAGTTACAGTTTCATAATCTGTAAAATAATAGCTATCTCAAGAAAGTTGTATGCATGACTCTAAAGTAAATGTAACTCTAAGCGCCTGGCATACATAATTAAGCCAACAAAAAAAATTAGCTATTATTTGTAGTGGTCTTATTTCAGGGCATTAAACTCATAGAGTTTTTTAATCCCGTCTTTGTATGCAATACACTCCTTGATATTTGATAGTTGATAAATAAATATTTCTTAAACTTAAATTAACCGACCATCTAGTACACAATTAATTATGAAAACTTAATTAAGAATTTACATTTAATTAATTAATTTTTATTCAAATTGGGAGATGTTTAAGATATGTGAGTCAAATCTATTTACATTTTGTAAAGGGTCTGATTAGTCAACTTTCTTTCATTCCTATTTCTGAAAATATTCTTATTATAGACACAGCGTTTAATATAGTTTAAATTAGATAGTTATGGGTCGAGTATTTTTTTTTCCCCTTCAGAACTTTGAGGCTGATCTTTCAATGTCGTCTCTTACACACTGTCGCTGAAAAAATGTGAGTCACATTTTCTTCTTCCTTTTATGTATAGTGTTTTCTTTTGAAAAGCTTTTAAGAGGTCTTTCATTGCTTTTCAAGTTCTGTACCATCATTTGATAGCCAAGGTGTGGAATTAGCCTCTCAGGACACAAAGACTTCCTTCTATATGAGTCTGCAATTTTAGAAAACTTGAAAGCATTTTGTTTTCAAATATTGTTTCCTCATTATTGATAATAGTATGTTCCTGGAAGCCCTACTTTAGGCATGATGGTTATTTTCTACATATCTTTCCCATCTCTTAAATTCTTACCAGTATCTTTCATCTCTAAATATTCCTCTGTGTTAATTCTGGGTGATTGCCTCAGATCTCTCTTCAAATCTTCTAATTCTTTCTTAGATATTAACACATCCACTGAGTTTTTTTAATTTGAGTGATTATATTTTTAATGTCTATAGTTGTATTTACATTTATTTGGAAAAGAAATTTCTTTTTCTGGTTGACTTTTTTCACACTGTTCTTTTCTTGCTTCATAATTTCACATCCTTCCACTGTATCGTTGAGCACTTTATTTTTTTATTTTTATTTTGCTTTTATTTTTTATTTTTTGAGACAGAATCTCGCTCTGTTGCCCAGGCTGGAGTGCAGTGGCCGGATCTCGGCTCACTGCAAGCTCCGCCTCCCGGGTTTATGCCATTCTCCTGCCTCAGCCTCCCGAGTAGCTGGGACTTCATTGAGCACTTTAAACACACTTATTTAAAATTGCCTAAGTGGTTTTATCTTCAGTAGTTATAAGGTACACTTTTTATTGAATATTTTTAAAAGGTGTTATAATGTTTTGTGTTTTTCTTTGATTTATGATTTTATTCCTGTGAGTTCCCCCAATGAGGTTCCTTGATGAGCCTGGCCTGTAGTGGGCATGCGTGCTGTTGTTCCAAAAATGATTCAGAATTCTGGTTTCCCAGTTGCAGAATAATTTTAATTTAATTTTAGGAGGAAAGAGGAAGATTAAGAAGCAATGTGAGCAAACAAATGTGGACATTAATTATCTTGATATTCGTTTACCATGACAATAGTATAAATTTACCTTGTAAGTATGGAAGCTGTAGGCCTGGGCTCCTGGTATTTTGTGTGTGATACATTTTCCAGCAATGGTTCCTGGGAGTTGGAAAGTGTTTCTGGGACTTCCTAGTGCTGTTTGGTAGAGTATTTTTCTCAGAACTTGTTTCACAGACGATGTAGAACTTTGTGACTTCTAACCTTACGAATGTAACTCAGTTATAGCTACCCAAAGGCATGGAACCTATAGTCAAGTGTCCTCTACTTCTAGGTAGATATCAAAGCCATCATCAGGTTCCAATTCCCCTGGGATCCATGTGTCATTCACCACTTTGGCTAACTCCCTCCCTTCCTTCCTTTTTGTTTGTCCTCACTTCTGTATTGATAACAGGGGATGAGCGCTATACATCCAGTCAATTAACTATGTTGAACAGAAGAACCCTTCATTTATTAATAGTAACTGCAAATAAAATGTAGTCAGTCATATGACTCCAAAGAAAGGACATTTTTTTTTGTACATCATTAGTGTGATAGTGCTAATTTTATCTTTGTACAAATTCAGGAGGATTAACTTGCCCTCAGGATTTTGAATGGAATTTTCTAAGCATTTTCATGTATAATTGCATCATTGAACTTGCTTCAGGTGTTCTAAGTGTACCACTACTTCAGTGTGGATTGTAAGTGTTAACATAAATGTTATAATAAGATATTAAGAACATTTCAAAGGGAAATAATTATATAAATTAGCTAAGGAGTCTTTGAGACTGGATTCAACTTTCAACTGGTTGGGGTATGTTTTTAAGTCATTTGTTAAAAGGTAGAAGAATGTATGGCTTAGGCAACAGCCAGGTATATTTTTGAAGAGGTCATTAAATTATTTTAGTAATAAATAAGTGTTATATTAAAATTTTCAGTAAAAATCTTGTAAACACCTTTACAAATTGCTTTTCTGTCTTACAACATTTTGTGCTTCAGGAAAGTCTGAAACTAGACATATTTTTGTTCTTTTAAAGGACATTGAAGTCTTAAAGAGAAATGCTTTTATTCTGTGTATGTATATATCTATAGGTACAGCTATCTCTTCTATAAATAACTCCTAGATATTTAATAGCTCTGTTTCTACTGCAAATGTACCTTCTTAATCAGGCTTTAAAACATATACTGCTTTTTACATTTTTATTCTTATATTTTGGCCATGTTGCTGAAACCGATTATTACTTTTAATAACATGAAGATTCTCCTA
Organism: Rhinopithecus roxellana; assembly: GCF_007565055.1. Taxonomy (NCBI): domain Eukaryota; kingdom Metazoa; phylum Chordata; class Mammalia; order Primates; family Cercopithecidae; genus Rhinopithecus; species Rhinopithecus roxellana. The sequence continues at coordinate 13,361,476 of NC_044562.1, read as the reverse complement.
GATTTGTTTGAATAGGCACTCATATAATCTGCAAATAATTTTTCCTATCTTCTTCAATATTATTTCATATTCTTAATTCTAAATAGGATGCTACTCTTGTTGTCATTAAAAATGATACATGATAAACAACCGTTGCAATTAGTGAATGATATTTTTCATTCATACTTAAAAATATATCATTGAGTATTTTTTTGTTTTTTGTTTTCTTATTTTTAATTTTTTTATATTACTTTAAGTTGGGGGATACGTGTGTTGAATGTGCGGGTTTGTTACATACGTATACATGTGTCATGGTGGTTTGCTGCATCTATCAACACATCATCTAGGTTTTAAGCCCCTCATGCATTAGGTATTTGTCCTAATGCTCTCCATCCCTTTGCTCCTCACCCCCTGAGAGATTCCAGTGTGTGATGTTCCCCTCCCTGTGTCTGTGTGTTCTCATTAATCAACTCCCACTTATGAATGAGAACATGTGGTGTTTGGTTTACTGTTCCTGTGTTAGTTTGCTGTGGATGATGGTTTCCCATTTCATCCATGTCACTGCAAAGGACATGAACTCAGTTTTTTATGGCTGCATAGTATTCCATGGTGTATATGTGCCACATTTTCTTTATCCAGTCTATCATTGATGCGCATTTTGTTGGTTTCAAGTCTTTACTATTGTAAATAGTGCTGCAGTAAACATATGAGTGTGTGTGTCTTTATAGTAGAATGGTTTATAATCCTTTGGTATATACCCCATAATGGGATTGCTGGGTCAAATGGTATTTCTGCTTCTAGATCCTTGCAGAATTGCAACACTGTCTCTCACAATGGTTGAACTAATTTACACTCCCACCAACCGTGTAAAAGCATTCCTATTTCTCCTCATCCTCACCAGTATCTGTTGTTTCCAGACATTTTAATGATTGTCATTTTAACTGGTGTGAGATGGTATCTCTCTGTGGATTTGATTTGCATTTCTCTAATGACCGGTGATGATGAGGTTTTTTTCATGTTTGCTTGGCCATATAAATGTCTTCCTTTGAGAAGTGTCTGTTCATATACTTTGCTCACTTTTTGATGGGGTTGTTTGTTTTTTTTCTTGTAAATTTGTTTCAACTACTTGTAGATTCTGGATATTAGACCTTTATCAGTTGGATAGATTGCAAAAATTGTCTCCCATTCTGTAGGTTGCCTGTTCACTCTGATCATAGTTTCTATTGCTGAGCAAAGCTCTTTAATTTAATTAAGTCACATTTGTCAATTTTGGCTTTTGTTGCAATTGCTTTTGGTGTTTTGTTCATGAAGTCTTTGCCCATGCCCATGCCCTGAATGGTATTGCCTAGGTTTTCTTCTAGGGTTTTTATAGTTTTAGGTTTTACATTTAAGTGTTTACTCCATCTTGAGTTAATTTTTGTGTAAGATATAAGGAAAGGGTTCAGTTTCTCTTTTCTGCATATGGCTAGCCAGTTTTCCTAGAACCATGTATTAAATAGAGAATCCTTTCCCCATTGCTTGTTTTTGTCAGGTTTGTTGAAGATCAGATGGTTGTAGATGTCTGGTGTTGTTTCTAAGGCCTCTGTTCTGTTCCATTGGTCTATATAGCTGTTTTGGTATGAGTATCATGCTGTTTTGGTTACTGTAACCTTGTAGTATAGTTTAAAATCAGGTAGTGTGATGCAGCTTGTTATTTTTGCTTAGGATTGTCTTGGCTATATGGGCTTTTATTTGGTTCCATATGAAATTTGAAGTAGATTTTTCTAGTTCTGTGAAGAAAGTCAGTGGTAGCTTGATGGGAATAACATTGAACCTATAAATTACTTTGGGCAGTAGGACATTTTCACAATATTGATTCTTCCTATACCTAAGCATGGAAATTTTTTTTCCATTTGTTTCTGTCCTCTCTTATTTCCTTGAGCAGTGGTTCATAGTTCTCCTTGAAGAGTTCCTTCACATCTCTTGTAAGTTGTATTCCTAGATATTTTATTTTCTTTGAAGAAATTATGAATGGGAGTTCACTCATGATTTGGCTCTCTGCTTGTCTATTATTGGTGCATATATTGGATTGCTTGTGATTTTTGCACATTGATTTTGTATCCTGAGACTTTGCTGCAATTGTTTATTGGCTTAAGGAGTTTGGTGGCTGAGACAACGGAATTTTCTAAATACACATTCATGTTGTCTACAAACAGAGACAATTTCACTTCCTCTCTTCCTATTAGAATACTCTTTATTTCTTTCTCTTGCCTGATGACTCTGGCCAGAATTTCCAATGCTATGTTGAATAGGAGTGGTGAGAGAAGGCATCCTTACCTTGTGCTGGTTTTCAAAGGAAATGCTTCCAGCTTTTGCCCATTCAGTATGATGTTGGCTGTGGGTTTGTCATAAGTAGCTCTTATTATTTTGAGATATGTTCCATCAATACCTAGTTTATTGAGAGTTTTTAGCATGAAGGGGTGCTGAATTTTATTGAAGGCTTTTTCTGCATCTATTGAGATAATCATGTGGTTTTTGTCAGTGGTTGTGTTATGTGATGGATTACGTTTATCAATTTGCATATGTTGAACCAGCCTTGCATCCCAGGGAGGAAGCTGACTTGATCGTGATGGATAAGTTCTTTGATATGCTGCTGGATTCTGTTTCTATTGAGTATTTTATTGAGGATTTTTGCATTGATATTCATCAGGGATATTGGTCTGAAATTTTCTTTTTGTTGGGTGGGGGGGTTCTGCCCAGTTTTGGAATCGGGATGATACTGGCCTCATAAAATGAGTTATGGATGAGTTCTTCTTTTTCTATTGTTTGTAATAGTTTCAGAAGGAATGGTACCAGCTCTTCTTTGTACCTCTGGTAGAATTCTGTTGTGAATTTGTCTAGTCCTGGGCTTTTTTTTTTGGTTGATAGGCTATTAATTACTGCCTCAATTTCAGAACTTGTTATTGGTCTTTTCAGGAATATGACCTCTTCCTGGTTTAGTCTTGGGAGGGTGTGTGTGTGTCCAGGAATTTATTGAAATGTTTTAGATCTTCTAGTTTATTTGTGTGGAGGTGTTTATAGTATTCTCTGATAGTAGTTTGTATTTCTGTGGGATCACTGGTGATATCTCCTTTATCATTTTTTTATTTTCTCTATTTGATTCTTCTCTCTTTTATTCTTTATTAGTCTGTCCAGCAGTCTTTCTATTTTGTTAATCTTTTCAAAAGTCCAGCTCCTGGATTCACTGATTTTTTTAATGGTTTTTTTGTGTCTCTATCTCTTTCAGTTCTGCTCTGATCTTAATTATTTTGTGTCTTCTGCTAGCTTTTGAATTTGTTTGCTCTTGCTTCTCTAATTATTTTAATTGTGATGTTAGGGTGTCAATTTTAGATCCTTCTCACTTTCTGATGTGGGCATTTAGTGCTATAAATTTCTCTCATAATATTGCTTTAGCTGTGTCCCAGAGATTCTGGTACATTGTCTCTTTCTTCTCATTGGTTTCAAAGAACTTTGTTATTCCTGCTTAGTTTCGTTACTTACCCAGTAGTCATTCAGGAGCAGGTTGTTCAATTTCCATGTAGTTGTGCAGTTTTGAGTATGTTTCTTAATTCTGAGTTCTAATTTGATTGCACTGTGGTCTGAGAGGCTGTTTGATGTGATTTCTGTTCTTTTGCATTTGCTGCAGAGTTTTACTTCCAATTATGTGGTCAATAATAGAATAAGTGCGATTTAGTGTAAGAAGAAGGTATATTATGTTGATTTGGGGCGAAGAGTTCTGTAGATGTCTATTAAGTCTGCTTGGTCCAGAACTGAGTTCAATTCCTGAATATCCCTGTTAATTTTCTGTCTCATTGATTTGTCTAATATTGACAGTGGGGTGTTAAAGTCTCTCACTATTATTGTGTGGAAGTCTAAGACTCTTTGTAGGTCTCTAAGACCTTGTTTTATGAATCTGGGTGCTCCTGTAATGGGTGCATATATGTTTAGGAGAGTTAGCACTTCTAGTTGAATTGATCCCTTTACCATTATGTAATGCCCTTCTTTGTCTTTTTTGATCTTTGTTGGTTTAAAGTCTGTTTTATCAGAGACTAGGATTGCAACCCCTGCTTTTTCTTTGCTTTCCATTTGCTTGGTAAATATTCCTCCCTTTATTTTGAGCCTATGTGTGTCTTTGCACGTGAGATGGGTCTCCTGAATACAGCACACCCATGGTTCTTGACTCTTTATCTAATTTGCCAGTCTGTGTATTTTAACTGGGGCATTTAGACCATTTACATTTAAGGTTAGAATTATTATGTGTGAATTTGATCTTGGCATTATGATGCTAACTGGTTATTTTGCCTGTTAGTTGACGCAGTTTCTTCATAGTGTCGTTGGTCTTTATATTTTGGTGTTTTTTGTTGTTGTTGTTGTTGTTTTTCTGCAGTTGCTGGTACCATTTTTTCCTTTCCATATTTAGTGCTCCCTTCAAGAGCTCTTGTGAGACAGGCCTGGTGGTGTCAAAATCCCTCATCATTTGCTTGTCTGTAAATAATTCTATTTCTCCTTCACTTATGAAACTTAGTTGGCTTGATATGAAGTTCTGGGTTGAAAAATTCTTTAAGAATGTTGAATATTGGCTCCCACTGTTTTCTGTCTCGTAGGGTTTCTGCAGAGAGATCCACTGTTAGTCTGATTGGCTTCTATTTGTAGGTAGCCTGACCTTTCTCTCTGGCTGCCCTTAACATTTTTTCCTTTGTTTAAACCTTGGTGAATATGATGATTATGCGTCTTGGAGTTGCTTTTCTCGAGGAGTATCTTAGTGATGTTCTCTGTATTTCCTGAATTTAAACGTTGGCCTTTCTTGCTAGGTTAGGGAAGTTCTCCTGGATAATATCTTGAAGTGTGTTTTCCAACTTGGTTCCATTCTTCCCATCACTTTCAGGGACCCCAATCAATCGTAGGTTTAGTCTTTTTACGTAGTCTCATATTTCTTGGAGACTTTGTTTATTCTTTCTCAATCCTTTTTCTCTAATCTTGTCTTCACTCCTTATTTTCTTAAGTTGATCTTCAATCCCTGATATCTTTTCTTCTGCTTCATTGTTTTGGCTATTGATACTTGTGTATGCTTCACTAAGTTCTTGTGCTGTGTTTTTCAGCTCCATCAGGTCATTTATGTTGTTCTCTAATCTGGTTATTCTAGTTAGTAGTTCTTGTAACCTTTTGTCAAGGTTCTTAGCGTCCTTGCATTGGGTTAGAACATGCTCCTTTAACTCAGAGGAGTTTGTTTTTACCGACATTCTGAAGCCTAGTTCTCTCAATTAATCAAACTCATTCTTTTTCAGTTTTGTGCCCTTGCTGGAGAGGATTTGCAATCATTTGGAGGAAAACAGGCATTCTGGTTTTCGAATTTTCAGCATTTTTCCACTGGTTTTTCCTCATCTTCATGGATTTATCTATTTTTGATCTTTGAGGCCATTGGATGAGGTTTCTTTTGGGGGGTTATTTTTGTTGATATTGATGTTATTGCTTTCTGTTTGTTTGTTTTTCTTCTAACAGTCAGGCCCTTCTTCTGCAGGTCTGCTACAGTTTGCTGGAGGTCTGCTCTAGACCCTATTTGCCTGGATATCACCAGTGGAGGCTGCAGAACAGCAAAGACTGCTGCCTGCTCCTTCCTCTGGAAGCTTAGTCCCAAAGGCTAGAGCTCTTCTGTATGAAGTCTCTGACAACCCCTGTTGGGAGGTCTCTTCCAGTCAGGAGGTTAAGTGGTCAGGGACCCACTTGAAGAGGCAGTCTGTCCCTTAGTAGAGCTCAACTGCTGTACTGAGAAAACCCTCCTTGTCAGGATCTGCTGCTCTCTTCAGAGCCAGCAGGCAGGAACATTTAAGTCCACTGAAGTTGTGCCCACAGCCATGACTTCCCCCAGGTGCTCTGTCCCAGGGAGATGGGAGTAATATCTATAGGCCCCTGATTGAAGCTGTTGCCTTTCTTTCAGAAATGCCGTGCCAAATGAAGAGGAATCTAGGCAGGCAGTCTGGCCATAGCCACTTTGCTCCACCATGTTGAATTCTGCCCAGTCTGAGCTTCCGGGCCTTTTTGGTGCTGTCAGGGAAAACCCACCTACTCAAGCCTCCATGATGAGACGCCCCTCCCTCGCCCCCCCCACCCCCCACCAAGCTCGGTCGTCCCAGGTCAACTTCAGACTGCTGTGCTTGCAGTGAGAATTTCAAGCTAGTGGTTCTTAGCTTGCTGGGCTTTTGGGGAATGCGACCCAGTGAGTGAGACTACTTGGTTCCCTGGCTTCAGCCCCCTTTCCAGGGGAATAAACTGTTCTGTCATGCTGTGGTTCCAGGTACCACTGGGTTATGAAAAAAATAAAAATAATAATAATAACTCCTGCAGCTAGCTCAGTGTCAGCCCAAACAGTTGTCCAGTTCTGTGCTTGAAACCCAGGGCCCTGGTAGTGTAGGCATGTGAGGGAATCTACTGGTCTGTGGAATGCAAACACTGTGGGAAGAGCATAATATCTGGGCTGAATAGCACAGTCCCTCACAGCTTCCCTTGGCTGGAGTGAGAGGTGACAATGTGCTAGCAGTCCTCACTCTTAGCGCCTCCTTGGCCTCCGGCCTCAGCTTCCACTCTGGCCTTGCTTGAGGAGCCCTTCAGCCTACCCACGGCACCGTGGGAGCCCCTCTCTGGGCTAGCTGAGGCCGGAGACACCTCCCTCTGCTTTGGAGAGGTGTGGAAGGAGAGGCGCGGTCTTGGGCTCCCTGGGTCCCACACATGGAGCGGCCCACTGGCACTGAGGGCCCAGGGCAGTGAGGGGCTTAGCACCTGAGCCAGCAGTTGGGGAGGTTGCACCAGGTCCCCCAGCAGTGCTGGTCTGCTGGGCAGCACTCAAATTCTTGCTGGGCCTTAGCTGCCTCCCTGAGGGGCAGGGCTCTGGCACACGGTGACCTCCCGTGTGTCCTGAGCCTCCCCAATGGGTGCCACGCCCTGCTCCGTGGTACCCGGTCCCATTGACAGCCCAAGGGCTGAGGAGTGCAGGCACAGCTGGGGAATGGCTGGCAGCTCTGTCTGCAGCCCTGGTGCAGGATCCACTGGGTGAAGCCAGCTGGACTCCTGAACCGGATAGGGACTTGGAGAACTTTTATATCTAGCAGGAGGATCCTATGCGCACCAATCAGCACTCTGTGTCTAGCTCAGGGTTTGTAACTACACCAATCAGTACTCTGTGTCTAGCTCAAGGTTTGTGAATACACTCTGTATCTAGCTAACCTAGTGGGGACTTGGAGGACTAACATTCTGTGACTCTGTGTCTAGCTCAAGGATTTTAAACGCACCAATCAGCACTCTGTGTCTAGCTCAGGGTTTGTAAATACACCAATTGGTACTCTGTATCTAGCTAACTAGCACTCTGTGACTCTGTGTCTAGCTCAAAGATTGTAAACACACCAATCAACACTCTGTCAAAACGGACCAATCAGCACTCTGTAAAATGGACCAATCAGCAGGATGTGGATGGGGCCAGATAAGGGAATAAAAGCAAGCTGCCCAAGCCAACCGGGGGCAACCCGCTGGGGTTCCCTTTAGCACTGTGGAAGGTTTGTTCTTTTGCTCTTTGCAATAAATCTTGCTGCTGTTCACTCTTTGGGTCCATGCTGTCCTTATGAGCTGTAACACTCACTGCGGAGTTCTGCAGCTTCACTCCTGCAGCCAGCGAGACCACTAACCCACCAGGAAGAATGAACAACTCCAGACGCGCTGCTTCACTCCTGACAGCGAGACCACGAACCCACCAGAAGGAAGAAGCTCCAGACAGTTGAACGTCTGAAGGAACAAACTCTGGACACAACATCTTTAAGAACTGTAACACTCACCATGAGGGTCCGTGGCTTCATTCTTGAAATCAGTGAGACCAAGAACCCACCAATTCTGGACACAGGAGGAGGGATGATTTCCTCTCTTTGCACTTCCTAGATGAGGCAATGCCCCATCCTGCTTCTGCTTGCCTTCAATGGGCTGCATCCACTGCCTAACAAGTTCCAATGAGATGAACAGGTTACCTCAGCTGGAAATGCAGAAATCACCTGCCATCTGCATTGGTCTCGCTGGAGCTACAAGAACTGTTCCTTTTCTGCCATCTTGCCAGCAGTCTCTTTTTGGTTTTTATATTTTAATGAGAATTTATTAATAATAGCTTGGGTGTGTCTTGATATTATCATATAATTTCTTCATTATAGTCCTTTAAAATAAATTAACCTCACAGTTACATTTTGTGTACTACTTTTGTTCATTTTTTTATAAAAATGTGAGACCTGTAAACTGAGCTAGAAAATATGTTTAATGAAAAAGTATTTTTAGGTTTGTAAAATGTTTTATAATAAGAACTTATTTGTGTGCTGAAAGGATTTTTGTCAATATATTTGCTTTCATTGCTTTAAAGTTTTAATTTACTCACAAACCTATGCAGGTTTTTTCTTTACTTAGTGATATTTACTACATATTCAATTCTCTTAAGCATATTAGCCTACTCAGAACTTTCATACATTCTTAAGTGATTTTTAATCATTTTTTAAAATCTATTTCATCTCTATTTTCAAATGTGGTAATAAGTCATTTTATATGATAATCTTCCATGTTTTAAAAATTCCACTGTATTTAAATTTATATCTTGTTTCTTATATAATAAAGGTACTATTTGTATCTTTTTCCCCCAATGAGACATGAAAAAAATTGACAATTTTGGTTTTTAAAAGATACGTATTTTGTCCAACTTGTGGTAAAATGTACATAATATAAAATTTACTATTTTTACCATTTCACCAGCATTAAGTACATTCACATTGCTGTGCAACCATTGCCATCATCAATCCATAGAACATTTTAGTCTTGCAAAACTTAAACTACTCACATTAACTCTCTGTTTCTCCTTATCACCCAGCTCCTGGCGAATACCATTCTACTTTTCTGTATATAAATTTGACTACATTGAGTATCACATATGGGTTGGAATCACAGAGTATTTGTCCCTTTGTGACTGGTTTGTTTCATTTAGCATAATGTTTATCCACATTTTAGCATGTGTCTGAATTTCCTTCCTTTTAAAGCTGGATATTAGTCCATCTATATTTCTGTAGCACAATATGTTTACCACTAATCCATTAGTATGGGCTACTTCCAACTTTTGGCTATTGTAAACAATGAACATGGATATATGAATATCTGTTGAGGTCTTCATTATAGGCTGAGCACTGTGCTGAAGACAGGCAGGCCTAGTGAGGTCCAGAATGAAAAATTCTGTCCTGTAATAATTGAGTAGGCCTATGGAATGCTTGCTATTTCTCTCCTCTATGAAGTGACTTAATGGAAAGAATTAGGATCAGACTCAGATCTAGGAAAGAAATAACCAAGAGAATGTGCTGGTGGACAGGGAAAAGGGTGCTCAGATATGTTGTCTGGAATGCATAGTGCCCTTGCCCTTAGGTAAGAGGTGATTGAAACTAGAGCCTGCCACCCAGAAGTGGAATTTCTGTATCATATGGTTGCAATAGTTTTTTTTTTTTAATTGCCATACTATTTTTCACAATGGCTATGCCATTTTACCTTCCCACCAGCAATGTACAAGAATTTCAATTTCTCCATATCCTTGCTAACACCTGTTACTTCTGTTTTGCTTTTGTTTTTGTTTTTGTAATAGTCATCTGTATTAGTTCATTCTTACATTGCTAGAAAGAACTACCTAGACTGGGTAATTTATAGAGGAAAGAGGTTCAATCAGCTTACAGTTCTGTGGGCTGAACAGGTTTCTGCTTCTGGGGAGGCCTCAGGAAACTTACAATCATGGCAGAAGGTAAAAAGGCAGCCAGCACATCTTTATATGGCCAGCAGGGCAGGGGTGGCAGGAGGTGTGAAATATTCTTAAAAAAACACATCTTGTGAGAACTCAATCATGAGAACAGCAAGGGGGAAGGTCACTCCCGTGATTCAATCACTTCTCACCAGGCCCCTCCTCCAACACTGGAAATTACATTCAACATGAGATTTAGGTGGGGACACAGAGCCAACCCATACCATCATTCTAATGGTAGTGAAGTGGTATCTCACTGTGGTTTTGATATGCATTTTCCTAATGATTAATGGTGTTGAGCATTTTTTCACGGGCTTATTGTCTATTTGTATATTTTTTGTATGCTTTTTAAAATAGATGTCTATTCAAGTTCTTTATTTTATTTTTATTTTCTGAACTGGGTTGTTTGTTTTTTGTTGTTGCATTATGGAAGTTCCTTATATATTCCAGATATAGATCTTTTATCAAACATATTATTTGCTTATATTTTCTCCCATTCTATAGGTTATCTCTTCACTCTGTTGATTGTTTTATTTGCTGTGCAGAAGCTTTTTAGTTTGAAGAAAACCCACATAGCCACAACAACCTTGAGCAAAAAGAACAAAGCTGAAGGAATCACACTATCTGACTTAAAAACGTAGTACAAAGCTATAGTAACCAAAACAGCATAATACTGGCAAAAAAAAAATACATAGACCAGTGGAGCAAAATAAAGAACTCAGAAATAAATCCAGACATTTACCACCAACTATCAACAAAAGCACCAAGAATATCTACTGGAGAAAAACCAGTCTCCTCAATAAATGGTGCTGGGAAAACTTGATATTCACATGACACTTGGTGTGAGGTGTTATTCTAATTGTGGTTTTGATTTGCATTTCTCTGATTAGTGATGTTGAGCATTTTTATATGTCTGTTGGCCACTTTTATGTCTTCTTTTGAGAATAGTCTTTATACTTTTTGCCCACTTTTTAATGACATAATTTCTTTTTCTCTTGCTGGCTTGTTTAAGTTCTTTATAGATTCTGCATATTAGACCTTTATAAATTCACAGTTTGCAAACATGTTGTCCCATTCTGTAGGGTTCCTTTTTACTCTGTTGATAGTTTCTTTTGCTGTTCAGAAGCTCTTTAGTTTAATTAAGTCCCAATTATCAGTTTTTCTTTTGGTTGCTATTGCTTTCGAGGACTTAGTCATAAACTCTTTGCCTATGCTGGTATTTGAAAGAGTATTTTGTAGGTGTTCTTCAAGAATTGTTATAATTTGAGGTCTTATATTTAAGTCTTTCATGTATCTTGAGTTATTTTTTGTATATAGTGAGAGGGAGTGGTCTAGTTTCATTCTTCCACAAATGGTTAGTCGGTTTTCCCAGCACCATTTATTGAATAGGGAGTCCTTTCCTCATTGCTTATCTTTGTCCATTTTGTCACAGGTCAGTTGGTTCTAGGTGTGCAGCTTTATTTCTGAATTCTCTATTCTGTTTCATTGGTCTAGGTGTCTAGTTTATTACCAGTGCCATGCTGTTTTGATTCCTATAATCTTATAGTACAGTTTGACGTTGGGCAATGTGATGCCTTCAGCTTTGTTTTTCTTGCTAAGGATTGCTTGCCTATTCAGGCTCTTTTGGGAATCCATATAAATTTTAGAATACTTTCTTCTAATTCTTTTTCTTAAAAAAAGATTGGTAATTTGGTACATATAGCACTGGATGTATAGATTGGGCAGTGTAGACCTTTTAATGATACTGTCATCTGTGATTTCCTTCAGCAGTGTTTTGTGGCTGTCTTTGAGATGTCTCACCTCCTTGGCTAGATAGGCTCCTAGATATTTTATTTTTTTCTGGCTATTGTAAATGTGATTGCATTATCGATTTGACTTTCAGCTTGAACCTTACTGGTGTATGCAAATGCTACTAATTTTTGTACATTAATTTTGTAGCCTAAAACTTCACTGAGATAGTTCATCAGGTCTAGTAGCATTTTGGTGAAGTCTTTAGGGTTTTTTTGGTATAGAATCATACCATTAGCAATAATATTAGCTATTATTGATAATAGCAAAAAAAAGTATATATATATAGGTAAATGCTCAAGTAAATTACAAAATATTCACATAGTTGAATTTATAAAACTTCTGAGTAATTCTATGAGTAGTTTATAATTTTATGGTGAATGCTTAGAATATAATGTTAAATAAATCTTGTTCATGCAGGATAATAGCAACATTATAAAAAACATGCGAAAATATTGAAAGGGAAGATACTAAAACAGAGAATAATTATGGGTTGTTCTGCCTAAATTTTTATGCACTACAAATGATACAATGTCTCCAATTTATGACAACAAAAAGTGTTTTAAAAGTCTGAAGTTTTGAAAAGGGTTACATCAGCAAGATAGCAGATTAAGAACCCCAGACTCATTATCCAACAGAGATCCAAATTTAGCAATAATATATATTCCAAAAGCCTTTATGAGAACTCTGGAAATAATTAAGAAGCCACAATACCCCAAAGCAAACAATAGCTGTATTGAAATGAGTAGGAAAGCCTGTTGCATTTCACTAATAGCCCTCCCACCAAGCCAGCCCAATTAGTGCAATCAGGAGAACATGGCCACTCACAACTTTTTTCTTGAGAAAGAAATAGAAGAGTGGAGTGTACATAAAATTTTCTGGCTTTTCAGTGAAGCTGTCTATGGAACTAGTTTCTGTTTCACCTGGTGAAGAGCATTGATGATACGCTGCAATACATTGGATGCCTGAGAGCCACTGAGAACAAAGTAGCTTGTTGCAACACCAGAAAACCAGCAGCAGCACAGACAGACAGTGGAAAGCACAAGAAATTATGGGATTTTCTTAAAATCCTGTGTACCATTGTAATTAGGAAATTACATAAACAAGCACAGAGAAGACCCATTTTTAGAAAAGATTTGAGAGGCCCACAGAATCTCTGACTGGAATAATTAGTAAAGATCTTCCCCCGCATGAAGCCAGTCCGTATGGCCTGAGAATTTGAGATCTTTTTTTCCAAATAAGTAAATCCTGGCCAAAAAAAAAAAAAAAAGCATATGAAGAAACAGGGAAATAAGGCTCAATCAAAAGAAAAAATATCTGTAGAAATTGATATTTAAAGAATGAGAGCTCTGTGAATTTTCTGAAAAAATAATTCAAAATATCTTAAAGAATCTTAATGAGCTGCTTCACCCAGGGGAGAGAAGAGATTGGTTTGTGTGTTCAGCTCTCCACTTTTCCAAGGGGACTTTCAGCAAACTGGTTTCTGTCCTACCAATACTGGAGCTGTGATGGGTCTGGCACAGTCCAACCACCCGGGGGAGAATGTTGGCAACAGGTGAGCCTGGTAGATGCCAGTGATTACACTCCCTGCTTTGCACATAGCAAGTAGGTTTTAAAAACCAAGCTGAACAAGCTGAAAGCTTCCCCACAGGAAGGGAAAGAATTTGTCCATGTGTCCAGCACCCTAACTTTTCTCCATGGATGCCGAAATAACTAACGTTTCTAACCAGTTTTGGCTTAAACAAGCCCAGCACAGTCAAGCTGCTCAGAGAATATGAAAATGGTGTTTTGGGCTTGTAGACCATAGCTACCCTCTCTCTGGCTCATCACAGAATATATGGACAAAAATACAACTGCCTAATTCCTTCTCAGGAGGGAAAGAATTGTTACAGGCCACCATTATTTTTGGCTGGATTTGTTGGTGAAAGTGTTCTCTTTTATAAAACCAATCCATGAAGACTGGGAGAGGTGCTTGCTTTATTAATATACAGAAGCCAACATAGAGGGTCAAGAAAAAATGAAGACTCAGGTAAAGATGTTCCAAACAAAGGAACAAGACAAACGTACAGAAACCAACCTTACATGATTTATCCAATAGATAATTAACAATAATTATAAGATGCTCATCAAGGACAAAAAAACATAGTGAGAATTTCAACAATGAGTTGGGAAATCTTAAAAAGTACCAAACAGAAATCATGGGCTGAAGAACATACACTGAAAAATTTACTAGAGAGGCTCAACAGCAGACTAGAACAAGCAAAAGAAAGGATTAGCAAATCCAATGACAGATCACTGGAAAAAATTTAGAGGAGCATAAAGACAAAAAGACTACAAAAGAGTGAAGAAAGCTTATAGGAATTATGGAACACCATCAAGTTGGCCAACACATATATTCTGAAGTCCCAGAAAAAGAAGAAACAAAGAACCATAAAAATCACTTCATGTAGTAATGACTAAAATTTATCAAATCTCTAGAAGTAAGTTCCAGGTCCCAGAAGCCCAGAGACACCAAATAAGATGAATACATGCACATTGAAACACATTATAATCAAATTGTCAAATGTAAAAGACAAAGAATTCTGAAAGCGGCAAGAGAAAAAAACGTGACTTGTCATATACAAGGGAACTTCCGTGAAGCTATAAATAGATATTTCAACAGAAACTTTTCGGGTTGGAAGGAGTAAGATAATATATTCAAAGTGCTGAAAGAAAAAACTAAAACTGATAATCAATAATACAGTATCTGGAAAAACTCTTCTTTAAAACAAAAAGGGAAGATAAAGACTTTCACAGAAAAACAAAAGCTGAAGGAGTTCATCATCACTAAACCTGCCTTAAAAGAAATGCAAAAGAGAATCCTTAAGGTTGAAATGAAAGGATACAAAATAGCAAGACAATAGTATAAAAAAATATAAAACTCAGTGGCAAAGGTAAATATGTAGACAAGTACATAATACTGTTACTGTGATCGTTGTAAATTGCTGTAATATTTGTATAAAAGTTAAAAGAAGGCCGGGCGCGGTGGCTCAAGCCTGTAATCCCAGCACTTTGGGAGGCCGAGACAGGCGGATCACGAGGTCAGGAGATCAAGACCATCCTGGCTAATATGGTGAAACCCCGTCTCTACTAAAAAATACAAAAAACTAGCCGGGTGAGGTGGCGGGCGCCTGTAGTCCCAGCTACTCGGGAGGCTGAGGCAGGAGAATGGCGTGAACCCGGGAGGCGGAGCTTGCAGTGAGCTGAGATCCCGCCACAGCACTCCAGCCTGGGCGACAGAGCCAGACTCCGTCTCAAAAAAAAAAAAAAAAAAAAAAAAAAAAAAGTTAAAAGAAAATGTACTAAAATAAATATAGCTAAAAATATGTTGAAAGGTACATAATATGAATACATATAAATCATGATAAAAATAGCATAAAGTGTATGGGAGAAAATTGACGTGTAGTCTTAGTGCATGATTGAATATAAGTTTCTATTGGCTTTAAATAGACTGCAATACTATAAGATATTTGTGTAAGCTGCAAGGTAACCACATACACAAAAAAAGCTATAGAATTGTTCTAAAATTAAAAATAACAAAGTATATAAGTTTTTTAAAGGTTTTGTTTTTCTTTTGGTGACGGGAACTTGCGCTGTCACCCACAACTGGAGTGCAGTGGCATGATCATAGCTCACTGGAGCATCAAAGTCCCAGGCTCAAGGGATTTTTCTACCTCAGCCTCCTGAGAAGATTAGGTATACAGCAGCATGCCTCCCACGGTACATGCAAGCATACTTCACTAATTTTTACATGAATTAATTAATTAATTTAGTGGGTTTGTTTGTTTGTTTGTTTTTTGTAGAGATGAGTCTTACTATGTTGCTCAGTCTGGTCTTGAACTCATAGGCTCTGGCAATCCTCCTACCTCAGTCTCCAAAGTGCTGGGATTACAGGTATAAGCCACTCTACTTAATTTCTAAATATCTTTGAAAATAAACAAAAAATGAAGGAAGATGGCAAGAATAGAAATACAGGTAAAAGAACTACCAGACTTAAGTGAAAGCAATTAACAAAATATGGTAGTGATAAATTCTTCCCTATCAAACATTATTTCAAATGCAATAGATTAAACTCTCTAATCAAAAGCTATAGAGTGGCTGATTAAAAGAAATACAGGACACAACCATATGCTGTATGCAAGAAACTAACTTTAACAGTAGACACAGGCTGAAACTGAAGAGAAAGGGAAAGTTATTCCATGCAAATCATAACCAAAAAAGAGCAGATGTAGCCAGGTATCGTGGTTCATGCCTGTAATTCCAGTGCTTTGCCAGGCCCAAGGTGGGAGGACTGCTTGAAGTAAGGAATTTCTTACCAGCCTGGGAAAATATAGCAAGACCCTCTCTCTAGAGACAATTTAAAAAAATAGCCAAATGTGGTGGCATGTGGCTGTAGTCATAGCTACTCAGGAGGCTGAGGCTGGACAATCACTTAAGCCCAGGAGTTTAAGGCCATGGTGAGCTATAATTACACCACTGTACTCCAGCCTGGGCAAGAGCATAAAACCTTATCTCATAAAAGAAGAAGAAGGAGAAAAAGAAGAAAGAAGAAAAAGGATGATGATGATGATAATGATGATGATGATGATGATGATGATGGTGATGACAGAAGAAGAAAAAAAGAAGAAAGAAAAAGAAGAGGAGGAGGAGGAAGAAGGAGGAGGAGGAGGGGAAGAAGAAGAGAAGGAGGAGAAGGAAAACAGATATGGCTATATTTACATCAGACAAAATATACTTTAATGAATACCTGTGAAAAAAAGACAAAGAAGAGCATTTTATAATGATAAAAGGGTCAATCATGCTGGAAAGAATACAAATATAAATGTATATGTATTCAATATCAGAGCACCTAAACATATAAAACAAACATTGACAAAACTAAAGGAAGAAATTATGAACAGAAAATCAACACAGAATATCAATAAGAAAACAGATGACTTGAATAAAATCATAAACCATATTGACCTAACAAACATACACAGAACATTCCACCTCAAAGCAGCAGAAAAAACATTTTTCTCAAGTGTACCAGGAACTTTCTCCAAAAAAGATTACTTGCTAGGACACAAAATAACAAATCTTAACAAATTTAAGATTAAAATTATACCAAGTATCTTTTTTTTACCACAATGGAATGAAACTAGAAATCAATAGCAGAAGGATAACTGAAAAATTCACAAATATGTGGAAATTAAATAATACACTATTGAGCAACCATTGGGTAAAAGCAGTAATCAAAAAAATTTAAAACTTCATTGGGACAAATGAAAAATACAATATACTAAAACTTGTGGGATGCAGTAAAAGCAGTACTAAGAAGGGGAGGCCATAGCAATAAACACCTACTTTAAAAAAACAAGAATGATCTCAAATAAACAACCTAAATTTACACCTCAAGGAACTAGATAAAGAAGAGCTAACTAAGCCCCAAATTAGCAGAAGATGAAAATAACAGATTAGAACAGAAACACATGAAATAGAAAAAAAGATTTAATAATGCTGAATTGGTTTTTTGAAAAGATTAACAAAATTTACAAGACCTTTGATTGACCAAGAAAAGCAGACAGATTAAATCAGAAACAAAAAGAGATTTTATATTGTTGTCACAGCAATAAAAAATAATCATAAGATACTACTGTATTATATTTCAAAAAAACTGGGTAACCTAGAAGAACTTGAAATTTTTCTAGAAACATACAACTGACCAAGAGTAAATTATGAAGAAATAGAAGGTCTGAACATTCATACTGAATCAGTGATCAAAAACCTGTCAACAACAACAAAACCCTAGGACCAGACGGCTTAACTGGTTAATTCTGATAAATACATAAAGAACTATTAATGTTAATCCTTCTCAAACTTTTGCAAAGGAATTAAAGAAGAGGGAACACTTCCAAACACATTTTATGAGGACAGCATTACCCTGATACCAAAGCCAGACAAAGAAAAGAAAACTACAGGTCAATATTCCTGATGAATAAAGGTGTAAAATTACTTAACAAAATACTAGTGAACTAAATTCAATGGTATAGCACACTAAAAGGATCCTCCTATACCATAACCAAGTGAGATTCATTACTAGGCTATGAGGATGGTTCAACATATAAAAAACCAACTAATGTGATATATCATATAAACTAAAACAAAGGGTAAAAATTAAATGTTTCTTTCAATAGATACATACAAAGAATTTTACAAAATGCATTACACTTCCTTAGTAAAATCTCTCAACAAGTAAAAATAAAAGGAAGGTACCTCAATATAATAAGGACCATATATATAAAAAGCATACAGGTAACATACTCAATGGTGAAACACTGAATGCTTTTCCTCTAAGATCAGGAAGAAGGCAAGAGTGTTAATTCTTTCTACTTCTATTCAACATAGTACCAGAGTTCTAGCCAAAGCAATTAGGAAAGAAAAGGAAATAAAATATATTGAAATAGGAGAACAATTAAAATTGTTTCTGTTTGTATATGGTATGATCTTATGTATAGAAAACTCTAAAGACTCAATTTAAAAATTTATGTGTAGAAAACTCTAGACTCAATTTAAAAAGTCACAACTAATAAGCAAATTTAGTAAAGTTGCAAGATATGAAATAAACATAAAAATCAGCTGCATTTCTATAGACTAAAAATAAACTATTCAAAAATGAAAAGAAAGAAATTAGGAAAACAATCCCATTTACAATAGCTCCAAAATCAATAAAATGCCTAGGAATAAACTTCACTATGGGGCAAATGTCTTGTATACTGAAAACTATAAAACAATGATGAAAGAAATTAAGCAAGGCACAAACAAATGGAAAGATACCCCATGTTCATGGACTGGAAAACTTAATATTGTTAAGATATTCATGCTATCCAATATGATCTACAGATTAAATTCAATCACTATAAAAATTCCAATTATTTTTACAGAAGTGGAGAGAACAATTTTAAAATTCATATGGAGCCACAAAAAAACTACAATTAGCAAATCAACCTTCAGGAACAGGAACTACACTGAAGGCATCATACTTCCTGATTTCAAAACATATTACAAAGCCGCAGTGATCAAAACAATATGTTACTGCTACAGTGAGAGACATACAAACCAATGGAACAAAATAGAAAACCCAGAAATAGACCCCACACAATTGACTTTTGAGGAGCGCAAAGGATATACAATTGGAAAAGATAGTCACTTCAATAGACAGTGTTGGGAAAATTGAATATTAATATATGAAAGAATAAAATTGAATGTTTATTTTACACCAGAGTAAAAAAATAGTTAAAAATGGATAAAACATGTAAATGTAGTACTCACAACTGTAACACTTCTAGTAAAAAATGTAGGGGGAAAGGTTCATAATATTAGTTTTGGCAATTATTTAGTGTGTACAATACCAAAAGTACAGGTGACAAAAACAAATGAACAAGTGTGGCTACATCAAACTAAAAAGGATTTTCAGAGCCAAAAAAACAAGCAACAACGTAAAAAGGCAACCTATGGAATGTGATACAACATTTACAAACCATATATCTGATACAGGGTTAATCTTCAAAATATACACAAATCTTCTAACTGAATAGTTTCTCAAAAACATTTTAAAATGGGCAAAATATTTGAATAGACATTTCTCCATAAAGACATGCAAATGGTGAAGAAATATGTTAAAAGGTGGTCAATGTTATTAATCACCAAGGAAATGCTACTAAAATTACGAGATACCACTTCACACTTGTCTGGATGACTATTTTCAGAAACAAAAGACAAAGAGTGTGTTAGCAAGGATGTGTAGCAAGGATGTGGAGAAACTGGAACATTTGTATGCTGTTGTAGGAATGCAAAATGGTACAGTTGCTATAAAAAATCGTATGGTGGTTTTCCAAAAATTGAAAATAGAACTACCATATGATCCAGCAATCCCACTTCTGGGTCTTTATCCAAGATAGTTGAAAACAAAGTCTTAAAGAGATATTTATATACCATCTTCATGGAAACATTATTCACACTAGCCAAGAGGTGGAAGCAACCTAAATGTTCATAGATGGATGAATAGATAAGCAAATCGTGGTATATGTTATATACAAGTAATTAAATACTTTTTTACATTTGAAAAAGAAGGAAATCCTGTCATATGCTATAGTGTGGATGAATATTGAAGACATTAGGCTAAGTGAAATAAGCCATTCACTAAAAGACAAATACTGCATAATCCTACTTATATGAGATATCTAAATATCTGAAGTAGTCAAGCTCTAAGAAACAGAAAATAGAATTATGGTTTCCAGAGGATAGCAAAGGGTGAAAAGGAAATTTGATGGTCAGTGGGCATAGAATTTTAATGTTTGTATTAGTCTGTTTTCATGCTGCTGATAAAGACATACCCGAGACTGGGCAATTTACAGAAGAAAGAGGTTTATTGGACTTAGACTTCCACATGGCTGGGGAGGCCTCATAATGATGGTGGAAAGTGAAAGGCACCTCTCACATTGGCAGCAGGCAAGAAAAGAGGGCTTATGCAGGGAGACGCCTATTTTTAAAACCATCGGGTCTCATGAGACATATTCACTCTCATGAGAACAGCATGGGAAAGACTTGCCCCCATGATTCAATTACCTCCCACCAGTTTCCCTCCACAACACATGGGAATTCAAGATAAGATTTGGGTGTGGACCCAGCCAGATCGTATCAGTGTTCCAAGATGGAATGCTTTATAGATTTGTTGCACAACAATGTGCATATAGTTAATAATACTGTACTGTGCACTTACAAAGGGCTAAGATGGTAAATTTGACATTACGTGTTTTTACCAAAACCAAAACAAAAACACAAAACAAGCAGCAAAAACTCAAGAAACAGCCTGGCTTTTGCTGAGGTAGGGTATATAACGTGCATAGGGAAGTGACAAAATGGAGGCTGGGGAGAGGGGGAAGGCAGACCCCCCCAGAATCTCCTGGAGAAGTTTACAAAGTGCATATCCGATTCCATGAGCACTGGGGAGCAATTGAGTATTTTAAGCAAGTAATAGGAAAGTCAACTTCCCTTTCCCTCCTCCTGAGAAAAATGTGTTGCAGCTCTCCTTACAGAAAAGCCTGTGTTGCTAAGAACAGTGCCTGAATGTGCAGAATGGAGGGAGAGTGAGATAAGCACTCCAAGTGTGGGCATTGGCCTCCTTCTGAGACAGGTGAAGTAGGTGCTGGGCAAAATGAGATGTCTTCATGATGTGGGGAAAGTCAAAGTTTCCTCACCTCAAAGAAAGGTGTGTACCTCCTCAGTCAGTTGCTCTACCAAAGCTGGTCCTAGGTCTTGTTAAAAAGAAACAAAAAAGAAGGGGGTGAAAAAGATTATTAAAGGGAAAATTAATTCAGTTTCTTAAAAATCAAGAAGGTTGATTTGCTCTGGTTGCTATTATTGTTGTTTTCTTATCTTTGAGGAAAAAAGTACATTTTATTAAGTAGTAAAAGACATCTTCTCCCAAAATATCTCCTTGTAGCTGAGTAATTTTATCTTATTTCAAAATAAGAATTATAGACATGTCCTTTTTGTTTCTTACTCTCTTAAAAGAAAACATTTTTGTTGTTCATGAATGCTTACAGGAAGCTACAGGAATGTTAAAGGACCAATGTTAACAACTAATGAATATAAATACTCCTGCCACTATGACAACAATATGGTTTAAAATAACACTTTTTTTTTTTTTTCTGAAAAGTATCCTTTTTGGATATCCTGAATAACAAATATTCAGATCCAGAGGTCTTATTCTGATGCCCTGAGCCTCATTATCATGCAACTTTGTCTTATTCTTCTTTTCTAACACTCTGCCTACCTCCTAGAGCATTAAGTGAATCTGGAAAATTCTTTTTTAAAAAAAGCCAAGATAAAGCAGTAGATGGTTCACATTTTCATTCTAAAATATACATAACCCAGCTTTCCTATCCTTATATTCCACAAGACTTTCCCATTGAACTCCAAGTTGGCACCAACATCCGTAATGGACAGAAACACAGAGAAGAAACACTTGAACGTAACTTCTGATTTCCATTCTAAGATTTGCTACTTCTATGATTTGGAACAATCTGTAAGCTCCCTGATACTTAGTGCTTCATTGGCAAATAGTTATATTAATTCTTGTCCTTCCTTCTTTACTAATCTGAGGATTCCAGGTAGTAACATGTTGTTATAGATTGAATGTCTGCGTCTCCCCAAAAGTCATATGGGGAAGCCCTAACTACCAGTGTGGCTGTATTTGGAAATGGAGGCCACAAGAGAGTAATTAAGTGTTCTAATCAGAATAGAAACCAGAGAACTAACTCTCTGTCTCGCTCACCCTCTCTCTCTCTTTTCTGTGTGCACACAGAGAAAAAGTCATCGGAGGACACAGCGAGAAGGTGACCATCTGCAAGCCAAGAAGAGGGCCTTACCAGACCCTTACCACTCTGGCACGCTAATCTTGGACATATAGCCTCCAGAACTGTGAGAAAATAAATTCTGTTGTTTTATCCACACAGTCTGAAGTGTTTTGTTATGGAAGCCTGAACTGACCAATGCACCGGTGATAATGGATTTTGTAACATATGAAGTCCTTTTTAAACAAAAGCTATCGTTAGTTGTCCTAGAATCTCTGTTTGTGATTAAGCAGCCATCAGTCAACCAAAGGCTGTAGGCAGTCTGAGTCCAGCTCCCTACATGGGAAAGCAGAGAAGGCTCAGCTTCATTTGAGGCAAATACGAAGCTGATCATTTGAACCACACAGTTCCCGTTTATAAAAGTTTTTGAGACTATTCTCTGCCCTTCCCATCATTTTCTAGTGCATTAGAAGAACACTTTGGTTAATAATATTTATTTCCTTCCTAGTCATCAAGTAATTTTTTTCTTTCAATTGCTGAAAACGGATTACTGTCAAGTCTCCAGATTTCAGAAAATGTCAAAACTTAAAAAAAAAAAAAAAAAGGGACCAGGCGTGGTGGCGCACGCCTGTAATTGAGCACTTTGAAAGGTCAAGATCACTTGAGGTCAGGAATTCGAGACTAGCCTGGCCAATATGGTGAAACCCCATCCTACTCTAAGTACAAAAATTAGCCTGGTGTGGTGGCACATGTCTGTAATCCCAGTGACTCGGGAGGCTGAGGCAGGAGAATCACTTGAGCCCGGGAGGTGGAAGTTGCAGTGAGCCGAGATCACAGAACTGCACTACAGCCTGGGTGACAGAGCAAGACTCTGTCTCAAAAAAAAAAAAAAAAAAAAAAAAAGAAAAGAAAAATGATAGGAACTCTGCAGCACATTCTGTCAAATAGAGAAAATAGGTCACTCATGTTTGCTCTTCACATGAATTCACAATCTCATTACAAAGATAAAGTACACAGAGAAATGGTGGGTCCAATGTATAAGACGTCATTAACGCTAGGGCAGATAAGATTATCAGAAGGGAGGATCATTGCAGTTATGTGAATTCTTTCCGAACTTCTCCTCCCAATCTCCTAATTTCCCATTCTACAAAATTGTTAATCATTCATCTCTGAATTTCACCTATTCTCTCCAGACACTTCTACTTTTTACACATATAAGGCTATTTTATGTTTGCTTAATACATTTAATATAGTATTAATAATTATAACATAGGATTATATGTTTTATATGTATAATACATGTATAGGCTATGTTAATACATTAGTTATATTGAAAGTGTGCTTAGCCAATTAGAATACTAATTGTATACATGTATAAGGCTGTATTATTATTTGCATAATATATTAGTTTGTATTGAAAGTGTTTTACCCATTAGAATACTATAAATTCCTTAAAATGGAAATTAATGTTTTTAATCTTACAACTTTTGCACACTGAACACCATGTATTAAAAAGTAAAAGTATAATATAAATAAAATAGGAGGAGATCTTGAGGAGTAAGTAAACTTAGGCAATCAGGGAGAGAGGTCATTTCAGGGATTAGGTAATGGTTTGACGAATGTATAAAAGTAGGAGGGAGTGTAGGAAGTAAGACAGCTTCTACAGAAAACGTGTGAAATAGGATCTGGATAAGTTGAACAGAATCAAATTAAGGAGAGTCTCCTAAATAACAGCAAAGTAAAGTTTATGAAATACAGTTCTTTCAGTTAAGCACAGTAGGATGAAAGGATTGAGGTATCTCTTTTCCTTTCTTTTATTTTCTATTTTTATTTTTTTCCCTAAATCTAAGGCACCATATGACCTTAGATTTTTTGTTTGTTTGATACGTGTTAAACCAAAAGGAAAAATAACATAATCAGATTTAAATTATTAAATGTACCATATCAAACCACTTTGGACTTTCTTACAATCATTTCTATTAACTGCCCATTCTCTCAATCTACAACTGAGGACAAAGAACTCTTCAGTGGAGCAGGATCTCAATTATTTGATAACATTTGACAGCGTAAGAATGGGTACTCTTTTAGTCAGTTCAGGCTGTCATGACAAGTTACCATAGACTGGGTAGTTTAAACAACAGAAATGTATCTGTCACAGTTCTAGATGCTGAAAGTCCAAGATTTGGTTGCCAATATGGCCAGGTTCCCAGTGAGGGCGCCCTTCCTGGTTTGCAGATGGCTATGTTTATGGTGTGTACTCACATGGCAGAGAGTACAGAGAAAGAAGAAGCAGTGCTCTTGTTTCTTTGCTTATAAGAGCACTAATTCTACCATAAACAGTCTACCCTCATGATTTAATTACCTCCCAAAGGTCTGATTTCCAAATAGCATCACGTTGGTGATTATAGTTTCAACATATAAATCTGATGCTGGGGTTGGGAGAGGGGGTGGTGGAAACATTCAGTCAATAGCAAGTATCTTTCCCAAAAATCAGACATTGTGAATGAGAGAAGGTTATTCTGCCTGATGATGGGAATAGTAACATATAAGTTCAAGAATTATTATAGGGCCAGGTGTGGTAGCTCATTCCTGTAATCCCAGCATGCGGGAAGGCCAAGATGGGTGGACAACTTGAAGTCAGGAGTTCAAGAACAGCCCGGACAACATGAAGAAATCCAGCCTCCACTAAAAATACGAAAATTTGCCAAGTCTGGTTGTGCACACCTGTAGTCCCAGCTACTCAGGAGGTTGAGTCATGAAAATCACTTGAACCCAGGAGCCGGAGGTTGCAGTGAGCTGAGATAGCACCACTGTACTCCAGTCTGGTCAACAGAGTGAGACTCCATGTCAAAAAAAAAAAAAAAAAAAAAAAAAAAAAGAAAAAGAAAAAGAAAGAAAGAGAAAAAAAGAAAGAATCGTTATAGGTCAGGCTCTACCTCACAAACCAGTGAATCATAGAAAGACAGAAGGAGACATAAGAGAAGAATGAAGCAGATTTGTGGGATAAAGCAAAGATGAGTCAATTCAAAGAAAATTACTTGGTACATAGTTCTTGCTTCAGGTTCATTTTTGAGGCTAGGCTACATGCCTTCCTGTGGCTATCTGAGATGGTTCTGATTCTGTATCCCATTGTAAGTTCTCTCTCTCTCTCTCTCTCTCTTTTTTTATCTTTGTCAGTTCAGGTTGTATTGCATTATTTGTAATTAAATAGTCATGCACAAATTATAGAGATTGTGTGGTGTGGTTTTCACTTCAAACACAGAAATATCAAGAAACATGGGGCCTAAGGTTTTTATACACATACACATGTAATTTTGACCAAATAGTATTTACAATAACTCATTAGACTGGGAAATGAGATACGCTGTGTCACAGTATGCCACTACACAAGATTAAGTTGGGGGGTGAATACAGCATCATTTTTACATTTGCTTATTTGTTGCAGAATAATTTATAATAGAATATGTGCTATTAATGTTACATGACTTTTTTTTCCTCCAGATTTGCTTTTTTTTTTTTTTTTTTTTTTTTTAAAGTTGGTAAGGCTGTGTGAGTAAGTACTTTCAGTTAATAACATGCCCATGTATATGTGCCAACAAGGATTTGGGGATTAGGTTAAGGCCAACACATTTGGGAAGTAATAGTGCTGCCACAATTTAATAAAAAGCAGCTTTGAGGCACAAAGTGTCAAATAAAACATTGATTCTCATAATAGTAAGCCATAACGGCCAGTCTGATCTTTACCTATAAGGCATAATAGCTAGTGTTAGCTGAGTAAAGATTGATTATAAAAAGAAAACTCACACTGTAACCAATTTCAGAGAAAAAGTAAGAAGAAATAATGTCGGAACCTAACCATTTGTGTGTGTGTGTGTGTGCGCGTGCGTGCGTGTGAGAGAGTTAGGTATAGGTATATGTCTGTTAATTACAGTGCTTTCAGAATTTACTGATAGATTGTGTGGGGGTCCCTATTAGGCATCTAAGTTGATATGTTGAGTAGTTTTTGAGAATTAAGTGGGGGAATTCAAGCTAGAGATGTAAATTAAAGTTATAAAACATAGGATGTATTTATGGCCCCGAGACTGGATGAGAACTCCCAAAGATGTGAAGACAGTAACAGAGCTTACATGCTAAGGCTTGTGAGAGTTTCGAATTGTATAGATTGAGAAAATAATAAGTAAAAATTAAATTCTAAAAAAATACAATGAAAAATATGAATAAGAGCTCATAAGCTTGTTTTACCTTCTTTCTGGTCTCACTATGTAACAATGATAGAAATATCATTCAAAAAGAAAGAAATTCCTTTTTGAATTTCCGACAGCCATGACTTGGTTGAAATTATGATGTAGAAAGACGATGACACTAGGATTTACCTAGTTGACTTAGTCAATGACTACATGGCCCTAAACATTACACGAATGTTTTCTAAGATGTGTAATAGTCTCCTAATATTCTCTATCTTTGTTGACTTTAATTTCCACAGGCTACCAGAATAACTTTTCTAAAATGAAACTATTTCTGTGTTTAACACGCTTCAATAGTCCCCTCTTGACCTCAGGAGCAGGTCAAACTCTTTATCATAGTACACAACGTTCTTCATCCCGTTCCTTTCACCCACCTCCTCCAGCAGTATCTCACCACTTCCCTGCTGGTACTCTGAATTATTTAATATTTCCCCTGATGTTTCATTATCATTTATCAGCAGGCTTCCATATGTGATATATCTCGACCTAGAAAACTCTTTCTCAACCATATGCGTTGACATTTCTGATATCCTTTAGGGGGCCCTCTCTGAACTCTTTACTCTAGGTTAGATACTTTCTCAGTACTCTTCCTGACATCTTTTTCTACTGTAAAATTAAATAATTCAAACTTGAAACTGTTGGAACTTTAAGGCATTTTGAGCTCAGAGAGGATTCTGGCTATGTGGCCTGAGTCACACAGTGTGCAGCTAGAACGTCTGCTCTTTCCTATAAATGATTAGGAAAGGCCTTGTGGCAACAGAGATAAGACCTGCCTCAGATCATCACCCCTCCTCATGGAATGCCAAGGCAAACTTCCTTTTATTGTGGCAATCTGTAGCTTATCAAATTGCTATAATGTGATATAATGCAAAGTGCTATATATGCACTGACCTTGTATGGAAAATGTTGCAACTCTCCCTATATAAATCCAACATCAACTTATCCACCTAGGAACGATGACCCATTCTTTTAGAGTATGTGTTTTCCAGGTGGTCATCCTCCAGCTTTGCACTCTGATAAACACTATACTTCACATAGTTTCTGAATCTCATTATTTATGTTGGACACTACTCTGCATTGCAGTTACCAGTGTAATGAGATAGAGATTATATCCAGAAAAGTGGTTCTCAACTATTTGTCCCCCAAGGCACATTTGACAATGTCTAGGGACATTTTTGGTTGTCACAGTTGGGGAGATCCTACTGACATCTAACTGCTAGAGGCCAAAGATGCTGGTACACATCCTACAATGCACAAGATTTCCCCTACAACAAAGAATTATTCAGCTCAAACTGGTAATCATGCCAAGATTGAGAAACATTACACTGGAATGAAGAGAGAATCATGTGAGTCCTTGTTGAGGTTGAGGGTGTGGAGGGGCTGTCCATGGCAGGGAGTAGCTCAGAACCTGAGGGCAGGGAGAGTTAGATAAGGAAGGAAGAGAAGTGTGATAATAAGAGGCCTGGATGGGTGAGAATATAAAGAGTTTATCAGCTATGTTGGGGAAGGGAAATGGTGTTTAAAGAAGACACTTAGAGATGTGTTATAGGTGAGCCGCTGTGGGAAGCCCTCTCCCATCTACTCTTGTCTTCTATCTATTGGAACATCCCCTCTCCAGGACTTGTTACACCCTCACCGTCCCACAGGCTTGTCTAACCTGCCTTATTTTATTGTTATTGCTGTTTTGTGTTAAGCTTTTGGCAGCCTGAGCCTTGGATTTTAGTTTCTGTCTCTAGCAAAAAGCAGCAAAGGGATGAGGAAGGTATTTCACTGGCCCAACCAGAAACAGAACTCAGAATCTATGACTCTGTTCTCTCCCTTGGACACCCCAAAAGGGAAATGGTTATAAATGTTTTAGATCTATTCAATCATTCTAATCTTAGTGGCATAATACACTTTTTCTATAAATTTTAAAATTTTATTATGAAAGTAGGACCTTTGGAGATTTCAATGCCTGAAAACAAGTGAATAAATCACCAATGTTGAAACACCAGGCACTGTTGAAGTATACAAGGGAAATATTTGGAAAGTAGAAAGACATTGCAACTTGCAACTATATCCTTCAAATTAATTCTTACTGGGGACTTCCTACCAAGCTGCTGGCAAAACTATGTTATTAAAGGCAGTAATTTATAATCCAATATTATAGGTGGTCTGGAAATAACACTGATACAATGCATGTTTTTCTATGGGTCTGTGTGTACACGTGCACACATGTGTAGTGGGTAGGAGGCTGACTTATTTGTGTTATAGTTTACATGGTATATATTTATACATAAACACAGAGACATACACATTCACATGCATATTTTCTCTAACAACTTGCTTCTAAATTCATGTTTTACTGTGGCTTTTGAACTCAATTGAAACAGCCCAGACTTTTCAGTTACAATAATGGATATTCCATTTTCTAGATGATATCTAAAAACATACTTAGCGTGTTCTAACTTAGCCTTCTTTATCTCTAAAATAGGGCTAAGTCTTTACATTCCATTTAGCTTTTGAAAGGATTAGTTGCTTCAAACTATCACACAGTGACAGGTGAGAAACCACCACCTACCACCCTTTTGGTGAGTGTGATTAGGTACAAGTGGGGGCAAAAATGTGAACTAAAAAATAGAGAAAAAGGATGAGATTTAGTAACACTGATATCTGTTGCAACTGAGAATTCCCATTTCTAAATAGGAACTCTAAATGGGAATTTCCATAGCCTCCACAAAGAGATAAAAATATTGATATTGATTGCAACATTTTGTAATATAGAAAACTGGGAATAACATTAAATTTCCATTATTAGAGGAATGGGTATGTAAATTGTAATACATTCATACATAAATGTTCAGACAGCATTTAAAGGAAATGACCTAGATCCAAATATTTAATGTTCAGTAAAATGACATTTTTTGCAAAGGGAAGAAGTGAAAGAAGTAAGACTGAGATGGTAATGCAAAACAGACTTTAACTATAGCCCTATTATTCCTTTAAAAATATAGAGCAAGTATTATAAAATATTAAAGTTTCTTATATCTGAATAGCTTATTTATTGATCTTGGTATTTTTCACTGTGATTAGAATCTGCTGGTGTGTGTGCATGCATGTGAGTAAGAAAGAGAGAGAGAGGAATTCCTTGATTTGAGGGAGAACTTGTAAGTTTTGCTAATAATTTTTTCAGACAAAACTTGCTGTTTCCTAAGCCTTACTCTAACTTAGAAAAATAAATAGGGTGTTTAAGTCAAGAAACTTGATATTTGTTTCTTCAATCAATGACTTGAATCAGTCATTAACTGAATTCAATTTACTTCTTCTTTATTATTTGCCTAAATCATAACCTTTTTCTTTCAGTTACTAATTAAAGCAGTATTTATTCTTAAAAAATTAAGCTGTAGATGCACAGTTTTATAGATACATTATCTTTTTTTTTCATTTCTTCATTTTTAAGTATTGCCCTGAGTTTCTGTTTCTGTACATTTGTAGAAGGTTGGCTTTAATACTTAGAAATTATCATTATTATCTCATTTCCTTGGGTTTGAAATTAGAATTGCTTGCATTGGTCTTCAGTCTCTTTTTCCATGTTTTCTTCAAGATTGCCACTGCTTTAGACCTGTTGTGGACTCATTAAGCTTCTTTTCAACAGGCCTAGGATAGTTCCCACACATCTGAGCTTTTAACATCCCCAGGAATTATTTCTCTTGATGCTCAGCCTTAAGAAACACTGACTGACAGGGTAATTTCCTGTAACTTTTTTTTTTACCGCACACTTTTTTTAAAAAACCATGTTGAATCTTGCTTCTTTCTCTCTAATTCTCTCCATTACTTCCTCTGGTAATTTATCCACATAATGCATAAATGCACGTGCCCTTCAAGTGTTAGTGCTAATGATCCCCTTCCCAAAGAAGCCTTCCCTGAACTGCCCATTTGAATTAGATTCCTCTGTCGTTCACCTGTCCTCATCCTTATGCTCAGTTGACAGCCTTATTTAATACTGACTTTCCTGAGGAAAAAACTATATCTCTATCTGTATATCTCTATCAAGATAGATGATAGAGACAGAGAGATAGATGCCAGCTAGCTAAATAGGTAGCTAATAGATAGATAGCATAGACAGATGAATAATGAATAGAGATGATAGATGAGAGAGAGAGAGAGAGATAGTTGGATAGATGGTTATAGATAGATAAATGGATAGATAGATAGATAATAGATAGACAAACAGAAGATAAGTAAATAGATCATCTTTAACCAAATAGTGCTGAATACAGGGTTTGATGCAGAATAAATATTCAATGAACATTGACGTAAAAAAATTGACTCAATGAAAAACAACTCATTAGACTTACTAAAGTACAGGTGTCCTCCAGGGTAGTCAGTATTAGTAGGACAAGTTTGCTCTTATTTTCTGCTAGAGTTACACTTAAAATTCTCAGACTGACATTTCAGCATATTTGGCTAACCCTCATCAATTTGACCTCATGCATAATTATAGACCATGCATATAGTCTAAGAAGGAAAAAATAAAACACCACTTAGCAAAGTGAAAGGAAACCAACTCTCATTGTTTAATTTTCAGGAAACACTTTTTGGAATACCAGATAATTAAAATAATATTTAGGACCATAGAATCCTATTCACTGATCCTACTTCAAACTTCTGACACTCTCAAAAATCTACATAATTAAAGCTGGGCTTAGAGGAGTTGTCCTCACAAAGACCATGCCCCACATTGTGAAGACAGTGTTCCATTTGGCTCCCACCCAACCTGTGGACTTTAAAATTGTCCCGTACCATTTATTATTACTGTACCATGTATTATTTGTTAACATGCATTTATTCTGGTGCCAGAGACACCTTAAAATTATGACTTTCTGTAGTAAGTTTACATTGCCTATAATACAAAGAAAGGAAAATTGACCAACTGAGAAATAGTTGCAACATGAGTAGCATGCAAGTCTAATTAGGAATAAGAAGTCAAGGAAATTAACAAGAGAGCTTGACAAATGGTCAATAAATACATTAAAAAATGCAACCTCATTTATTTAAAAATTAAATCAAATAATAAATATTAAATATTATTTATTATTCATTATTAAAATAACACATAATAGATAACATGGATGAGTTATTTATTATTGGATAAATTATTTATTAATAAATGATAATTAATATTTCTTATAATTTGGATAGATAAATTATTTGTTATTGGATGGATGGATCATTTATGAGTATAAAAAATCATAAATAAATAATAATAATTAAATATTTCTTATAATTTTGCCAAACTTTAAAGGAAAGTAGAAATTTGGTATAATCAATAGAAAGACGTTCTTGTTTATTATTGGGCTGGGTACATTGTTACAAACTTTCTAAAAGACAATTTGCAAATCTCAGCCCCTTAAAATGCCCATTCCCTGCTTTCTGTACACATAGAGATATTCAGGAGGTTTACCAAAACAATTATAAGACATCAAGCCTATGAAATGTAATAGTTGACAAAGTAATTATTGGATAAACGGCAGAAGGATGCTGTCATAAATAGATAATTCTGTAATAAATTAACTCATTTATAAAAGATGTGTTTATTATTTGAGGAGAAAATATTTATGACACATATTTTCAAGAAAGAATACACTTTTTAAGTTGATAACATACATTCAATGTTAACAGTCACTTGCTGCAAAATAATAATAATAATTTTGTACAATGGTTTTATAATTAGTATTTAGCCCAACATCAGAATATGATATCTGGACTTCCTCATTCAGTATAAAGTTATTTCTAGGGCATCAGAGTGATCCCCTTCATCTGGGTTCAGTGACATGTCTAATTAAACAACTCAAATTTTCTATCCTCATCATTTAAAAGAAAAACATAATTCTACTGTGATCTATCAATTACTTAGAAATGATCAGGTAAGTTTCTTCTTCCCAGAATTTTAAAATTTTTACATTTTCATCAGAGATTGAATTAAAACAAAGGAAAGTCATGTTTATAAAACTGTATTTGCATGAAAGGACATTTTATAATTTTCTCCGAAGGCATTCATTGTACTAATCCCATTTATATTACAACTGTGCTCTGATAACTGATGAAAGGATATTATTTACTTATCTGGGTTGATAAAATAATAATATTGAGATGAAAGTGCAATTAAACTAAAATTCAGTAAGACTATCTACTGTGTACCTTTTAAAAATTCATATAAGAAACAAGATATATTTCATTCCCTTTCTGAATTACAACTTTGAGATATGGTAAAATAGTTAAATAACACCTAATCACGAAATTTGACCTTTATCCTCTCCCTGCTAACATGTATAATCCATAATAAACTTGCTTTCTTTTTAATTCAGTCAAAAATGGACAACCTGAAACTCTCACAAGCTCTTGACCTGTGTTGGCCCTTCCTGCATTTTCATGGAAGGATGATGTAATTCATTATTTCCACTGGTATGTTCAGAGCTCTTGGCCAGCATCTTTGCTTTTTCATTTATTCAATCTATAGTAATCTTTGCTTAATAGAGTGCTGGAGCATGTCAAGATGAACAATTAAATATGATTGTTGTCATTGACAACCAGCAGTTATTGCTAAAAATGTTCCAGGCAGGAATGTGAGCATTGAGGTGTTTAAGTAAAGGAGAAGTTTAAATGAAGTATCTCTTCTAGAGAATGACAACTAAACGCTATCATTCAAATAGCGCATTTCTCCTTCCATCTGTAGAAATCATAACAGAGTTTCTTTTTTGCTTTCCATACTCCCAGGCACAGGGAATTAATTCTTTAACTGGTCAGACTTTTGACTAAGAGTGTGATCTCTAACTATATGGCTTGTTTGTTGGAGCAAGATGGAGTTCAGGTAGGGGGCAATCATCCCTGACTAGGGCAAGAGGAGACATGCTCTTGAAATTGATTAAAAGAACAAAAGATGATCCCTATGTAAGCACAGAGAGAAAGACAATAATTTAATAATTTGAATAATGAGAAAATAAAATGAGATTGTCAGAATTTCCACAACAAAAAGAAAAATATCTCCCAGTAATGCCCCAATGATGTATCTAAAATGGGTGTGATATTATCAGTTCTCACAGTCAACACCCACTGTGTGTATGTGTTTGCGTGCACATAGAAAGGGTCAAAGGAGATGGTATCTGGTGAACAAACAGTTGGTACAACTAAGTAAATAAATGCCCTTTGGTGAAGTCATTGAAGCTGCTGAAAAGTGTAGTTGTGTTTTCCCTAATCCCTACAATAGGAGTACTAATGAAATTTCCCCATATGGAGATAGACATGTTTCAAGATGGAAATTTCTCAAGGATAACTCAAGAACAATATCCTGGAGGAATTTGCATGGGGTGGATATAAGTATCTAACTGTTTTCAGAAAAGAAAAAAAGAGTGGCCACATAGAGGATCTGGTGAGTTTTCACTGATACTGCAGAGATGGCCACGCAAGGGGCAGGCCACAAACTGGCCACAAAAGTGCATGGAGGCCCATAAAGTGAACAGAGAGAATAAGGCTGAGCAAGGAAAGGGAGAGAGAACGTGTCTCCTCATCCCCACTGTCCCAAATCCTTGGTGAGATGGGATGTCACACTCAGGAGATAAATGTCAAATCTCCGATTGGGTCGTGTAAGAGGTCACCCTCCAGCATTATTTAACTGAGTATTTAGTATTTTTATCTGGTGATCATGCAGCAAGCCCAGCTCTTTTGCTTATCTTTTTTTCTTTCTCTCTTCCTCCCCCTCCTCCTCTCTGGTAAAAGCTCTTTCAAATATGACAGTTTGCCAGAGGGCTCATCATAAGTTAATAAGAGTGAGCATACAGGTGAAAGAAGGCCCAGCAAGTTTTGGGACTCCCGTGTGCTGTAGCTCAATTTAGCAGAGATCAGTATGATCATCTCATTTGGCTCCATTTGCTTCATGTGTCTTTCTTTGGTGGCTGTCTCACCCTGAAAAGAGGTGGTTACCGTTTGGTACAGGATTCTGGCCTTTCTGAGTTCTCTGCTGTAATGCCCTGAAATGGTAGCACATACGCTATGCTTCTTCTAACACTTGTCGTTCCTCTTCAGAAGTCTCTTTTAGCCTCTCCCAAGCAACACAAAGAGGCAGAAAGACTCAGAGATGATGTTTTCCTGGATCTGTGTCATGATGCATCTTCCCACCAGTACACTCTGTTAAAGACTGAGGAAAAGCATTGCTTGTGCTCCATTATACAGTTGAATGGTTAGAGAAGTGCCTGAGCCACTCTTACTTCCTTAATCCCTTCTAGGTCTCTTATCCAGGATTTTTCCTAGGTAGTTCTTCAAATTAATTGTATTTCAGCCTACCTAAGCATACCAGTAGTTGAATTATCAACAACCTATTAGTAACTGCCTAGCAACTGAATAGGTATACTAGAATTTTATTTTCTTGGCTGTGCAATATTTCTTTAAAACTTTGAACCCCATCCCAACCCACCAAACCCGGAGAGCAAATCCTAGAAATTGGTGAACAGACTTGCATTCACACTTCTCCCACGTTTCGTCTTTCCATGCTGAATGAAGAGATGGAGGTGTTTTTAATCTGTCTTCAAAGAACAAAGTAGTAGCATACTTTACACTCCCTTCCACACACACATACTCATACACACACACAATCCCTTATTCAATTAATCCACATTTATCACATCTTTTTTTGAGGATCAGATCAATGACTAGAACTGTACACAGTCATTCATTTGCACGGGTCTCATGGTTCCTGTCAGTGATAATTGATCTGTGGCTGAGACCAGAAACCCCAGTTCCCACTACCAGGAAGAGGCTTCATTCCGCTTGGAACTCTTATTTGCCCCTATCATTGCACTTCCTTAAAAAGTACCTTTCTTGGAGGCCGGGCATGGTGGTTCACGCCTGTAATCCCAGCATTTTGGGAAGCCGAGTCAGGCAGATCACCTGAGGTCAGGAGTTCGAGACCAACCTGGAAAATATGGTGAAACCCCGTCTCTACTAAAAATACAAAAATTAGACAGGTGTGGTGGTGGGCATCCATAGTCCAAGCTACTTCAAGAGGCTGAGGCAGGAGAATTGCTTGAACCTGGGAGGCAGAGGTTGCAGTGAGCTGAGGTTGCACCACTGCACTCCAGCCTGGGCAAAAGAGAGAGACTCTGTCCCCCATCCACCAAAAAGAGTACCTTTCTCTTCTTCTGAAATAAATTATAAAGACTTTTAGGGAAGGGAAAATATTTTGTTTTTAATATTACTCTTAAAATGCTTTGTCTATAGGAGCTGTGGAAAATATTTGTTGAATAAATGATTGACAGATGACAAAGTATATAAGTACAGGCAGCTATCAATTACCTCAAGGCTGATTATCCCACACTTAGAATTTCTATTGGCATTTTTATATACTTTCATTCCAAAGTTTATTTTTATTATTTCGTGTACAGAATAGTAATTTATATGTGGAAGAAAACCCATAAAGAGTTTTAATTGGTTGCTTACTAGTTTTCTTCAAAAATGTATTCTCTCATGTGTTCTATGGAATGCTACTTGACTGGCAAGGGAAAATCTTTTAAAGTAAAATAATAAATTAAATCACGGAACTAATGGGCCAGAAAAACTAAAAATAAATAAATAAATAAATAAATAAATAAATAAGATGAAATAGTTAAAATAGTAGAAATAAAATTGAGAGAGAGGAGAGCTCTACTTTGACATGAGCTTTGCATTAATCTTTGAGAAAGCTTGCCATTTCTAAAGTAAAATAATTCCAACAAGTGAGGTTGAGGAAGCAGAAGGAAGTTTTATATAATGAAGTTAAGTTTAAACTTAGACTCCTTTAAAAAATAAATGTTTGAAATTCTCAGGATCTCTCACACACATGTTAATTAATAAATGCCAAACACATCCCTAAATCCAAAATAAAGAATTAATTCCCCTTCTAAATACCAGGACTCCCCGCTAGCTGGACTGTAGAAACAAAACTGTGTACTTTCTACACTGTCAGTGGTCTTTCCTGAATCACTGGCTTGCCTGGAAAGGCTCAGCAGAGGATATGATAAGCGAGAAGATCAGGACTGCCAAACAAGACAGAGACTCCACACCAGAGAGAGGGCCTAGAGTTACCCACATAAGAAGAAGCTCTTGCTAAGAAAAGCAGCTGTGTGCATACGTAGACTCATCTCTTAAGCGCAGGAAGGACTTGTGTGCTACAGAAATTATTTTGGTGGCAGCTTTTAAGTTACAGTATTCCAGTGCACATTTGCATTTTAGTTTCAGCGTGTTTGCTTGTCTCTAACCACAAGCTTATGCACTATAATTGTATGCAAGATCAGGAGGTGAAATAGGCTTTTAAAATTAGATACACAAATGTGTATCAGTCAGGACCCCAGTCTAAAACACATGGCACGCTCAGTTAGTTGGGATTTTTCTTTTTTTTTTAATTTAAAATTTTATTGTGAATTAAATTTAGACCTACAGAAAAGTTGCAAAGTATGTAGAGTGTCCATACTTCACTCACCTTCCCCTTATGTTAACACCTTACAATGTACATTTGTTGATACCAGGAAATAAGCATTCTTAGAATGCCATTAACTAAATTACAGACTTTATTCAAATCTTACCAGGTTTTTAACCAAATTTTCACCATGAATCTATTTCTGTTTCAGGATCCAAATCAGGATCCCACGCTGCATTCAGTAGTCATGTCTCCTCAGTCTCTTCCTATTTGTAAGTCCCTCAATCTCCCTTTAACTTTCATGACCTTGATGCTTTTATTTTCTTTGAGACAGAGTCTCACTCTGTCGCCCAGGCTGTAGTGCAGTGGCACAATCTCGGCTCACTGCAACCTCCGTCTCCCGGGTTCAAGTGATTCTCCTGTCTCAGCCTCCCAAGTAGCTGGGACTTCAGGCATGTGTCACCATGCCCGGATAATTTTTTTGTATTTTTAGTAGAGACAGGGCTCCATCATGTTAGCCAGGATGTGGGCAAGGGAGTTTTCAAAGAAGCTTCTTAATGAGGGGAGTGTTTACCAAGGTGTGGGAAGAGGTAGCAACCTACAAGGGATATGTAAACACCTAGCGACCAGCAAGCGTGAAGAGCCTTTTCCACTCCTAGGACTGATGGAACAAATGGACTCAATGGTGTTACCAGAGCTTAGTTAAGAGCTGGGCATGGAATACGGTGGCCCTCAGGGCTATAGTGCCAGTGCTACAGACACTGTCAGACCTGAACTCAAGCCGGGGTAGAGTGGGAGGAATAAATGCCCTGATCTTTCTATTTTTCATCCTCTGATCTCCCTCTGATGCTTTATACCAGCAAAATTGGAAGTGGTGAGGGAATGTAGTTGATACCCCCCATCAGCCTTCTGGACACAGAAGAGAATAAGCTAGAGAATAAAAATGCAAGGCAAATGCTGAGTTACCAACACCACAGGAAGGGAGGCATTTATCTCATTAAATATTGTACAGAAAACTGAAGTTACATTCACTGCACACTTTCAGCATTTTCCTCCTGAAAGATAAGTTGAGACCTGAATTCAAGTTTTGAATCTGCATGAGTTTGTTAAAAGCTGTTGAAATAGTCCTTTCAATCCTCTATCCCTTAATCCACAATAATATTTGTACTTACCTTTTTCTATGTAAAACAGTTTGTTTAGATATACATGATAATAGTTTCAATAAACTGTGCCCTCTTCAGGGTAGGACACAGTATGCATTCAGGACTTCCTAATGGTCTTTTGAATATGTGGTGAGTCTTACAGTAACGAGAAACTACAGTGTAAACTTTGTATATTTTTGGCCTATGAACTTCAGGAACTTAGGTTTAAACCTTACTCTGGGAAACTTCCTTGTTGAATAGTGAAACTCTGTGTTCGGAGTTGAAGAAGTTGAGTTCTATTTTCAACACATCCATTAATGGGCCCTTTTGAAGTTCTATAGATCTCCAAATAGTGTTTTAAAAGGTAATTTGGGTTGAAGTTATGAGTAGGCAAACACAGCAGAGTGTCTTCTTTCATGTAGTTTTCTATTCATCTACAAATGGCTTTGGTCTGCAATTTGCCTTTGGAAAATGCATGCAATTTGCTTTGATAAACTTACAATTTCAGCTTCATGCTGCTCTTCTGGGGGAAATCATAAGACTCCTATAAGAGCTGGTAAACAGAGCTGCAACTTGTCAAAAGTACTAGCATTTGAAAAATTAGAATTACAGTAATTGGATACATCTATTTTTAAAGGCGCCTGTGAAAATAATCTCCTAACACTATTTAACTCAAAAGGTTTTAATGTCTCAGTTCTGGTGCTCCTGGTCCACCATGCAGAGCCAAATATCCAAGACAGAGAAACAGGAAACTCCTGGAGAAAACCTGAAGAGAATAATCAGCAGCCTGCACCTGGGGGTTGTGGAGGGTGATTCACGGTAAAGGAGTCACACGGCGCCTAAACGCCACCTTGACAGTCCTAAAATAGTGAGAATAAGACATGATGAACATAGCAATGGGATGATCATTTTTCTTCCCATGTCTAACTTTGTTTGTTTCATATTTCTTTCATTTGGAGCTTCCTCTTAAAAATACACAGATTTTAAATATATTTTACTACTTAATGTTAAATTATAAAATACTAAAAATCTTTTCACATCATCCCTTGAGGTATTTTTCTTGATTATTCTTGTCTATATAGTTGTTTTTTTTTCTATTAGTAGTGCTGAAGCAAGGTATAGCACACCCAAAAATTAAAACAAGACAGAAAATTTCAAGAGACACTTGATTGTATTAAATCTGAGTACCAGAATCTTCACAGGTAGGAGACTTCTGGCTCAAGAACATTGAATAAAGCCACTCTTTTTTGACTTCTCATTCCATAAAACTTGCTAAAATCTATAAAAGCAACAAGAAAATATCCAGAAGAAAGCTCCACCTTCATCATTGACAGGAATATGCCCCAACTCCAAATTTCACACTTGGAAGAATATTTGCCAAATAGAGTTATATTGAGGACAAATGAGGTAGGAGGCTGAAAGATAGGTAGTGTTAACTCGGACCTTAGGTAGGATTTAGATCTCCCTGAAAGTGAAGCTCATGGTGCTCAAACAGTCATGTAACGCTGCAAGGAGGGGTGAGGGGTAC
Source organism: Rhinopithecus roxellana (assembly GCF_007565055.1). Taxonomy (NCBI): domain Eukaryota; kingdom Metazoa; phylum Chordata; class Mammalia; order Primates; family Cercopithecidae; genus Rhinopithecus; species Rhinopithecus roxellana. Next base: position 13,322,185 of record NC_044562.1, on the reverse strand, counting down.
CAAGGAAAAGTGGGGAATGTCCACATACAAGACTCCTTTTCAAAACAGATGGAGATGAAGGAGGAAGCACTCCCACTTGTCCTTATCTTATTACCAGCCAACCTTCTGGCTGAGAAACTGTTGGAAATGAAGTTGGGAAGAGGAAAAATGAGAAAGCAGATGTCATAAGATCCTAACAGAGAGAACTAGTGACTTAAAGAACATTATTGTGAGACACACTGATCCCCTGGGTGTGCCATCTAAAGAGACTTGTTCCGGGACCAGTACATGATACCCCTTCCAACTCCAGTCTTCAGACACCTCTAGTTAGTTATCTGTCTTTCTGCCAATCTGCCGCCAGGTCTATTTCTGCATCCACAGGTCCATTTACATGTTTATCAAATACTAACCGTGACTAATTCCCCTTCATTAGACTGGGATTCATTTTTGCATTTTAAGTTTTTCTTTCCTTGCATCCTCTATATTGCTTAAGTTTATAAGTACAAATACATCACTTTATAAAATAAAATGTCAAATAAGGAATGAAGCAAACCAAGTTTTTATAAACGAAAATTCGTGCAGGCCAGCTGCGATGGCTCTCGCCTGTAATCCCAGCATTTTGGGAGGCTGAGGCGGGTGCATCACCTGAGGTCAGGAATTCGAGGCCAGCCTGGCTAACATGGTGTGAAACCCCATCTCTACTAAAACCACAAAAACTAGCTGAGCGTGGTAGCAGACTCCTGTAGTCAAAGCTACTTGGGAGGCTGAGACAGGAAAATCGCTTGAACCGGGAGACACAAATTCCAATGAGCCGAGATCATGCTATTGCCCTCCAGCCTGGGCTGTCTCAAAAAAACAGAGTGAGATTCTGTCTCAAAAAAAAAAAAAAAAAAAAAAAAAAGTCATTCATTAATGACTTAACAAAGAATTGTTGATGACTGAAGCCACAATTTTATCATAATTTCATAATTTTTAAATATACTAAATATATGTTATATATACATATATATGTGTGTGTGTGTATACATATATACACACACACACACACAAACATTTATACATACAGAGAGAGGTTCCTCTTCCCAGTAGTGCTGAAGTCATGATTTCTGTGCTCATTTAGCCCAGATTCTCCTCATGCTTCAAATTCTGATCCATCACACGGTGATGCTTCCAGTTGGATCCAGAGTCCTGACTGGTAATCGTAAAGCGTTGCTAGTGTTTGGTGTGCTGTGTCTCTTGTACTTCCCATGGGGTAGGATGCAACTACAAAATGGGTCTCCAGTTTATTAGGTTAAACATGTATTCCCTCAATGGTACTGTAACATTCCACTTCAAAAGTAAACTTTATTTTCATTGTTTACTATCACTCAAGCCCAATACTGAGGAAATAACATCACAACTGAATCTGTACCTGTGCCACAAATTTCCATCAATAATTTCCCCTTAACTCATAGAATAGTAGAATGTGTGAGTGTAAAGGGAAAGGTGAGAGGAATGAGCTAACATTATTAAGCAGTCTTTTAAACACTTTTCATGTCACCTTTTACTTAATAATAAAAATAGCCTTTTTGATATAGGTATTATTGCCCGAATTTAATAGATTAAAAATATTAAAACTTAAATGATTAAATAATTTGCACAAGAAGCCCTAGATACTCAGAGTGAGCCTAAGATTATAACAGAGACCAAAGACCCTGAAATCTTACTGCCTTCACCACACTGTGCTACACCAGCCAAGAACATTTTGTTTAACTCTTCATCTAACCCATCAGGAAGCCAAGACCTGAGGGGATAAGGGTCTTACCCAAGTTCACATGAGCAATTAGGGCTGGCACTGAACTGGGCCTCTGGAATCTTGTCTCAGTGATTTTCCGTACCCAAGGTTGCCTGTTCCCCAAAGAAGGCATAGCTAGTGCAGCCCGAAGCATTCCCCACCACAGGTCAAGTGCTTTTACTGAGCCAAAAGGCTTCCCTGTTGCTGGCGTCTCACTCACTCCCTTTGGACCACTGCTCTGTCTTTTTCGTCCATAGGTCATTCTTGTTCTTCTCTATCCATACAGTTCCTGAGTACTGTAGTCACACGCAGCTACTAGATTTCTTTTGAGAATTTCACCAGTGCTGCCCAGTAATTGAAGACAGGTGAGAATTAACACTCTTTCATTATTTAGCTTCCAGGAAATTATACAATTAAGCCCAAGACTGAATTATGCTACACATGTACACAATTTACAAGTAAGCATGCAGCCTTAATAAAATCGCACTATTCTGTTTTGAGGTTCTGAAAATGCGTTGCATGGAAAGTTCTTTGAAAGCAATTGTTACAATATTCTCCTTATGTATTTCAGCAAATCATCTCTTAGAATACTGTGACCAATAATCTTCTAAAGCAATATCACAGCACAAGATTATTTATATATCGAACCTCCCATGTTATCTCTAAGGGTATATGGTGAAACAGACACTAGATTTTAATGTTTGTTCCTTTAAAAGCAGAGAGTGTTTTCAAAATGTTCAAAAACGCACAAAAATGTAATCACATTTCTAATGTTTGTTATCGCTAATCAACAACCTTTCTAATATCTGTCAACATTTACGCTTAATTAGTATAGCTTCTGATAGTATTTAGTAAGAAAGGAAGTGAAACAACTTGTAGTAGCCAGCCCTGGAGTGTGGATTTTCTGATTAAAAGCTAGCAGATCTGTGCTCACTTCAGCAACACATATACAAAAAAAAAAGAAAAAGAAAAATGGAGCAGACCTCCTTGATGTGCGATTGAAAGAAACCAATATATGTATGTACACAATATGGCCTAGGATGAAGTAGTTAAAGTAAATTTCTACTGACAGACTATGGACTCACCATTTCCCTTGACTTGTGATCACTTTGTTCACTTACCTGCCTCTTGTCTGACTTGTTTCTGGGATCATCCTTCACTCTGACCTGTAATACAGGTGCTTCCCAGGACTCTGATCTCAATGCTCCTAATTTGTCCTGACTACCACCCGCTGGGCCTAGGGCTATGGCCCTGGAGAATTTCTGGATTTGCTTGGCCCTGCTTCTTCCCAGCCTCTGTTGTTCACTTTCAGCTATGGCAAGCACTTTGCATCCCAAGGGTCTGCATTTTTCTGTCTGTTCAGGGCAATAAAGCACCAGACATCAGCCAGATCTCTAATATCCGCACTTGTCTCCGTTCAGGTACAAAACCAGCTTCTAAGGGGAGATCAAGAGTACAAGTTCGTTCAGCTCTTCTCATAATGTGGGCTTCAGTGGAAGTTCCACTCTCTGACTTTATCATCACCCCCAAACCTGACATCACCACCTCCTTTGCTCTCTTTTGTGAAAGTGAAATTGGGAGCAGTCAGTGCTCTGATCTAGTTGTCACCTCTGAATGTAAAAACATAATTCTCAAGATGCAGAATGAAAGATGTAAGGTGGCACTCAGACTGGGTGAAAATGTGCACCAAATAGCAATGATTCAGTTTTCAAGAAGGAAAGTTTAAGTATCAGCAAATAAAGACAGACCACTCTTCAGAGGACCAACAAGCTCCTGCAGCTGAGCTGAGAGATCAGCCAGACAAGTGAGTGAGCAGGAAGAAGAAGCCCCACCTTTGTAAGCAGCAGCCTCAACACAGCGCATCGTGACTGTGAAGCCTACTCTGCCGCACCTTTTGGTTTTTCAGAAGATGCACATCATCAAAGCTTTCGATGTGAGTCTCATTACTATACAGTCATTGTTAAACAATATCAGTTACAAAAAACGTTGTGCAAACAAAAGATTGCTGTTGGTCTGTATTCCCTGGCATAGCTGGATCTTTGGAATTCTTGGAGAATCTTAGGTCAGTGACAAGGGTGGAGACATCCTAACTATGGGGGCAGAGCTATAAGCCTCTTTAATTAGGCAACACAAAATTTCTCATAAGATGTGGAACTAAAACTGTTTTATATAAAATCTTTTAAGAATAGCTAGCTTTTTCTAAAACAAACAAAAAACAACAAAAAAAAAAAAACAAAAACCTACTCTATGAAAGACAAAATAGAAGGCACTTAATTTATGACACCTAATGAAATCCACATAACAGCCTAACAGATAGACTTCAGTATTTCTATTTTACAGATAAACTGAGATACCTTGAGAGGCGTCAGGTGTTTTCTCACACCAACAACAAATTCCCCAGTGCTCTGACACCAACTGAGTACCCAAAAATTCAATTTAATTCTGATGTTATCTACCTGGACTGAGCATCAGAGACCACAAATTAAAGGGCTCTGTCCCATAGGACTGTCCCCACTTCCAACACCAGTTGCAGTCCTGGGCCACCTAATACTTCTCTCCAACTGACTATAAATCTGGGGTTCCTATGATTCTCTCCTGTTTGTTTAGTTCTACGTACTGGCTTATTGTAAAGGATACAACTCAGAAACAGCCAAATGGAATAGATTCATAAGGCAAGGCATAGCACAGTGGGTGACACAGAGCTCCCACGCCCTCTCTAGGTAAGACATCTCTAGATGTGCCACCTCTGAACAAACTGACATGTTCACCAACCCCAAAATGTCTCCAAATCTCATTGTTCAAGACTTTTTATAGAGTATAATCTCCAGCTGGAAGTTCCAATCTCCTAAATACTTAGTCTTTCTGATGCCCACTCCCATCCAGAGGCTATCTAAAGGCTCCACCTGAAGTCATGTAACAGCATATACTCAGGTGTGATGGAAACAGCTTCATTATGAATAACAAAAGATATTTCTATCACTCAGGAAATTCCAAAGGTTCCAGGAACTGTGTGCCAGGAATTCAGAATAAAGACCAAATATATCTGTGTATTATACCACAGTAAATGACTTTTCCAACATGATACAAATATACTGTACTATAATTTAAACAAAGATGAATTTGGGTTTATGGTCTCAACCCAAAGATTGACTCACTAACCTAGTTATTAAAGTAATATTTGTCATTGATATTTTCTCAATCAATCATTACTACCATGCTCCAACATCTACCCATTTTACTGTGATTCCACAGAGGTCTTTAGATATTTCGATCAGGCCTAAACTGGAAGGAAGGAATATGATGATAAAACCATTGTTTTGATTACCCAAGCTGAATCTACACATACGAAAAGTTGGGAGAGGTCATTTCCATTTTGTCCCTTTGATAGGAATCTTTCTTTTTCTCACTGGGACCTAGTGTGAAATGATGTCTGGTTTATTTACTTACTTTAATGTGAGCCTATCCAAATGTCAGAGTGTTCCCAAAGGCGAGAAGTATTCCTAAGGGCTCAGTCACTTGAATGAATTCAAGAATCTTTGTGTTAAAGTGTTGATGAAGTGACCAGCATTTCTGTTTCACAGCAATAGACAACTTTGAAAAGAGAGGAAAAAGTCAACATTGAAACCAGAGTACTGAATTTTCAATGGTGCTATTTCAGTCACCCTTGGGAGACATGTTTTAGGGAGGCCACGCTTTACCTGGACATCTAAATCATTTCAGTGAGGCTGGGGTAGGGGCTTCCTTCTTGCGTCCAGTGATGCTGCTACCTCACCTAGTAGAAAAGAGGAAGCAAAGGGAGTGTAAGAGAACATTCTGAGCACAAGATGGGGACTCTGGTGTTTTTAAAGAGAACTGAGTATACTGTGTGATTTCCTAGAAAGATATTTGAATATGAGTCAGAGGAACTGAGTTCCAGCTCAAGTTCTTCTCATGAGCTACTATATGATCTTTCATAAGTACGCAGTTTCTCTCTATTCAGTGACATAATTATAATAGCTACATTGATTGAAATAGCAACAACAATTTTCCTATCACTTTGCATGTGTTATCTTATTAATCTTAATGATAACCATGAAAAGTATCCTTCTCTCTATTTTAGGAGGAATACTGCCCTAGAATTAAACAAATGCTAACTACAAATCCATAATCTTTCCAAACATTCGGCTGCCCATTAAGTGTAGTCCAGTTCTTCAGGATATTCTGTCAAGAAAAAGAGTCGAACTATAAAATATTTGATGAGATTTATTCTAAGTCAAATATGAGTGACCATGGCCCATGACACAGCAGCCCTCAGGAGGTTCTGAGAACATGTCCAAGGTGGTCAAGGTACAGCTTGGTTTCATACATTTTAGAGAGGCATGAGATATAAATCAAATACATTTAAAAAATACATTTGTTTTTTCTAGAAAGGCAGGACAACTCAAAGCAGGGTAGGGGAGTCGGGGGAGGCTTCCCAGCTATAGGTGAATTCAAACATTTTCTGGTTGACAATTGGTTGAGTTTGTCTAAAGACCTGGGATCCATAGGAAAGGAATGTTCAGGTTAAGATAAAAGACTTTGGAGGCAAAAGTTTTTTTGAAGTCTTATAGTAGCTGCCTTTAGAAACGATAAATGACAAATTGCTTCCTATTCAAATCTTAGTTAATCCTAAAGAGGTTTCTTTAGGATTGGAAGCATCTAGAAGAAAAAGATCTAGCTATGTTAATAGAGATTCTTTACAGATGAAAAATTTTCCTCCACAAAGAACAGGTTTGCAGGGCCATTTCAAAATATGGCAAAGAAATAAGTTTTGTGGTAAAATATTTGGATTTTTCTTCCTTGTCTTGTAATTTATGCCAGATTGGAAAGTAATATATAGAGTTAAATAATATATAGAGTTAAATATATAGAGTCACAATATATAGAGTTAAATAAAACCCATAGGATGAGAACTTACGATTTGTAGGGCATGACTCCCCAGACCCCTTAAATAGGAATTTGGGCAAGATTAAAAAAAATCAGAGCGTAGTCCTTAATTCTCTTTCCTCCTTCATCTTCACAAAGTTCATTTTGTTAGTAGCAGCGAATCTGGCGGATCTGCAGCAACTTGATTCTTGCTTCCTTGGGGGAAAGAATTCAGCTGAGGGGCACAGGGAAGAGGGAAAAGACTGAGGCAAGTTTTAGACAGGAACGAAAGAAAGTATACTTGGAAGGGGGCCAAGTGGGCGATGAGGAGATCCAAGTGTGCTGTTTGGCCCTTGACTTGGGGTTTTATACATTGGCTAGGTTCCAGCGTTTGCATTTCTCCTCCCTTGATTTTTCCTTCCAAGGGGCTGTCAGCATGTTCAGTGGCCTGCCAGCATGTGGGAGGGGCCACATGCGCAGTGGTTTACTGACTTTGTGTGCATGCTCACTTGAGGCATTCTTCCTTTACCAGCCAAGTGTTCCCAGAGGAAGGTCATATACCAGTTAAACTCTGCCATTTTGCCTCTTAGTGCACGTGCCTGAGCACACTTCCCTAACTCCTGAGATCTTATCAGGAAGCAGCTGATCACCAGCTTCAAGTGCTTTCTATCTATTGGGAGACAGACTTTCTTTAGCACTGACTGTGACCAACTTTTATTTTAGAGAGACAGTTTAACAACTGCCTGAACATCACCTGATGGTCACTTGACGTTCCTGGGTTGGAAGGGACCTCTCCTGCCCTGCTCATGTCTGTCTAACTATCTAACAATTTCATTTCCACTATTTTTTCCCCTGAGAGTTATTATGATGTTATGAAATGAATGAATAAGAGCAGTTTGATAAAACACATAGTAAATATCTACTATTTTCATTGACCACTATGAAGTAATTATCTTCAAGTAAACTCTAAGTTCCATAATGCCGAGGACTGTCTATCTATCGACCTATAGTAAATTCTTATATCTAAACATGTCTTTGTTTAGCCCAGGGTTAAAAACACAGTGAGTGCCTCTCAAAATTTTTTGTTCAATTTTGATTTTCCGATACAACTCAAATATTTTGTCCGATTCAGTGGCAAAAACTCTCCAGTGCTTTCCTAATTCTCCACTGTGCTTCTCATTCTTCGTACTTCCCCACTGGCCTATTCCCAGGCTCACTGTGCTCCTTCCTGTAGTTTTTCTAGAATCTAATGGGTGCCAGTGACCCCAGAGCTTGGGACAGATATGTGCAAGAACAGGGCATCACACCAAGCAGGCCGGACAGGTACACCTTCCTGCAGCTTTTAGCACAGACTAGAATACCTGCAGTAAAATGTCCCAAATGGAAATAAATTACCTAAATAATCAATGAACAAGGGCAGGTATTAATAACTTCACATGATATAAGGGCCATTTGTGGTCTACAGCTTAAGTCTCTTTCTTAGCTCATTTATTCTGTAGGAGATGTCATAGCAATGTTAAAATATGCTTCCATTCAAAGTAATTAAGCCAACACACACAGGCACTTAAGGAACAACGAGACTTAAACAGTAATGTTCATATTTTTTCCTGGTGATTTCAACAGCCATCAACCATACATATTGATGTTACTAAGAGGCATTTGGAGGCAGCCTTGGAATGTCTACTTCATTCTTCATTCATTTGCTCATTAGAAAATAAGGGCGGAGAAAGAGAGAGAGACTGAGAAAAGAGAGCCTAGAGCCTATGCCTTGTGTATGCCTTGTGGAGTGATAGAGTAGATGCAAAGTTGAATAACAGAACTGAGCCTCTCTCTCCAATCCACACCCCCTCAACTCCCACCCCCTCCCCCCATACTCTCTTCTCCCACCACAACGAATGCTTCCAATTTCCTATGCTTTCACCAGTCACAAACACATTGCACTGCTGTTGCAGCCTAATTCATCAGTGCGTACGTGGTTATTGCTCCTAACCCCCACCGCTTTCTATCCCTGGCCTGCTCCCTCTAGAGAGTAACTGCTAACCTTTCACGGCACCAGGTAAAGTGATCTGCTAGAGTCTGAGTCTCCTCACTTCTCATGCAGATAAACCGCATCTCTTCCAGGGATTCATAGGCATTAGCTGACTCTTGAACCATTGCAGCAGTGTGAGTGTTCACTCACCTGGGTTTTCCATTACATTGGAAGTCACTTGAGGGCAGTAACCATGTTTTATTCTTTTGTTTGTTTTGATCCTTTTTACTCTGGGACCTTGCCATGACTCTTAGCACATGGGGCATGCTCAACAATATATATTGAATGAATAAAGGGTAGAGCAATTAAGAAACTCCTAGTGTAATGCTGTAGAGACGGAGGCAAACCAACAAACAGAATACAGTATCACGAGCTCATGGGCACCCATGGAACTGGGATGCACCCACAGTGTTAGGGAGGGCTTCACTCTCCGTGTCTTCATTCTCATCTCACCCAGGCAAGCTACTCAACCCCAGCTCTCAGGAGCAGGCTCAATATTGGTTTCTGCTGCAACAGAAAGTACAACATGAAACAAAATGCGGGAGCAGAGGGTCACTTCACAGAAGGAAGCTTGTGTAGCTTGAGGAGAGCAAAGCGAGATTGCACAGGGGATGTTTCTGCTACCTGGCCTGGGGCAACACACACTACATCAAAATGTGGGGATAGGATGGAAAAGAAAGGCGCAGTACATTGGAGAGGAAAGCAGAGGAATGCTGGAGTATGGCAGAGGGGCAGCAGAATATACCTCCCCGAAATATGAAGGGTTGTTGAGCTGAAGGCAAGTTGAAGCAGATACAGGAAAGGGAAAGCTCTCTGCCCTCCCTGTATTTGCCTGGAAACAAGACACAGATTTACAAAGGTAAAGGGTATCTTGACCTCCTTTGGGAAGAACAAAGGTTAACTACTGAAGACGGCTTTAGATTCTTACCATCTGGAGAGGAATCTTTGTTAACAACCTTTGCTAACAAGACTTTATCTGCCAGTTATTTCCCTTCCCACAAGTTGCCCTGGCTAGAAACTCAAAGTTCTTTTCCTTTTTCTTGTCACTTCTCTGTAAATCTACTCCTCATCAACAAAGACCACTTTGTTGAAGATGCTCTATAAGCTGACATTCAAAGCCACCTGTTTGAGAACTACTCATTCTCTGGGTGTCTTCCAGACACCCAGAGAATGAAATACATGAAATAATATGCTAACGAATGTCTGTTATTCTCTTACTAATCAGTATGTATAACAGGGGTCCTTTCCAACTTAATGCCTATGATGCGTGAAAAAAACTCCACAGTAGGGAAAACCAGACAGAACTTAAGTCACACATGTGTGTCCTAAGACAGAGGATAAAGAAGGTCCTTAATATCCACGGAGATTTTCCCTGGATTAATTAAAGCTAAGAAGGTTTCCGAGAAACTACCTAGGATTTCTTCCTGCATAAATCAACCAAGCCCCATGCCTCTATACCTGAGACAGTTGGCACCTGGAATAAAAGGTTAATGTTAAGAATATAAGGCAGTGGCTTTGGACAAGAAACCTACTACTCACTCCTTTCCAGTTTTATAGAGAGGAAATTGTACTCGCACAGACATTACCTATGCCTGGACACGAGCACAACAGCCAGAGAGAAACTGGAAAATACAAACAAAATCAAAAACAAAAATGAAACCCTACCTTCTCTTAGTGCTTGGGCCACACCTTGATTACAACACCATGGCCATCTGGAGCAGATATCTTCCCAACATTACTCAAGGCTGAGGTTCAGGAATCAATGTAAAACTTTCTACTTCTCACTCCCTTGAAGCTAGAAGAGCGATAAGTTTGTATGAAAGTAATTGCGGTTTTTGCCATTTAAAGTAATGCCATTACTACATCATGGTTTTGCCATTAATTTCAATGTCAAAAACCGCAATGACTTTTGCACCAACCTGGTAGATATACAAACTGTTTCCTAGACAAACGGCCAGTGGACATGTTGGTCAGGGACCTTGTCCCAGCAGGTCTGGAATCTGGAGCAAAGAGTCCCCATTTGGCTGCACTCTGCACAGACGCGGCCCCCATTCTGGCTTTTCTCATGAAACCCGGAAGCGCAGGAAGCGTGGGGAGAGACACACGCAGGAAGTGAGCATGGAGGTCGGGCACCTGCTTTGTCTGCAGCCTAGTGAAACATCACCCAGAATCTTAGGCTCTGTTCACACAGATTAGGACTCCTTAGTCTTTTTGGGAGCTGTGACCACGAGAACAGTTAAAAGACCAGAGAGTGTTTCTCGTGTTTCTTTCCCTAAGGACGGAGATAGGAATATGGGGCAAAGAAGAAAGATGTCTTTTTTGCCAAAACTTGACAGTATCCTTTGGGCAAGTACATAGTTTTCCAATACTTATTTCCCTGAAATATAAAATAAGGAAAGTGGGGAAAATAAACAAAATTTTCTTACAAACTGGTTGAGAAGATTAGAGTAGATAAGGTACCGAAGAATTATAATATGAAATTAATAAGCATTAACTTTGTGCTAACATAAAGCTATACCTCAAGTCGGTGCCTCAAACTGGCATTGGTCCTTCTCTCTGACTGCCAAGTGGTGATATTTTGTGAGCAAGTTTTAAAATCTGGTCTTTTGGTTCCCTAATTTCTGCAGTGTCCATCCCAGGGTCCTGCATAGACCCTTTTCCCACAGTGTTTTCTGTGCCATAGAAACCATGCCAGCTCCGTTCTGATCCCACACGTGATTCAGCAGTGCGAGGGTGGGGGAAATTAGTAGAGAGAGGAAATTAACTTTCAAGTTTGATAATCAGTTAACATTTATAAAGCATAACTTGGGTGAAGAAAATGGGTAAAAAAAAAACCACATGGAATTCTTACCTATGAAGTCAAGCACAAGCTTGTAGGACTGGAGAACACACACTCAGAGTGTAAATGGACATCAAGAAACAGGAACAAAGAGGCAGAAGATCTGCATAACATGGCAATGCCCACATTTGCTGAAATGAAGTCAAAACACTTACATGATTATGATAGGATTATGATCTCTAAAATGACAAAGTCCCCTGTCTTCTGTTTGTGGCTAGTTAAACCAGTAGCACCGTGCCCTGCCTTGGGAGCACCATGGCTAACCAACGGCGTGGTCATGAGCAGCCATCACAGTGCAAGGTCCAGGAAGCTGGGCTATGTGAGAACCCAGGGCCACCTAGCCCAGTAAAGGAGCCTCTGAGGGAACCCAGGTTATGCTCTTCAACCATAGAGTGCCATATAGATGAGAGACCCTACCCTTTCCCCGTTTCAATAGGGACAGAGCTGGAGTCAATGGCTAGATTCATAGGGGAAAAAAAATGTAGCTCACATGTTAGAAAGAACATATTAATAGCTTTGACAGTCCAATAATCGAACAGCTAGCTTATAAAATTATGTTCTTCACACCATTAAAAAAAGGGCATGTAACCATATTGGGGGGCACATTTCCATAGATCTTAACCATTGAATGTTACATGTTCCCTAACAGAGGAAAAATACCTGAAAATGGCTCTAATAGAGGAGAGGAGGGAGCTTGAGTGAAAGGAACAGGAACACACAAGGGAGGAACCCATTAAGGCTCCATATGTTATTTTAAAAAATGGAGAAAAACGGTAGGAAAAGAAAAGGTTAATTTACTGCCATTTGCTATCCCTCAAATATACTAAGAATCTATTATGTACAAACACACATTTATTTGGACACTGTGGGAAATACATTAAATAAATTAGCCAGAATGCAGTTTTCATAAAACTAACAACCCAATAGAAGAAAGCATATTCATAAATAACGATGTTATCATGTAGAAAGTGACTTAAATGTGGTGCACAGAAAGCCTTCTGAGAATTAGGCTTTACATAAAAATGGACAAATCAGCCTATGTTTTCCTTGTAATTAAGAAATGAGGGCCGGGCGCGGTGGCTCAAGCCTGTAATCCCAGCACTTTGGGAGGCCGAGGCGGGTGGATCACGAGGTCAGGAGATCGAGACCATCCTGGCTAACACGGTGAAACCCCGTCTCTACTAAAAATACAAAAAACTAGCCGGGCGCGGTGGCGGGCGCCTGTAGTCCCAGCTACTCGGAGGCTGAGGCAGGAGAATGGCGTAAACCCGGGAGGCGGAGCTTGCAGTGAGCCGAGATCGCGCCACTGCACTCCAGCCTGGGCGACACAGCGAGACTCCGTCTCAAAAAAAAAAAAAAAAAAAAAAAAGAAATGAGATAAAAATTAAGGGATTTGAAATCAATTGCTTCTTATTCATAAAAAAAGTAAGTCAAAAAAGTTTGAATCAGAAAAATGAGAAAGAAAAATTTTAGAAAAAATATTTTTTGCTCTATTTCTCCCATTTTATAAGCATTATTGAATCTCAGGTTTGGATTAGACACCTAGGAACATATTTGTGAAATATTCCAAATGTTTCCCCATCAAGGTCATTTTCTTAAAAAAAAAAAAAAAAGAAAAAAAAATCAATACACCAGGGCCTGTCTCTTTCACTCAGGCTAGAGTGCAGTGGCATCACCTTGGCTCACTGTTCAACCTCTACCTCCTAGGCTCAAGCAATCCTCTTACTTCAGCCCCCTGAGTAGCTTGGACTACAGGCTTGGACCACCACGCTCAGCTAATTTTTATATTTTTCGTAGAGATGGGGTTTTGCCATGTTGCGCAAGCTGGTCTCAAACTCCTGGATCCAGTAATTCGCCCACCTCAGCCTCCCAAAGTGCTGAGATCAAAGGGTCATTTTCATTTAACTTAAGTAAGATTGTCTTATTAGAGAAATATTAGAAAAAATTAAATAAGCAAAAGAAAAATGTGGGAACTATAATTACATTAAGTGTATGTTAAAATATAACCTTTTCAATGTCTATAAATATAAATTGATATTCATTTACATATATACATAATGTAAATAATATACAATGCAAAATATTAAGCACATTTTTATGACATGATTCACACACATAGAAATACATTTCTCCATTGATAAAATGCTTTGTGATATCATCTTTAATAGCTCATTTCTTTGTGAGGCGCACTATAATACATGTTTTATTGTGATAAAATATACCTAACAAAATTTGCCATTTTAACCCTTTTTTTTTTTTTTTTTTTTTTTTTTGAGACGGAGTCTCACTCTGTCGCCCAGGCTGGAGTGCAGTGGCCGGATCTCAGCTCACTGCAAGCTCCGCCTCCCAGGTTCACACCATTCTCCTGCCTCAGCCTCCCGAGTAGCTGGGACTACAGGCGCCCGCCACCTCGCCCAGCTAGTTTTTTTGTATTTTTTAGTAGAGACGGGGTTTCACCGTGTTAGCCAGGATGGTCTCGATCTCCTGACCTCGTGATCCGCCCGTCTCGGCCTCCCAAAGTGCTGGGATTACAGGCTTGAGCCACCGAGCCCGGCCATTTTAACCATTTTTAAGTGCACAGTTCAATGGCATTAAGTACATTGTTGTGCAACTATAATATGTTTTTTAAAACCTTAGTTGGACATTTACTTTGCTTCTAATTTGATATTACATATAATGCCACAATAAACATACCAGTAGTTGTTCATATTTTAAATTATTTTGCTATAAATTTACTTATGTACCAAAGTATATATGAATGTCAATTTCCGTATACTCTTGGAAATGATAAGTATTCGTATTACATTTTCTTTATGTATCAGACAGGAAAAACAGTGGTATTTTAATACTGTATTAATTTTTCTTTATTTATTTTCAAAGAATAATGTTTGACATATATGTATTTGTAATGAATTACAAGGTGTTTGTCTTAGGAATTGACACCAGCTGAGGAAGCCAGAAAGTCATATTGTGAACATTTTTAAACTCTGTCCCTTACACTGATGGGAATCATTAATTTGTCACAGCATAATTTTTTATGTTGCATTGTTTTTCTGTTGGTGTTATACGTGAACTCCCGTGGGTCTCTGTTGAGGGCTGCCCCCAGGAGGTGTCAATTCATCGGTGTATGGGCACATCAGCAGAGAGGCTTTCCAAAGCCCTCAGGCACAAAGATGCTGACACTGGCAGCTGCTGGAAATTGCAAAGCACAGGGAAGAGTTGGGGAGGGTTATGGGGATGATGGTACTGGTGGTTTCTGTTACAACCAAGGCCAATCTTCTCACCACAGTGAAAAATCATTACTAATGTGTTTCATATTTTCTTTCAAACGTATTTTTACTACAAATCCTATATGAGGAATATTGTTTTTTTGGCATTGTTTCCACTCATATTGTTAGCAGTCACCATCTTGTTAAAACTATTTCCATCAGTCTAATGACCACATAGTTCTCTTCTGGATTGCTTTACTATAGCTCACTTAATGCAGTGTTTACTCACTGATACATCACAGTAAAATGGAGTGGTAGGAACGCTTAAGAGATGCCAATATGTGGTCAATTTTTGTTATAAGTGTGTGTATTTTTATGAAAACTGAGGATCATGCTCTGATAGCAGCATCTGCTAGAAAGAACGTGCAGCTGAAGACAGGAAAGAGAAAAAACCCTCCTACGCATTCAGTACTAACAAAAGATTATATATTTATTAAGGCACTTGAAGATTTTGCCCAAAGAATACAAAAGAAAATCACAGCAAGGATTAAGCTCTTCTTCTTAAGGAGGAACTGGGATAAAAAGTAATCAAACAAAAAGCAAATGAATACGGTATTAACCAATCCCTTCAAAATTTCAATTTTCTAAACTGCAGAGAAACACAAATATGTTGAGCACTGTTAACTTAAACATTTCCTTGCTGCTGCACACTTTTTTGTTTCTATTTGGCCTCAGCTATAGAGTTTAATTAAGTATAACTTCCAGTTTATGGCACATAATTACCATTAGTTCGTAGAAGACCTCATTCTCCTTTATTTTCTTTTTGCTTTTCCTGACCCCCAGTCCTGTTCTACGTTCCCACACAGACACCCAATCTAATGTGTTTGTTCCATGTCTTTGGATTTGCATATAACCTTAGAAAAAGAGTGTTGGGTTTTTGTACGTGTTTTAGGATGTGTAAATGACATTGTGCCATGGAGCCTATTTGTGTGTGTGTGTGTGATGTGGTAGCTTTAAGTAATGTTCATGTGATCACAGGTGCACCTAATTCACTGCTCCCAAGTGCTTGCTGCACTGAATACACCAATCATATTTTATGTATTTAGAGATAAACGCATAAAATGGCTACAACCAGTAGCTATCACAAACAGTGATAAAAAGAATGAGCTTCACACATGATTTTTCATTAACTTCTTGGGAATATACACCCAGGAATGGGCTTGCTGGTAACATCGTGTACACATATGCAATGTAACTTCTGTCGGCTGCTCTCCAGATCAACCTTACCAGTTGCATCCACCCTGGTCACCGCCACACACACCACTCCATCCATAACAATGCTTTGATATAATTCAAACCTCTATCCTTTCCCTAAAATGCATCTCCTAATATGTATAAAACAATATCTCAGTTTACTATTGGTGAGGATGAGTATCTTGTCATGTAATTCTAGATATTTAGGTTTGTTCTCTATATTCCCTGTGTTCTTATTGATTTGTAGAATTTCTTCCATATTTAACATATTAGCTTATAATTGGTTTTAGTTGTTGCAAATCTCTCCTTTCAATCTGCCCTGTGTTTGCTAACATCACCTATACTTTCCTTCTTTAATGAAATATTTAATCTTTCTTTAATAGAACCCACTAACTCTTTTTTAATAGTCTTTTGTTTAAGAATCTGATATACTATCTTTTTCCCCCATCCTTATGTCAGGGCTCAATGATGTTCTACATTTTCTTACTTTAGCTTGATAGTGTTTACAGTTTTTAAGCACTCTGGAGTTCACATTTATATATTGAATGAAATAAATTGAACGTAACTTTTTTCCTTTTAGTGGCCTTTATCCTTTATATATTCCCTACTAATTGGGCATTCCAGTCTATCACTTAGCATATCTGCTACAAATACATGATTATATTTCTGAGCTTTCTTTACTAATCCCTCAGTTAATTTTGAATAAGCAGCATATTGGCCACATACCCTCAAGAATGGCTTTTTAGAAACCTTATGTATATTGGAATAAAGATTATCCTTGCTTCATAAAATGAGCTGGGAAAGCTTTTTTTTTTTATTTTTTGTTTTTGTCCTGGAACAACTTTTTTTAAATTAGTAAACAGCCATTCTGTGAAAGTTTGTAGAACTTATTTGTTACTCTTCTGATGACCACTTCCATTACTTTAACACTTTTATGCTCTTTACTTCATCAACAATTTTTGAAATTTCATGTTTCTATAGGAATGTACCATTTCAGTTTTCAAATATGTTAGCATATAACAACTCACAAATTCTAATACTTTTCAAAAGCTCTTTGATTTCTTACTTAATTGTCTAAAATAAAAATGTGAAGTGGCTGTTTT
Organism: Rhinopithecus roxellana; assembly: GCF_007565055.1. Lineage (NCBI taxonomy): Eukaryota > Metazoa > Chordata > Mammalia > Primates > Cercopithecidae > Rhinopithecus > Rhinopithecus roxellana. Next base: position 13,305,114 of record NC_044562.1, on the reverse strand, counting down.
ATGACTGATTTCCAATTGTATTGCATTCTGGTCAAAGAACTTAGTCCACAAGATTTCGAGTCTCGACACCTGTGAAGCTTCATTTGTGCCCTATATATTGTAATTGTTGCATTACTTATAAACACAAAGTCTTTTTTTTTTTTTGACAGTAACCATCTATCTATTCATGAATAAATGAATAAATAATGTATCAATTGGTTATTGAAAAGTTGTGCTCTCAGAAATACGTCCTTGGTCTTTATCCCTGGTTCCCATCACGGAGCTTCTAAAACTCTTGCAAATTCCTGAGTTATAGGAATAAGAGGAATACCTTTTTTTAAATAATATTTGTTTTTCCCCCATTCCTGAAATAGCTTCAAAATTATAAAGTTTAAAGGAGGGTCTTTTGTTATTCATAACAAGCCCAATTCTATCACACTTGAGTTTATGTTAATAAGGTGACGTTTGGAAAATCTCTAAGGATGAAGGGACTGGTGGCCAGGGGAACCATGTGCTTAGAGAATTGGTACTTTCAGTCCCACCCTCCAACCTCAGGAAAGGAGAAAGAGGCTGGAAATTAACTTGATTACCAGTGGCCAATCATTTAATCAATCATGGCTACATAATGAAGCTGCCATAAAAACCAGAACCAAAGAGTAATCCTCTAGCTCTTGGAGTTACATTTTGTGCAGGTAAGATAATTTTTAGAGACGAGCTGTCCTGCGTACCTTCATTGAGACTTATTTTCCACCAGCCAGTCTCAAGAGCTGCTCTGCTGTTACCACCACCGTTCTTGAGCAGCATGTGAACAGTGCTCCTGTTCCAGAGAACAACAATGCTGGGTTGAGGGAGAAATGGCTTATTATGGGAAATTTGGGGGAGAAAAAAGTCACAAATGAAAAGTGTCTCCTAACACATTCTCTGGCCATCTGTCAGGATCTTTTTTGCTCAAGACAGATACTTTCCCCTCAATGGGACTCAATCATTTTCTGTCTCCACAATATTTTCTTCCAGATTTTATATTCATTACTCTCATCTCTCTTTTTTCTATCTCCTCTTTGTGCTTTAAACAAAAATGTACTCAGACAAGTGTCCATCAATTTTGAAAGTTTATTTTGCCAAAGTTGAGGAGATGCCCACACCATAGCCTCAGGAGGTCCTGAGAACATGTGCTCAAGGAAGTAAGGTCACAGCTCAATTTTGTACTTTAAGGGGTGGGGGGCAGAAGTTACAGGCAGACAGCAATCAATCCATGTAATGTGTACATTGGTTTGGTTTAGAAAGGTGAGACATCTTCAAGGAGGCAGGTTGGCTTCCAAGTCATAGGTGGATTCAAAGTTTTCCTGACTGGCAATTGGTTGAAAGAGTTAAGTTTTGCTTGAAGAGTTGAAGTCAGCAGAAAGAAATGCTTGGGGTTAAGACAAGGAGGGTTGTGGAAACCAAGGCTCTTGTTACGCAGGTGAAGCCTCGAGGGAGAAGACTTCAGAGGCAATGGATGGTAAATGGTAAATGTCTTTTTATCAGACCTTAAAAGGTGCCTGACTTTCCTGAAAAGACTTAGTAAAATATATTTTGGGATGAAATATTTTGATTTGTTTCAGGGCCTACTATCTGTCATGTGATACTATACTAGAGTTAGGTTGGAAATGTGTATTCCTTGTTGCTACAAATAGTTTGTTTTGTTAGTCTTAAGATCTCTGTTTTAATGCTGATACTGGTCAGCTGTATTTGAATTCCAAAGGATGGAGGGTGTAATGGGTGTCTGATTCCCCCTTCACATTATGACATT